>NC_079334.1:45846190-46168690 GCF_029582105.1 Oenanthe melanoleuca
AGATGCTGCAAAAACCTTTCCTGTATTTCTTCTAAGCAGAGTAAAGACTGGGCCAGGAAACTGCAAGCCAGAAAATCCTAACAGTTCCTAATAGTACTAATAGAAATTAAAATATTATGTTGCAAGTTTTACCGTTTCTATTTGGAGCTATTGAAGACTAAATGAATCAGAAGTAAAAAACCAGAGAAAGAAATTTATATTGAGGGGAGAGGAAAAGCTGCTAGTCTGACAAAATGCTTAAACTTTTAAGAATTGTAATGATTTTTTGTCCATTGTGTAGTCAGGCAGTAATGAAAGGGGATGCATTTATTGTTACAGTCCAATTTAACACTCTATGCCTGAAACATCAGTAAAATCTGTGGAAAGTATTCATACAGATCAAAAGCACACAGTGGCTATAAATTATTTCAGTGAACGTTCTTTATTTAGTTAAAATTTTTGAAGATGCCTGAAGGCAAAAAACCTTGAGTATGTAGGCAAATAAACTAATATGTCAACTAATATATCAAAGGGAAGTTTGTTTCTCATGGCATAGACATAGTCTGAGGCTATATGATAGAAAGTACCTTAGATCAGAAGGAGGAAATAAAATGGTAATAATATTTCTGTGAGAAAATAAGGACAAAATACTACTAAAGGTTAAGAACATTTTTAAGTTACTGTATCAAAGTCTAATATTCTCATTAGATTCTCTCCACCTGTGTCATATCAAAGCTTAAGCACAAATAAAAGCTAAAGGTAAGTTTTTATTTCATTTTTTTGTTAGGAGTTGTGTCAGGACCAGTTTTTCAGCAGATTCTTATGATTTCCAAACTGTCTGAGGTTTAAAACACCTACTACTGGCAACTGAGGATGGGTGCTATTTACCAAAGTCTGCAACATCAATGTATATTTTACATTTCTAGAACAAATGTCTGACAAAAAAATAGTCAAGCTGTAATGTTTTATATGCTTTTTAGTATTAACAGCAATTAATTCATGTTTTCCACATAAGCAGTGTCATGTTTCATTTTTCCCTAGTCCTTACCAAACTGAGATTTTATCTTTTTTAAATACAGTGAGCATTAATAACTGTATCTATATGCATGTGTCTATATAAATATATAAGTAGCTTCACAGTAACTTATTTTGTCAGAGTCTGAGTCAAAACAAGATCAAGCAACACTGCCTATCTTTATGGCTCATTTTGTATTTCAGTAGCATCTTTCCTGTCTTTAAAGAAATCTCTTACTGTGAAAGGAAAAAATAGATTAAGATTTTCAAGGTCTTTCTGTTACTTCCTTTGTCACATTTCTTGTCTCCTGTACGATGAATAGTTATATCCAATTCAGTGTAGTGGGGAAACCTGTACTTCATGAAACAGCCAGATCTATGGACTTTATTTCAGGATTGTTATTTTTATTATACAAGGATTTAGGCCAGGCACTGAAATTAAGAATTTGTGTCATAAACACCTTTTAGGCCCATTTTTATTTTCTGATGTCAGGGATAACCCAAATATTTTATTTTATATAACCATTATACCTGAGTCCACAACTCAGGTAAGTTCAGCAGAGCCACACGGTAATTATTCATATCCAGCAGAACCACAGGTAATTATTAAGATTCAATAGATGCTGAATTCCATCTGTGGGTATTTATTTATGACCACTAATTGCAGGACTTCCCTTTGGACAAGCTGGAGTACTGGGGCCATGGTAGAGTTTCTCCAGTTACCTGTTACACTTTTCATTTAGCTTCAGGGCATCATTCCTCTACAGGTTTGTGTCTTGTGGAAAACTACTTTCATTTTATTTCTGCCATCTTGTTTATTTAAATAGTTTCTTAGATGGCAAAAGTGCCAACATATTTTATATATGAAGTAAAAAGAAATTCCTGAAATTTTGTAAGATTCTTACCTCAAAACTTGTTCTGGCAACTTGTTCTGGTTTTCCATCTCTATGTAGCTTAAGAAGCCACTCCAAATTCCAATGTTAGATAATTCTTAAGTTTAACAGCCAATAAATGTAATTTTACTTGTTGATAAGTGGATACATCTTAGTTAAAATGTGTAGTAATCCTTTCAGAATTATTTCAACTCTCATGTTCTATAAAGAAGTAAATATTTTAATACCATCTTACTGATTACTGGAATGTGTAACAAAGACATTCCAACACATGTTGATTTCTAGTAATTATTGTCAAACTGCATGCCTAGTTGCAGCATTGATTCCAAATGGATGTGAACCAGTGTATCTCTCCTCCCCCTTTCAGGAGGTGGGATACTTGTTAAATTAATCAGAGGGGAAGAGACAGCAGATTGAATAATTTCAAATAGTTGAATAAAGCCATAAAATCCAGTTTCTCACATTGCTGAGAGCAAGCAGTGTCCATGGGATGGAAAAATCAGAAGTGGCATTTGAAGATTAGTAAAGTCAGTAGGACCAATTAATTAAGTCAATGAATCAGAAGAAATTTCATTCACCTGAGAATCTAAAGAGAAAAGAGGAAAAAAATTCTAATCACATTGTGGGATTTTGCTCTGCTCCATCTTCAGATGATATTATCATATTAATGAAAATGTTTCAGGAAAGAAATACTGGAATCTGTAAATTAAACAAAATATTTTAATTATAGCTTTTTTCCTTAGGTGTCTAGGTAAGTGCATTCCAAAAACTGGAAAGAGTATAAAGCAACTTTTTAAACCAAACTCACCAATATCTCTTAAAACTTGTTGGGTACTATCAAGGGTTTGGGAGGTGGCAGCATTTCATCCTGGCCCAACACCTGTCATACAAACACTAACTTAGACCAGACATAGGTGGGTACTAGAGAAAGACTTTTTTATTCCCTGACCATGCTGTAAAAGTTAAAACAGAAAATGCAGATACTGATAATGCATTACAAATTTACAGGAATACTGGTTAAATGTGAGAGATACATTCTGCTTTCTCATGCAACCAAGTTTTTGAAACTGTATTTATTCAGTGAGTTTGACTTCCTCATGTTCATCATCACAAACCAAAGCTAAAGCTTTACAAATACAGAGGTGCTATGAAAGATTAAAGTTGTCTATCCTGGCATTTTTGAACTACTGAATGTTCTAATTTGTGTGCTGTGACTCTGCATGAGCAGTTCTGTATTACTTTTTTATGCTTCTTACTCTGCACTTGTAAATTCATACATAAAGATGAATCTGCAGCACATTGTCAAATGAAATTATCCACCAACAACAGCAATAACAGGATCTTCAACACAGCATAAACAAGCATGCAGAATCACACATTTCATTCTGCCATTACTGGCACAGTTGCCCACTTAAGCTCGAGGAGAGGAATTCCTTTCCTCAGCTTCTCCAGCTGACGCTCAGATTTGCCTCTGAAAAGCCTTTCCCTGCAATTACAGAGACAAACTCAGCTTGGGCAGGCACAAAGTGACAATGAAGTAGATCTGAGATGGCAATTTTACTTTTATGCAAAACAAAGAGAACTGTTTCAGAAGTCCACCTTTATCAAATACATTCTGAATGCAAATGGCATTCGTTTTTCCTCAGCAACCCAATTATTTATTTCCTTGAATTATTTTGATGTGTCTCCTCCCTGGCTGTTCCAGAGCAATTCATGGGCTCAGGATTTTCCTGGCTGCTGAGAAAAAGCACCTTTTGCCAAGCTCTACCCCAGTGGGCAGGGAGACCTGAGCAATCTACTTATTCTTAAGGTGCTTATTTTAATAAGTAGCAAAATATGTACTGTAATGATCAGCAGGCAGGCTGGAGGCAGGGCTGGGGTGAGGGGGGGAGGAGAAGGGTGTGGTCCAAACTCATCTGCCCTGTCCAGCAAGACTAGGAGATGTGCTGTTAGTTTGACTTTAAGCAAACTGTTGACTGTTTCACTTTTATAAAAAAATGCATAAATGAGGCAAGTTCTGCTTTCTTACAAGTTTTGTTATGAAAGGTTCACACATCTTTGTGTGAAATAAAAGTATGATGCTAATCAACACCTTCTAGTCATTAAGATGCACATTCTATATATAACTTCTTTTCCTTTGTGCATTAAGATCATAGCATCTCTTTTACTTTTCATTCAAACTGAAATTCTATCACTAAAATATTTACTGCTTTAAAAATGCAATAAGAAGAGATTTTTTTTTTTTCCTAATTCGATGCTTTTCAGTTAATAAGGCCAAATAGCAGCAAAGCAGTAGAGAATATCAGGAAAAGCAAAATTAAGCCAAATGGAGTGCGTGGGCAAGGGCTGCCATTTTTCACCTCCAAGCGTTATTTTCTACATCCTTACATCCAATCTAATTGGCACAGTATCTCTCCACACAGGAAATACCTAGTGATTAGAGAATTAGGAAGACCTTAATCTAGATCCACCAGCTGGAATAAATCTGTGTCATTCAATTGCAGATGTTGAAAACAAATTCACATACATGGGAGAAGTCTATACCAGGAGATGAAATTATGAAATGGTGATAAGATAGCAGTTTGTTTGGTGGTTTTTTTTGGTTTTGATTGATTTTCTTTGGTTTTCACAACTTTTTCTTTTATTTGTTTTATGATTATTTTATTGAAATTTTACTTTTTCACTGTGTTTTTTATAATTATGATGGCCACATTTTTAACTTGTTGCTTAACATTAACATCTTCCATTAATCCTTGCTTAGAAAAGAAAATAAAAAGTTGAAAGGAGCGCTGTTTGGAAAGTAAACTATGTTTCTTCATTAAATGTGCAGGAAGTGGAGAATGGCACCCTACAGACAGATATTTTGGAGGGACCCAACCTGCTGTCCAATGGAGCTTGAAACACGTGTTGTGCCAGCACAGGTGTTCTCAGTCTGAGTCTGCACACTTGTTCTCACAGTCATACTTTTGTTTTGCTTTAATAGTGCAAGACTGACTCTTGTTTATGAGATCAGAGCAGTACATCTGAAAACACTGTGGTGCATCTTTTTGGGGTTTAGGACTACAGGATTATGTGGTTTGGTTTTTATTGCTGTTGTTCAGATGACTTACCCAGAGAAACAAGGGGCACCTATTGGAAGTGTAAATGGGCTCTCACACATACAGAAGAAACTTAATGAGAAAGCAAAACCCTAAGTCTGAGGATCAAAACATGTAGCTATGAAATGTGAGAAAAACATAAAGCTTCATGCTGATGGCAGAACCTAGAATACACCCCTGCTCATTAGTGAGATATAAAATGGTGAACCACTGGAACCACACTGTGTTTTTCATTCTTCCAAACTAATCTTGTTTCACTCCAGCTGGAAGAAACTGTTTAGAATCAACAAGCTGGTCTATAAACATGGGAAGAAGAGGGAAGAATGAATGTTACATGCTTTTGAGTGCAAAGAATGAATGTTACAAAATTTTGAGTGCATTTTAAAGGGTGCCATGAAGAATTTACACACTGAAAATAGGATGTTAACTAGCCCAGCAGAAAGAGCATGATATCTGATCATATAGTGTTCAGAGTTTCATTTTCCTTTACAAAGTGCTTGTAGACTATCTGTCTGATCATCACCTGAGACCTACTAATGCAAAAATTACTCTTTCACATATCCTAACTGCTTCTAGGCTCTCCTAGGCTACTTCTAGTGTTGAATAACAGAGATAAATTCAGCCTACTAAACTGTTTCTCAGCAGAGGATTTAAAAGTTGCTGCTGGCTGATAAGTACCAGAACATTTTTTAAGCAGATAGCATATAAATCCCTTTCTCTTCTCTATTAATAAATCAGGACCAGAACGATCTTTTGTTGCACTGTAGTGAAGACTCAACAAAAGTTATAAATATGGGGCAAAACCTTTTGGGAAAGCACTGCTTCTAGTCTGGTTTTCATTTATTTGACTCGCTCTTCCTAAACACTTATGATAGTGCATAGGAAAACACTTCATGCACTGATAAATAAAAGTCTGGATGCAATTCTTGTTCTCATCCACTAACCGTCCAAAAAGGAAGACAAAAGAGAGAAAGGCATTTGTTGCCCTAGCAAAAGGCTCCTTATCTGTCACTAAAATTAAACCCTTTGAATGTGATGTGCTTCAATCTCAGCCTGGCTCTGCTAGGCTGAGGTGTCAGCCCACGGGAATTTTTCATGGCAGTGTCCATGCAGGATTGAGAGCTATGTGCTGGAAAACAGGGACCTGGCCTAGAGGGACAGGCTGTAGCTGGAATGGCACACATCTCGATGGGATGGGTGCCTGGGAGAACTTGTTTCCTGGAAATCAGCCAAAGAACACTTTTAAATATGCCATCCATTGGTCTGGCCTGGGCACCTTACCATGAAAACAAGATTGCTCTCTAGTTAAGGCTTCCCTCCTCCACAGTACAATAACAGAAGGGACTGTAAAATGGACTTTACATGTGGAGACAGGGCCTGTGGCTTCATCATCTTTGGCTGAAAAGCTCCTTAAGATTTGAAGAGTTGTAATTTCAACACTGCTAAAATGTTTGGCCACACTGGATAATAAAAAAAGTGATGAAGAGAACAAAGGATGTGAAGAAGGGTCCAGACAGCCTGGAAGAGGACTAACTCATAATTTCTTTTTGCTGATGCTAGAGGATAGAGTCCTCTGAATCATGTTTTTGGTAGAAGATTCCACAGCTCTGAAGATGAGATTGCTTCTATTTAGGTAGAATACTAATTATTCCTCAATTAAGAATCAAGAATATCAGGAGTTTTAGTAGCACTAGAGACCTATCATTCAGTGTTTGCGAAAATTCAATGAAAATGTGTAACTGTCACAAATGAATTGTTTCAAGGACATGGAAACATGCTGAGCAAATAAATCAAATTTTGAATCAGATTAGGAGCTATTTCAGTGTGAGGAAACTATATATTTGAAAGTCCTTTAGTTTAAAATTCCCTGATCCCCAAATCCTATTGATTTTCTCCCTTTCTGTGTCATGGTCCTTCTGCTGCTTGCATGATTTTATGGTATTTAAATTCTCCCCAGAGAAGATCACAGGCTCATTCTGCTGCAGACTGTACAAACACAATAAGTAAGCCATTCTTCAGAAGACTCTAAAGGCTTACAATCAACATATATAGGCATGGTAATAGAACAAGATATAACAATACCCAGTACATGAAACATTTACAAAGAGAAGTGATTTGGTCAAGGTCATCACAAAGATGAGTTGCAGAGCCAGCAATATCATCCCAGGCTCTGGACTGGGAGTCTAGGGCTGTACTCACCTCCCAGTGGTTGCTAGATCTCTTTATGTAGAATTTGACTTATAGCCACAAATGCAAATGTATCAAAATCATTTCCACTCAACTGTATTCTCCTCTGTAAATCAGGAACTAGGAGCTATTGCCATGCACTCAACAGCATCGTATTAATTGGCCCCATTTCATATTCTTTTTGTCTGACCAATGCAGCTTGACAGTCTCTAATGGGATTTTCAGATGCACACCATGGATTCTTAAGTGATCACTTTTTCTCCCCAAATACATGGGTTTGCTCTTTTTCAAACCTACTTCTACACCCTTCTGGTACCTAATTCCCAAGCATACAATGAAATTCTAATTCTTCTTAATCTGTTTGTATTATTTAATGACAGTAATTGCAGAAACATCAAAATAGATTTATCTTTTTTTTTTCCTAAAAACAATACTATCTCATTCCCTCTTTAAAAACTTATTTTTAAGATAAACATTTTTTATGTAATTATATTAGTAAAATTTTACAAATTAATACCAAATTAAATATATCTTCTCCACACCAGAGGTCATACTCAGTCCCTGTAGCTTGATCATATTACACATAGATTATACTAATTATCAGAGATCTAGCATGTACAGAAAATGTAACTTGCTTGCTGAAAAGGTAATGTTGAAACTACTTATTGAATTCTCCTTATCCTTTGGACTGGCATTTCTATATTTCTGTATTTCTATGATTACATATCTATGTCCTTCATGCATATTCTTCATAAAGTGAAGACTACCATTGCTCCAAAGTATAGATGTGTTCAAAAAGTATGGATTAAAAGCTTGCTATGTGTAGTTCTAAATGGTGTAGACAATAATCTGGACTAATCAATATGAAAGTTTTTATATTCATAAAAGTCTCAGTTGTTGTAGTGCGTGAAACAAGGAGTACCTTTAGTGAATAAAATTACCTTTCATGCCTTGTAAAGGAGCAATGTGGTAGAATTTGGGTTTTTTAACTGTTTACTCAATGCTACGGGTTATTTTCACAAAAATCTATATTCATAGGTAATGTTTTTGCAGTAAGCCATTGTCTGCTACATTATTTTAAATAAAGGATCAGCTTATTATTCTATAAAGAGCTGAATCACACAAATATCATCCTAAAGCCTGTCTGCTTAATTCCTCTCTGTGTTTATGCAACATTTGCTCTCCTATTGTTTGGCCTATCCCAAAGCCAAATTTGAATGTGAGTTTAGCTAGTTTACCAGGCCACCTACATTTTAAAAGGACTTTTAAGGAGTGTTCTAAAATTGTTCAGGTACTCCTCAAGAAGTATCTGTATAATTTAGTCTATATTTGAAGTCACTTAAATCCATTTTATCATTACTCTTACTCTATGTATTAGTTGCAATACATTGACCAAACCAACAAATCTAAATCAGAGTGCCCTTACTTTGTAGTGATAGGAGTTCAAATATCCTCTTGTAGGTATTGTCTTCAAAGCTGTTATACCTATTGCATACAAATACTCTGGCAGACTTAGCTGAAGGTCTATCTTAATTTTAATTCTTTTCCCTAGCTTATGGATCTTGTTTCTCTAACCTTTCTGAATAACTAAGATCATTGTATTGCTGTGGCACTCTGCTTGCCCTTAGCTGCACCTTCTCCATTTCTGTAATATCCTGTTTTATAATAGGGTGACCTGCACTGTGCCATTTCCTTAATATGGACTCATTAGTCTCTTGGACTGTGCTAGGATAATTTCCTCAAATTTCTATTGAATAATCATATCTATACTTTTCCAGCATATTGTTGCCTTTTACCTCCTTTTTTTTTTACTAATAAACATTACTCAAATTAATTCACAGTTTTTCTCAGCATTGTGAAAACCTTTCTTTTCTCTAGTATTCTGTTTTAAGTCAGCAATAGTGAAGGTCTTCAGCCTGATATTAGTGGTCTCTTTCTTTCTCCAGCTAGGAGCCAAGCATCCCTCCCTCTGTCTCCTGTCTTTTCCCAAGCTGCCTCTTCATCCATGCTTTCTCCCCACTCTCTGGAAGTTCCTCTGATGCTGTGACTAAAGACAGTGAGTATTGAAAGCCAAGGATTGCCTTACTTGGGAGGTGTGTTATGAATATGAATATGAATATGAACATGAATTTGAATATGAACACAGTGATCAGTGCAAAAGGTGCAGAAGGGTGGGAGGTCCAGGGTGGGAGGAGAGGAACTCTTCATAAGGAAGCAGAGAAGCAGCTGATGAAGATGATGGTACTGGGAGAGGAAGAATGCATTTGGGGATGGGTTTTACAGCATTTAAATTCTCCCTGAAGAAGATAAAAGGTAAGAACAGAAGAAAAAGAAAAATAAGGTCACTGTTTACATACAGCTGGACAAAAAAAAAAAAAGAAGTCTCACAAATCTAAACCAGTTTCCTTTAGGTGTGACCAACAAAACACATGTTTATCTTCACAGTGCTTACATTTTGAGTTGCACACCTGCTTATTCAGACAGTTGCTAAGTCAGCAAACCATTATTCAAACCATACTTATACATATGACTTCTTGAAATGAGCTAAAAGGGAGGAAAAAACCCCAATCTCTTTTCACATGACATTATTTTTTAATTGTATTTGAGTCCTACAGGGTAACTATTCTAAGCATATCACCATCTGTTTTACCAGATCAGGTTCTCCACAGATAATTATGATGCTAAGATCAAAACAAGCCTGGTAAACTTCTAGTTGCAAGAAAATTGGACAAATAAGCTCCAAAAAATGAGATCTGAGCACCCATTTAAATACACATAAAATGTCTGATAAAAAAAAGCAGTGCCTTTTGATATCAGAAACCCTGTATTTATTTTTGTAAGCCTCATACTTAAGAATTCAAACCAATATGAAAAAATGAGTCCATCCATTATAGTTCCACTGTCCTAAAAGTAAGTATTACTTCTACTACAAAGACCATTTTTACCCTTTATCCCTCTTTTGTGAGGTAATTCCAAATTCCTAAGATGGAACTTGGTTAGGTTTTCTTTAGGAAAAGCCCAATAAAAATACCACAGAGATTTTAATTTCACACTCTGTCTTTTACAAAATCAGAGCAAGATAACTTAAAAAACCTCAGATGTGCAACATGAGGAGGAGGAAAACAAATAATTTGAAACCATTTTTACTTCTTGCCCACAGTACCCTTTTTCAGGGTGAAGTGGGAAAAAGCAGGTTTTTCCCCATATTTACAGGAAGAGAGAAGGCAACACGGATCTACTGCACCAAAACCACAGGTGTTAATGTAGGATGTCCAAGAAAAGTCACACTCCTTGTAGCTCTGTATCTGCTAACACTGAAGTTCTGCTTCAGCAATTCTGGTCTGGGAAAGCAGAGAGGCTGCACAGCACAAATGCTACAAACATTAAATCTTCAGTAGGCCAGAGAACTTGACTATATTTCTGCTTCAGAAACTCTGTTGTGCTCTGACAGGGACATTTGGAGTTAGATTTGAATCCCGGCTTAAACATTATAAATTCAAGTTTTTAAAAGAAAAAATTTGCAACATTTTTTAGGGTTGATCTTTTAGATATGACACAAAACCTTCTACATATTTTTGACTTGCTGCTTTCAGCTGCTAAGTTTTCATGCTTTAAATTTATATACATGTTCCTCAAGATGCATATTACTCAGCATCAAAATATTCTTGTGTAACTCACAGCAGATAAGAATATCAGTAGTGCCAAGGAGATTATGCTTTATGGCATTTTGGTATCAAACACGAGGGAATATCATCATGAGAGAGATTGGATTAGGAATATCAAATTGTAATTAGAAATTATATTTAATTTTTAAAAAGTTATATTAGCTATACCACTACTTTCTGTAATGTTCAGAATCACAACAAAAATATATTAGTGCATTATGCTATCTTATCTTCATATGTAATAATTTGTTTAACAGCACTTTGCATAAATTAAGGGAAAGCAGGAGAATCTCTAAAACCATAAGGGAATTTGCAAGGCAGAGTGATAGGAATTCCCTTCATTTCCAACCCCAGTATTCTATCCATATAGAAAATTATGTTCACACTTTTTTATTTTTTACTGACATAGGAATACTGTCACAAAGAAGTTGCACTATATGTGTTTGAGCAAGTGAATTTGTCAATTAAAGCCCCCAATTTATATTCCTGATCATTAATAACAATAGGCATTGGAATTTTTTTCCAAAAAACTTATGTTTGACCTTTTTTTTAAACCTTTTTCATGCTTAGAACTTTTAGGTTTATAGTTAAAAACCCAAGAGTTTTTTATAAATAAAATGATAATAAAGAAAATAAAATGTACTCCTGTTTTCTTACAGTGGAGTAATTTTATTGTGAGAAAAGAAATTGCACTCAATATAGATTAAGGCTTTACAACAGAGAAATATTGAAAAACAAGGATAGAGCAAACTAAGGCTTGTATGATGTACATCCCATATTTTTTGTACTTGTAAAATTGGAATTGTTAGCATCCAAACAAATTTCTGAGCTAACAGCTCTTCTTGAGATTATTATTATTATTATTATTATTATTATTATTATTATTACTATTATTATTTTTACTGCTTTTTCCCAATGCCTTGTTGTTTTCTGTACCCAGTGGAGCATTTCTAGCCCTGTTACAGCTTGACCACATCTTCAGAGATGCATCCCACCTGGATTTGTCCCAGTCTGCTCTGCAGGATGCCACCAGTAAACCCATGTACGTTCACTCCCTCAGTTTGTGTCACACCCAGATGGAGGGTGGTCTGGATGCAGAGCTGTACACAAAGCTGTTAGCAGGTCTGCTATTTCTGCTGTGTGATAGTCAATGAGCCACTAGGAAGTTTTGTGATAATAAAGGATAATTAAATGTATCTAGAGAAAAAATGCTGTACTGAGTCACTAGCTTAGTATCCAGCATGTTTGTTGCATCTCACTGTTCTGGAAGGGCAAAAACTGCTTATTTGTTAGAGTCCATGGACTTGCTTATGAATAACTATAACCTCCATTTTTAAGAAATTAACCTCAATACAGCTTTTTTTCCTACTGGTCTTCTTGGAAAGATGACCACCTCATCATTCCATTCATTTCATCTTATTGCTGAACAAGCTTCATTTTTCTCCACTATTCATAAAAATTACTTAACCTTAAAAAACAGAAAAGAAAAGAAAAACTCTTTGACAGTGCCAGAGTTCATTTATGTCTAAGTCTTTTATAGCTACAATCTAGTTTTTACAGAACAAGCCCCTTGAAGGCCTTCAGAGGTTAAATATCTGTATTTAGATCCTTATCTCCTTATTACTCAATATCCCTGATCCATTGCACTTTGAGCACTGGTTATGATTTGTCCTCATGTAAGATCCCTGGCACCTTATTCATTTTTGCCTAATGTAGTTTTCTTCATTGTTCTGACTACACATTTTCCACTCCTTAATATAACTCAGACATCCATCCATACAGAGTGAATTTGACAATTCTCATCTAAGATTTTATCTTTTTTTTTCCTCTGGAGAAATATCAGATTGAGTTGGACTTTCTTACCTGATAATGATGTGCAATGAATCAGCCAAGTGAAAAGTACCTTACCTCATCTCTTCTGACTGTCCTGGTTGGCCTCAAGGCTAAGAGGGAAGGCAGTGAAACAACATGAGACCAGGAAGAAACCCTGCATGAGAGCAAGGCACCATTAGAAGTGTAAGTAGAAGCTGAGTATGGGAATCAGATGTGTAATATTCAGACATCAAATAATAGATTAGGACTAGCAAAAGATACAGGTTGATTTATTCATAGCAATGCTGGGGAAGAGCCTACAAAGTATGTCTTGGGGACAGAGATCCAATGGATAACCTACATTATCTGGAAGCAGATATATCAACATATTCTACACCTGAAACTATTCTGGGTTTATTTAATGGGCTATCTGTGTACCGAAAGGTACACAGGGTATGGATGGGATCTGGGAAATGTGCAATAATTTTCATTTTTAAAAAGAGAATGGACTGGCCAGAAAACTATGGGCATTTGAGGTGCACAAACTCCTCACTGAACTCATTAGAGAGGCTGTGGTCATGATGAAATGAAGCCAATGCCCCAAGGGGATTTTTGTACAGTACCCAAGAGACAGTAACTTTTGTTATTCCTTAACAAATCCCATCTCCTTACTCTCACTGTTCTCAGCCTGTCATGCTAACTTTGCTCAGGGTTTTTTCTGGATGTGTGTATCTGAGCCACTTCAAGGGTGGTTTTGTATATGCCTCTTTGTAAGAACTTTTATAAATATAATCTCCTTTTACCCCACTTCCCAAGCCTCACATACCTCTTCTTGGCATCAGTTTGAGTGCTAGTCTGACACTACTTCAAAATGCCACTGGGAGAATCTATTTTCTGGTATGTGTGTTAAATATTCCTAGTACAAAAGAGATTACTCTTGACTTGGATCTTCTAAGCTGTACTTTACAACAAACAACATAAACAAACCACAACTTTCAACAGAAATAAAGCATTGACCCAAAAGAAAAAGAAAAAAAAAGAATACTATTTGTGGTAAAGAAATACAGATATTTTTGTAACATAGCTTACAAAAAAATAGCTTATTTGTCTCACTTATTTTTTCCAGTAGATTTTACATTAAATGTAAAAGGACAGTAAATCAAAATTTCAATCAATGCTCTTGGTTCAGTGTAAAATGTTAACTACTTACTGATACCATGTTTATTGAAGAAATTGAATTTTTTTTATTTCACACTTGCATGAAGTGGCATTTCTCTGTGAATAAGAGTTACATATCTCAGAAATGTTTTGTTGCTTTCATAAAATCTTCTAATAACAAGTAAAAATATTTTCTCCTAGACAACTTCACAGCTGTCTAAAACACTGTTGGATAAAGAATCCTTTTTGAAAAGGGAAGGAAAAGGAAACACTAAGTGTATTGTTTAAAGACAGCCCTACAAAACTCTTTTCTCAACATATATTTCCCTGAAAATAAATGCCATTCATTAAGATTATTGTTTTAGTATGGAACATTGTTTATGAATACCTTGTAGATTCACAAATGAGAACATTATGTATCCATAAGCTGTTCACATTCATCAACCTGTGTCAAATGCATGAAGCAATCTTAGGCCAGCTATTGACAGGTAAATTTTCTGTGTTTTCATGACACTCATTTTAGTTGCACTCTTAGCATGCAGTAGAACAGATATAGTGAACAGTTTATTTTAGCTTAAAAAACACACCAGGGAGGATTCAAGCTGTCAGGCCAAACTACACATTAATGTCCTCAAGAATCAATGTGTTGGAGGAAGGGGAACACTGGTTTCAACCATACTTGCTTTTTAAAGAAGCAACCTTGGGCCTGCTGAACAACTAACAGGTTTCACAGGTTTCCTCACTTACACCAACAAGTATTTAAAAGTCTGAGGGGTGAAATTCAGAATTTATTTAAATTAATGGCTGAAGTGCATTTGAAGCAAAGAGAGCAAGAATTCTGCTTCATCTTTTGTTCTCCATTCTGGAAAAGTCTACATGAAGTCCTCCTCTGCTGCAGTCACATTGGATTCACTGGGACACTGAAGAATCCCATTGCTCCAACAGCATTCTATAAAACAAGTGAATTGGCAGTTTTCAGTTATAAGGAAATGCATTGAGGAGGCAATGTCTGAGAAATGAAGGACCACATGCACATACTGAATGGAGGTTTGAACATGATTTTGGAATCAGAGGTGATGCTCTGTCATGATGAACTCATGCTGCAGTTGAAAGACAAGAGTGGCACATGTCAGAGCCTCCCACCTCCTGCTTATCTAGTTGATTTGCAGCCATCCTAACAACTGCCACTTTCTTGGTTAATGATACATCAAGTTTACCCCAGGAAAGCAAAATCCCATTTCAGAGCTCCTCCTTCTGCCACACCAACTGTTGTACACATCTGCTCTAAGCAATGGCTGTAAGCAGTGTGGGTACCAAAGTAGGATCATAGGTCCTGAAAGCATCTGATCTTACTTCATCTAGTGAGAATCAGAAGATAATCCACTGTGATCAAATAGTTTTGTTTTTTAAAATATAACTTTAAAGTAATCACACTGATGGAACTCCTGGTAACTAATTAATTTGAAATGTTTGTCATTACCAACAAAAATTTAAAAATCAAGCTTAGTGCTTCCCTGATTAAAATACTATAGCTGAATATTAAAATAGAAAACAGATACACACAAAGTGTGTGGCCACACTTTGAAGTTTTAAAAGAATAGAAGTAAAATAAAACCTAATTCTCCTCCTAGCATGTTAATGAAAAATGCAAAAATTAAAGACGACAATTAAAAAAATCTAATGTGTCCTTTGATAGAAAGAAAATGCTGAGTGGTCAGCTAACAGGAAAACTGAGCTCACCAATGCAGCAGAGACATTTCAGGATCCTGGGGAATGCCCTTCAGACAGAGGCCTATTTTGTTAAACAGAAGAAAAGTCTTGTTGTGAAGACGGCCCTACGAGCACTTCCAAAGACATGTTTTGGTTTTGGAAGGATTAGAAAGACCCATTGTGAGTATCATAAAGGATGAAAGTATACAAATGTAGCCTGGAGGAGGAATTTAGCTGTTTCCATGGAAGATTTTGGAGGAAAAGCTGCCATTTTTGTAATTGAACATTTGAAGAGGCATGCAGATTCCAGTTTACATTTTTATATTAATACTTTGCATGTTTTCTTTCTTAACAGTATTAGTTATGGATTTGTTTTTTAATCAGAGAAACTCAGTAGTTTTATCATGTTCCATTTGATACTCTCTTTTTCCTTAAGAGACTTTGTTGTTTTTGGAGTTGCCCAGTAAAACTATAATTTTATCCATTTTTGGAATTACAGTTCCTGCCTGAGTAAAACACAAAATGTCAGAGGAAAGGAAGGGAAAATGTGTTTTATCTCAGTCACAGCTGACCAGTGCCATTATTTTTAGATATTTGAGGCCATTTGGAAAAAAGAGTAGAATTTCAAAACCCAGCAGAGCCTTTCTCCTGACTTGACTTGTAAACTGCAATTTAGGAAGATTTCTGTACAGATGGGTGCATACAAACCTGAACTTCCCCTCTGATGCTCTGGGCTGTGTGATGGAAGCCAGTCCAGGCTTTGCCCTGCCCTGTGTTTGGTGTAACATGCCCTGTCTTCCAGCTTTGGAGGTGGCCCCAGCCAGCCCCCAGCAGGGAATGTTACCCTGCACACAGTGCCTTGCTGACTCAGACACCGATTTCTACACTAGAGTAGTTTTGCCTTTGAGGCTTCTCTTTATTAACAAACTGGCAAACTAAGTGTGAAATATTTGGAGAGGCTGGCTTTGTGTATTTCAGCCTGTTTACCCTTATCTTAGAAAATCTGTCACGGTGCAGCAGTAACTCATGTTCTGTATCATGTATACAGCTCTGGCACCCTGCTTGCTTGTCCAAGCTATCTGCATGTCTTCAGATCCTGAAGTCTGAAATGACACAGCAGAGAAAGGAAGTCTTGTGGAGTGCCCAGTGTTCTTCAGCTAAAAGAAGACACCAAAATACTTGGGCAGGCACTGCACACACTCCTGCCTCACAGAGCAATCAGAACACAACTTGGTGGTTTGTGCCTTTTCCACAGCTGTGGCACAGCCAAGCATGTCTGCACATTTCACAGGACACAGAGAACTGGGAAGGGATGAGTAGTACTGGTTCTGCTGGAGCACTCTGTTAACAGCTCCTAGTTTAAAGACTAGCAGTGTGTTCTCAATGATTGTTCATTGGACCCTTAATTCACTTCCCTGCTGATCTCACCACCACAAGGTCCCTTACCTTCAGGTCACATTATAAGGCTCATTGATTTGGTTTATTAGGAATTTTGCCAATGGGAAACGGTTGGGTGCAATACCTGGGTATTTGTTCCAATTCCTTAGGGTGAGATATTGCCCACGTAAAGATCCATCTTATACTGGAAGTTACTGACACAAACCACAACAATACCACCTTGCTTTCTAAGCTGGTTAACAGATGACTTATTTCCCTTCTTTTCACCTGCTATGGACAAAGGTAAGCTTATTTCCTCCTCTTTGGAAGAAAGATATTAAACCAAAGTAGTCCAGAAATGTCTCTGGAAAATGAAGTAGTGACTGTATGACAAAAAGGAGGTTCTTTATTAGTTTCTACATAAAATCTTACAAAGACAAAGAATGCAAAAAAATTCTTGAAATCCTGTAGAAACAACTTCCTCATGCATTGGCCCTGAAAGAAAAATGCAAAAATCTGTTGGATCACTGACACTTATTTGTAATCCAGTTCTTTTATGTCAGAAACATACATATCTATAGACATACAAAATTCTGATCTATTTTTTAAAATTAATGATGCCACTATGCTATATTTAGCAATCCATAGATGTTTTCTAAGAATAATAAATACAAAATTTGAAGTCATTAAGTGGGCTTATCTCTCATTAGAAGTCCTACTGGACTTCTAGAGTCCAGTGGAGGAGATTACACATCTCTCTGTCAAAATAAAGTAAAAAGAAATTTTCTACTTTCTTCTTGCAGCTTTCCCTTATGGAGTCTCATTATTTTAATAATTAAACACTTTTCACGGCAGCAAACAAGCAACACCTTCCTTTTTATGTTTCACGAGGAGTAATAAATATTTCCTTCATGTAGCTACAGGCAGCCCTTCTTTCACAAGAAATATTGTTTACCTTTCTCATAATGACACAGCAAGGGCCAGCCTTTCCCAGAATGGAATCTTGAATAAAGTGCATGCAGCACAGACAAACAGCCAGGGAATGCTGCACACTTGGAATTGAAATACATGGCTGTCATAGAGTGAGGCCATTGCGCTCCAGCCTTTGCCTGTTAAGCATAATTGCTTTTCATAAAGGTTCACTGGAAAAAGTAAGCCAACCTCTCCAAAAAATCTCTGCATGACATATTTCTTGTAACCTTTCAATCTCTCTGTGTGTAATTTATAGTTGTCACAGAGAAACACTATTTTTAGGGTATTGTGGTAGTCCGATTGGTACTGATTTTCTGATTCATTGTCCCATTCTCTAGGGTTCCTGTCTCATAGTGCTCTTCAGAAGCTCATATTTTATATATATATATATTTTAGAGGCCAGAACAGTGTTTGATCCTTTCCTGTGTCATATTCAAAGAGAGGCCTGGCAAGTTGCCACCAGTCTCTAAAAGGTCGCTGCTATGGGCAGTGCACGTACAGCTATAATGTGGTTGTAAGAAGCTATGAAGGTAAAAGCAGTTAGTAAACTTGCTTAGGAAGTAAGAACCAACTCAGGCTCTGAGACTTTTCTTGATTCATGTATTATGAGCCAGCTACTATGAATATGCATAAGGTTACCTCTTTTGAACTTCCATGAAACAAATTCTCATAAATAAACAAGGAATGCACAGTACCAGCTGACAGAGTCACTTAGGCTAGATGTATTGTGCTAATGGAGTGAAAAGAATAAAAATTTTCAAGGGCTTCAGCCCTCAATTTTAATAAATTTCATGGAAATCGGATCAAGCCCTAATTGCTAATTCATCTGAAATTATTAAAAAGAGATTTCAATTACATACTACCATTGAATTTTGATGTACCAAATTAAATTAGGACACTAGATTGTATCTTTTTCTTAAATCCAGACCTATTTAAAAGCCCTTTCTGTAAATTCTGAAAAGGAACTTTGTGTTCAGTTATGTTGTAAAAATCCAGCATTAGTATGAAATAGTAGGTTAAATCTCTTACTGAAGATTTTTAATGACATTTCAGTGTTCCTCTTATAATTACTCTTCATCTAAGATATCCCATAATGATGTTGGACATTCTTGGTTCAGGCTCACTGGCTTGCTTCATTAGCATGTCATTCCCATTCCACATCATAAGATTTAATTGTAATGCCGAATATGCACAGCTCTCTACAGAAGTCTAATCAAAGTGGATTCACTTGTATTATTAATATCAAAAATCAGTCCACTTGCTATTTTTATAAATAAAAGAATCCAGATACATAAATCAGCTGTCATTTATTAGCATGTTACTGGCATATCTGCCAGACATATGAGCAGCCCTATCACAGTTCCTTAGGATTATTTTCATCAAGATTAAAACCTTTCTACATTAAATATACATACTAATTCCTCCATAAAGTAATCAGATTACAGTGCAGGTGACATTGTGTGCTGGAATTCAAATGATTTGCAGTAATGAGCTGGAAAGGTGTACTTGGAGACAGAGTGAGGAAAAAAGAGAGAAAAAGCTTTGGTTTTAAAATTGTTATATCCCTGGTTTATTGTTATTTTTACCTCTTTTTTCTTTCTTGAGAGATAACAGGTCTCACAGCTGTCAGCAGGTACTTGGCAAATGCAGGTGGCAATAGAGTGCTCAGGTACTAGTTTTAAAGGGCAAATATTCTCCTACTCTCAGGTGAGCAGAGTAAGGCACAGGTGTGGAAATGGCATGGAAGCCATTGTGCAGATATAACCACCTACTTGAGCTTTGTTTCAGCCACCCTCCTCCTCTTTGTCTTATGTTTCTCATTTATGAAAATTTTTATTTGTTTCTGAAGACTGTATTCTGCAGGAATTCTTTTTTTGCAGTGTCCAGAGGGCACCAAAAAGCATCACTGAACATCCTCCCCTATGCCTCTTCCACCCCTGCCCATGGCCAATACCCCAGCTCAGCTCAGCCTGGGGCCATTAGTCCCTGCTCAAGAGATGCTGTGGAGAATCCTGTCCCATTCCCTGCTATTCATGAATTGCTGTTTGCCCCTCCTTGACTGATTTGAGACCTGGCTTTTCACCATGCCATTGCCAGATTGCTCAGCTGTCACCATCCCCACCTCTGCTTGCCCTGCCCAGATGCTGAGACTTGGCATCCCATTGCGCAGCCACTGGTGTCACTGATGTGGTTTCTGTGCTGGAGTTGTTGCTGGCTCCTGGCTCCCCAGTTTCTGTGCAGCAGCCCTGTTCCTGCCCATCCCACCCCTCTGGTTTCACACACAGTGGAAGGCTCCAGTGCTGGCTGCCTGCACAGCTTCATCCCAATCACAGCAGCACAGAAACTCTTGTGACTGTCTGGGGGCCACATCTAATGATGAAGCTGTTGTTGCCCTTGTTAAACTTCTTGGTGTCAGAAGTTACAACTGCCCCTCCAAATCTCTTCCACAAGTCAACAGAGAATTTGGAAACCATCACTACACTCTTTGTAGGATGCATCCCTCTGCTCCCAGTGTGGAGGAGTGATATATTCAATCTATATAAAAGAGAACAGTGACCAATGAAGACTTTACAGAGACTCAGGATTTATGCTTTCAAGATGTGCTGTGCTTGAAATTGAATTTTCTATTGCAAATACAGACGTGATTGTTGAAGTTGATACTGAAATATTGATAGGCATTGCATTCTGCTAAAAATGCATTTAAAGGGTGTTTTTAAACACATAATCTCTTAAAAATTTATGATGACAATTAGATAAATAATAGAAATGTTTCCTATGTTAGGGAGCATTTTAATGCTGCAGACTAACTGAAAAAGACATGGCTGAATGGGCCTGAGCAAGAACTGCTATAATTTTCTTCTCAGACTGAAAATGGATAGCCTTGGTGTGTTAGTTTTTTGGGTTTTTTTTGTACAGTATCTTTACAGAGAATCTGTATTTAGTGTCTTTATGTATTCTTAGTTTTGTGTGAGTAAAAAAGAAAATATTTGTAATGTTTGCAGTGTTTACCCTGCAATTGACCTAAAAGTACAGATTGCATAATCTGCTCACATAATTTTTCCCCATAATTTTTGTACCAGAAAAATAGTCTCAAGATGGGAAAAACCAAAATTGTTTGTGAAAATCAGCAGAATGGTAAAATAAAGCACTGTGCCATTCCTAATTGTGTTAACTTCACCTTATGGCTTCATCTGTGGTTACAGAATGTTGGGCATGTGTGGTGTGATTAGAGTATTGGCTTTTGCACCTCAAGTTGTATAACTGAACTGTAATAATTTTTCAATCTTTTCTTCTTTTTACTAGTTAAAGATGTAAACCAGGAATAACCTGTAGTCTACCAAATTTAAACCTTTATTTGACAAGCAAATAGCATAGCTCTGAATGAATCAGCTTTCCACAGTTTATCCTAGATCATGGCTTATCCATGAAACAGTCACCTATTGGAATGGTGAACTAAAACATGACTATCAATATTGCTCTTACAGCTGTTTTTAAGCCAGTTTTTGATTAACTGTAGAATGTTTATATTGTTTCAGTGTAAACATCTACCCCTTATATATATATATATATATATATGTATAATCTATATCTATATCTATCTCTCTCTATATATAATGTACACATACCAGATGCATGGTAATGATAACTAATTAATTTCACCAAGAAAGTCTTCATGTAACTACAGCAAAAATATTTGATGTATTTGTGGTTTAGGTACTTAAAGGCTTTTTTGCTATGGATATTTCTCAGATCCTATCCTCTTTGTATTTTTCAGAAAGTTGCAAACTTGTTTTGCTTACTCTCCAAACTGGCTAAGCACACAGCAGCTCCAATGTGAAAGTTGACTTTAGCTCAATGCTCAGCTCAAAGCAATGATACATGTGGATGGCCTTGGCTTCATGCAGATCCACCTGCACCACTTTTACCTGAACCAGAGAAGCCTTATTAAAAAAGACACCAGATTCTTGTCTTCAGACAGAAAAATCAAACATTAAATGTCTGCTTTGGGATAAGCTAGTCTTGATTCCCATAGATATTCAATGCCATTGGAAATTTCACAAAGTATCCAAAACCAACACTTAGGACTACAAGACAATCTCTGTTCAGAGGAACTACTGACCATATTTTTTGAGACTACTAGCAGGACTTGTGTAAATTTTTGATCATTCATAATGATCAATACAGATGCATACAGATGCACTAAATTATGAAATAAACTTTTTGTTTTTCCAAGTGCATATATGAATACAAAGGAAGATTCCATTCTGACATGAATTGTAGTGCCAGAGCTCACAACCAGTAATTTGAGTATCCACTGTTTTTTTTTTTTTTTTTTTTTTTTGCAGATAAGGTTAACACAAATGTTTCCTATCTCAAAACAAGTTCCTTCTCTTCCAGATACTATTAAGCATGCAGAAACAGGTGGGGTAAAATCACATGGTCTTCTTAGATAGGAAGAGATATTATAATTTTGGGGGTTTTTTTGCTTGTTTCAGGTACAAGTTCTCTTCTTGTTATCCCTATAACAGTAGTTAGTTGAGGGTTTTAAATACTAGCAAGGCATTAAGTAAAAACCAAAATGACTTTTGATATGATGTAACAGGGTGATTGCAGTATTTGCCCCAGACTTTCAGATGAGTATGAGGGTTGGCTAATTTTTAGAATTATTTTTGATAGACAAAAAAATGTGATAATGTAAAATAGATGAGTTTTCTCTTACTCCTCTTTAATTTTAGCTGAGGAATGAGAAATCACTCAAACACATTTATTCATGTCACCATATCAGTGATTATTTCAGTGTATGTGATCAATGATATGAAAATGGTGTAGAGATAGGTACACATGCTTGACACAAGAATTACTCTCTGGATTCAGCGGCTCGGTGTCCCTCAGCACTAGATGTTTTGGGTTCAAAAATATTACATGAACAACACTGGAATTTATGCAAAGAAACTTTAGATTGGATCTCATCTGGCATAAGATGGTATAACATCATGAGCATCTG
Organism: Oenanthe melanoleuca; assembly: GCF_029582105.1. Lineage (NCBI taxonomy): Eukaryota > Metazoa > Chordata > Aves > Passeriformes > Muscicapidae > Oenanthe > Oenanthe melanoleuca. Next base: position 45,869,061 of record NC_079334.1, read on the forward strand.
TGGACCTACGTTGGTTCATTTCCTCAAACATAATATTTCTTTTCTGGGTTTTTTGGTGGTTTTTTGTTTTTTTCTGTTGTTGTTGTTGTTGTTGTTGTTTTGAGGGTTTTGTGGGGGGGTTGCTGATTGGGTTTTTTTTTTGTTGTTGTTGTTGTTCTTTGGGGGGTGCTGTTTTGGTTTTTTTTGTTTGTTTGTTTGGGTTTTTTGGTTTGGTTTGGTTTGTGGTTTTTTTTGTTTTGTTTTGTTTTTTTTATTTCTTTTGTTTGTTTGTTTGGTTTGTTTTGTTTTTGCCAGAACACGCCAGTTTTAATGTTTCTGAACTTATAGAAAGTTACCATTACTATTACTAGAGTCTATGGGAGTTCTAGCAATAGAAGGTACAGGTACTAAGAATTCCTCAGTGCTCCACAATGGTTCGAAGTCAAACATGCCAAATACGGCAATACTCCAAATAGGCCAAATAAGGTGGAATTCAAGGAAAGCCATAATACTTGTCATGGGCAAGGTTATCAAGGGATGTGGAGCATGAGCTGGTGAGCAGCCAGGACTGAAGCCCTGGCTGTTAGCCCTGACCTAACAGCACTGACTGCCCTCCCTGCCTGGGGAAGGACTGGCAGCACAGCCAGCTGATGCATCATCAGTGCCCAGTGTCCAGGCTCCAAGGCCCCAGGAAAAAGGGAATTTTAAGGCATTACTAGAGTGCACTAATGAGATGAAATTAAGACCTGTTAGTATATGTCTATGGTTACAGCTCAACACAGAGCAGCTACTTTTGTGAAACCTGCAAAAGAGTTAAGTGGAAGGCCCAGATAAATAATTCTCTACCATAAGAATATTGCTTCCCTTTGAGGTGATGAAATATGTGACTTGTGTGTCAGCATGCCTTGTGATGTGCTCAGCATGCCCAGTGTGCCAACATACTGAACTTTCACAAAGCAGCCTAAACATTTTCTCCCTTTGTTCTTTTCCTGTATCCTTTCGAGCTAAGTCTCCGTGACTTAGTTTCATTGTAGAACAGGGAAATTAAATCTGTTACACTGTGCTCATTACTCACCTCTCAAATCCATTCCAGTCAAACAAATTTTCCTTTCTTTCTTTTTTATTTATTGCTAATTGAGTTAAAAATATGTACAGACGATTGTGAAATAACTACAAGATGCTTTCAGTGACATGCTCAATAAAACAGAGCTGAAATTCAGCCCAGTGTTCTGCTTTGGGCTATAGACAGCATACAGCAAAACAAATAGTACAATGTCAAAATAAGCCAGAAAAGCTCACCAGTTAGTTTTATGGATGATGTGTTCGCCAAAAAAATATGCAAATTCCCCTCAGAAATGAGGGTTACCCCCAAGACTGAGGATTTTTTTCTAAGTCCATTTGGACCTTCTCCAGCCAAAATCAAAATGTTCTGATGCATTTGCAGACTGGAGAGCCTATTGAGAACTCATTATCTTCAAATAGGATTACACTCAGTTAATATGAGAACATGTACATTACAATATCACATAAAATCAAAAGTTCCAATTTGCTCACTACATGTAAATCCAATTCAAAATATTTCCATAACATATATCCGCTGGATGTTACACTATTTGTATGTCACTCTAGAATGGATTAACTCCATGACAGGCTAGTCTCAGTTTTTCTGCATTTGGTGTTTTTAAACAGTTTATATTTGTTATCATATCAAAGACAGGCTTGCAGTTTTCAAAAGGAAGAAGAGAACACAGCGCCCAAGGCTCTTCCAGCATTACATTTCTTATTCCATTTTATCTTTCTTGGTTTTGACTAATGTCAGTAACAGCTACTGGTAATAAACTGCTTGTTACAGCTTGCTCTTGCCTTCAAGCACTGGCTTTGATACATTGTCAGCCAATTGGAAGCATTTCCTGATTACATTTCCAAATTGCTTGTTTATTGATCGAAAGTTAATAAAGCAAAAGACAACTTTTCGGCTTAAATTAAATGAAAGGTTCCTTTGATGTTCAAATTATCCAATCAACCAACGTGCAATGAAATGTAAGCATTTGAAAGTTTTATCTGGAAAGCAAAATGTACTAGATAATGGTTTCTGGCACAGCCGCTGTATCTAACAGCTAATGAAAAACACCCATAACTTTAGATTTCATTTATTTTCTGTTGAAAAGTAAATGGCACTGAATTTTGTTATTTTTAAATGGCTGAAAACATGAAAGGGCAGATATTGTATATCTTTTTTGACAAACTCTAATTCCTACTGCAAGCATATTTGGTTAGCTGCAATAAACAAAGTAATATACATTATCATTTCCTCAGAGTCTGGCCTTTGCTTGTGAATCTATTTGTTCCTGGTGCTGTATTAAAGCTGCTGTTCTCTGTCAAACTATTACCATCCCATCCAAGAGCATGCTCTATCTGGAGTATTTAGATGTCTTGTCTCCAAAAATTACCGTAGGTCTTATCATTACACTGCTTCTTCAAGAGCTTTTGCTTGCACAGTGAAATTTATTTATACCTTCTAGACTTAACATCACTGAGTTTTTTTAGAGAGTTGGCCACTTCTAAAAATTTTTCTGGCAATGATTTTCAGTGCAGTTTCAACTGAGAAAGCTGGAGTGGCTACAGTATGTAGTATATACAGTAAGAACAAAATAACAAATATAAGCAAATCTTAGCTGATAAGAATGACCCTAAAAAAGGTACAGTCACATTATAGATCAGATCTCATTAGGAGATTCAGGTGTTTTATGGCAGAATAATCTTGAAATGGGCACTTTTTGCAACCAAAGTATAATTGTGCTAAAAATGAACATAGGTAATATTTCTATGCTTCATCCTGCAATCCTGTAAGAAGATTTGGATATTTTAAGCTGAGACCTGTATTTGTAGACCACATTGTAAGTGATTGCATACCACAGAACTAGAAGCAAATTCATTTTAGCTGCACTAAAGAAATAAATGTGATGTGTCAAATTATAAATTACCCCTCTATATTTTGTTGTTGTAGTAGTGGTTGTTGTTTAGAAGTTTGCCATTGCATTGTGATTGTAATAGCTTTGCAGTAATAAATGCAATTGTAAATGTACTGATGCATGAAGTCTTTACATGCCAGAATTAAAATCTGTTCCTTAAAATGAAAATCCTAATTGAAACAGATTTGTAAAGTCTGGAACTCATTCTGCCAAAGACAGCATGTTTAATGTTTCTTTGTCCTTTTGACACAACCCCACATAACATCGCTGAAGATCTTTATGTCTGAAAAAGCTTATAAGCATACCCACAACCAAACAAATGTTTGATGTGATGATGATCTGATCTTCAGGAAAGAAAGGGAAATCCAGCTTCATTAGGTCTGTTGCTTGTTGGATTTTCTGAATAGTCAGTGTAAAGCAGAAATTGATTTATGGTAGAATCTACTACTGTGAATGCCAAACAAAATGGCAGTGGTCCAGATTCAAGATTTATCCATTTTTAAATCTTTCTTGAGATGTGAATGATGTGAAATCCAAGGAGGACAGGCAAAGTAGCATCGAAGTGGCAGGAGAGAATTAAGAGTCACAAGCATTGACTCCTTGCAGGCACCATGAAGAAGATGGTGGTACCCACTAACTTTTGGATGATTTATTCTGCTCATGTGCTCACACGTCCTAAGCCTCTGCTGCCTCCATCAATCTGTGAGCATTTCTGTACCCCAGCCTTTATGATTCCTTTTCTACCATCAGCAAACATCAGGCTCAACAAGCCACAGCCTGCACAGCAATTGCATCTGGCAGTCCCCATGAATATTACAACTCTTGGACATGCAGTAAATTCCTTCATACAGGGATTGTTGTCTGCACCTGGAAAACTAAGCCAGCAGGTGCAACTCTAAAAATACTGGGATAATTTCTGGCTTGTTTCTCCACAACAGAAAATGATAGTCTAATATAAGAATATTTTATTTGGAGTCAGTTCAATGAGGCTTTGTAGCTCCTTCTTTCCAGCTCATTCTTCAAAGAAAAGACAGAATAGAACATAGAAAATACCTTTATAAGTGCAAATTAATAGACATGGAGTACAATATCAGAAGCACAGGTCTGAAGAAAAATGAGCAAATTCCACAAGACTAGGGATTAATGGAAAAAAATTGAAAGCACTGCAAGTAGCAGACATATTTCATGGATTTCCCGTAGAATTTATATTTTTTTTGTGGGTTGAGTTGTTCAGATGATGCAATATTGAAATCTTCCCAGTGGGAGCTCTAGAAAACATACTGAGACTGATAACCTCATTTGGAAAGCTATGCCTGATTAAGGGGGTTGTTCCTTTCTTAACAACTTGGGATTTCCATTAATTTCTCCATTTGTTGGAAGCAAAATGCATCAGAAAAAAATTATTAATTACTAAAATTAGAATGAAGTAGAAGTTTCAGGTTTTGCTCATGGTTTTATCCTATTTTAGACAATGGACAGAGCCACCTCATCCAGGAGCTCTTTTTCATTCATTTACTGATAAGAAAGTGATTTTTAGTTAGCTGAGTCGTTTGCATCCATACGTTTTTTTTAAAAGATAAATAACCCTGTGCATGTTTGGCTTACAAATACTTTTATGATTAATGGCTTCACAGTGGCAGCTATGTAATTAGTGAAGAAATGTAGGTTTTTCTACTTGAAACTGTAGTTATATTTTGCACACTACTTTCCCCTTACAGAACATTTTGCATTGTCCAGTCTCCATTGTTCGGTACAAGAACGTAACCAAAAGTTACCATGAGTGCAGGTCCTTAAGCACTTTTTAAATTCACTAGTCTAGAACAGCTCTTAGGATAGAGATTTCTTTTTAATGGCATAAGAGTTCAGGAAAATGTTATATAATATTCACATATTTCCTTATTTTGGTCTTCTGAGTTTTAGAAGCCAGCATTTCTTCAGGGTCTTTGTATTTCATGTGTGCAATTTGATACTTAAAGATCTAAATAATTTTGATGAGATATTATGAATACTATTGGGAATAAACTATCTACATGTTGCAACATAACCTTAATCTTAAACAACCTTCCAGCAAATAATTTCTCTCTGAACCATAGATCAATGATACATTAGATTTAACAGTGCAGTTAGATTTAATTCTTAAACAAGCAAAATACCAGAGGCCATCTGAAACCCAGGCCATTAATTGGATGCTGATTTTGTTTAATTTTAGTGAGAGTAAAGTGCTAAGCACTGACAGAAGACAGAAACTACTACATGCAACATTAACCTTTTTCCTCCCACACAGATGTGCCCTGAGGTAGCTTCTTTAAGGTATTAGAATGTTGTCATTAGAAAGTTTCAGGAGCGAAGTCCAACACACTCTGTGTGTACAAAGCCACAGGCTTGCCCTTTTATCTGATCTGTGGTGTCTGGGAATCTTTTATCACTCAAAGAGTTAACCTGCTTAGGCACATTTGGAATTTTAGCCACAAGGGACTTTGCATCTAGGCAATTCTTTTAAAAACTGATGTTTCTGAAAGGTTTCAGCCACGCTGACTTGCAAATTGTACAACACTATAACCCACACATCACTCACTCCAGCTCCTCCTCCTCACTGTGTGAATGGGACTGTAAGCAATATTTTTATTTAAAGACTGGGCTTCATGTGTGCTTCTGTACTATGTAGCTATTTAGCTACTACACAGTACCAGGCAAAGGTATTTCTCTTTTCTAATTTGTCACATGATCACCACAGAAGACTGAATCCTTCAGAGAGCTGAAGGAGTCTGAGACGTCTAATAAATTCACCCTTTGCATGGAGAAAATGTTTCATGATGAAATAATAAAATGGGATTTCAGTTAGGAAAAAAATGAGATAAACTGGTGTAGCAAATAAGTAAAGATTATACACACAGGCAACCCACTGATCAAATATTTCTTAGGGCTATCGAGGATCTATCAAGGATACTGAGCCAGTTAGATAAAGAAATTACTGAAGAGTGATTTACTGAGTTGTTTAAAAGTCATGTTAGAAAGATTAGTTTGCTCACAGCAATGTGCTAGCTCTGTTTTACTTAATGATTAGTTAAAAGCTGTGGTAGAATATTGCATAAACGAGCTTCAGTTGCTTATTTAACTATTGGCTATACTTACTCCTACACTGTCAAACCAAAAATTTTAATCATGTTATCAAAACCTTAGCTTCATGAATATTTCTCTCCTCAGTGTCAGCAATAAGGCATAGCTATACAGTAAAGAAAAAAATCAGCATTTCCCAGGATATTTCTATTTGTGTTAAAGATTTTTCTGTTTGGACATTTGAGTCACTGGACAACTGGCCAGAATGGTTCTGAAGGGGTTGGCTGTATTTTGAATCCCAGGAATCAAGAAAAAAGAATAATTATGATGTTGATTCATTTGTTTTGTTGAGCAGACGAGGGGACAGCGCTCTTCAGAGAATAATCGCCAGCTGGTAGCTCCCAATGCTGACACTGTCCCGTTCTGCAGATCAGTCATTCCCTGAGCCCCACAAATTCAGATGTGCAAGGAATGACACTCTCAAGAGCCAGCCTTTTCCTTCTCAACACTTCCCTGTCTCAAGTCAGCACCACCTTCCTCTTTGCTGCTAGCCAAAGAGAAGCTTAGGCTCTGATTAGCTTCTATAAGTTCAGAATTCTGAGAAGCATTGTTTCTTTCCCCCATTGGTACTTGCACTTAACTCTTCTTTTAAATTCTACATTTCATTGTGAAAAAAGATGATTGGAAATTTTCATTCGTACCTATTCTTTTAGTGAACAACAGAGACTTTTTTTTTCTCTTTCTGCTTCAAAACCATAACATTTCCTTTATTTATTTATTTATTTATTTACTGTTTTTAAATTCACACTGGTTTCCTGAAGTAAGGAAATCTGAAACCATAAATTTTGGATTTCAGTATTCAACTTCAGGATAAGTTGAGATCTAAACTTATTTGAGACACGGTTAAAAAGCTTTTAAGACATACTTTAAAAAGGAAAAAAGAAGAAGGAAAATTAATTTTCCTGTCTTCAAATATAACTCATTAATAAGAATTAAATATTAGCACATTTGTTTCCCACAAAGCTCTCAAGTAAAAATGCTCAGTTGCCCAAGATTCCTAATGATTTCTCATAAGATTAGCAAAATTCTGTTGTCCTAAACTTTGTGATGCGTGCCTCTGGATTTTTAGGGGTTACAGGTGAGGAAAATATTAACTCCAACTTAGGAGCCCTTTTTCTTCTAGTTTGCTTTCTTTTGGCTCAGACTCTGAGCTATGATGAAGCACAGGGGTAACTTTCACACTTGCCCGCATTTGCGATATTGCAATATAGTTTGTTAACTTTATACAGGTGTACATGCTCATTACTGGCAAAATCATAGGAAGGGATCCCAGAAACTAATTGACACCACCATTGCAGCAGATCAACTTAAATAGCAAGCATACACAGTGTAAGCTCTGGAATGAATGCACTCTAATAACAGATATTTCCAGACTCTGGATTATGATGGATGTACCCAGCAGGGATAAATTACTTCTCTCCACAGCATGACTGTGCCTAGGAGACACATGCTCTGCCTTGTGTACTTTTATCTTTCATTATACTTCACAGAATCAGAGCAGCACCAGCACATAAATGTTCTTGTTTTCTTGCCCCACATAAAAGACAACGTGCTACTACCCTGTGCTTTGCAACACAGGGCTGTACCCACTGAACTGTGTGCCCATCTTCACAGGCAAGTTCACAAGCACATTTCATTTTGCTGTTAGGTTTGCTCTGCTGTGTTTTAGTTATTCCCTTGGGGCTGGTATCTAACATAGAGGAGCCTGGTAGTTAATGGATGGTGCACATTCCCAGTTCCCAAGTCTGATCCAACAAACACAATGCATAGTGGCTGAACCATTTAAAAGCTAGTGAAGAGGAAGGGAAGTTTTTGAGGTGATGTCTTTCTGTTATTACCAGTTATATAGGTACGTCCATGAGGGCTCAAGTCATCGTTTTTTTGCCCGTGGTTGGAAGGCTGAGACTAAGTTAGAAAAGGAAAAGTATTGCTAAAGGCCAGTGAAAATCTTGTACTTGCTGAAACCTTCTAAGTTATGGAGTAGCCTCCTAAGAGAAACAACAAAGGTGCTTTTGCTTGTAACGTGTAGGTTTAGAAAGTAGAGAAAGTAGGAAAGTTTAGAAAGTAGAAATGTAAGAATGAATCATTATCAACTCTTAGGAAAACCAATGTACACTAATAAGCCTTCCCCATCTTCTAGCTTTATGACATCAGTTCCTATTTGTGTTATCTCTAGATTTAAGAATCTTGTAAGCAAACAGTTCTTGAGGAGGTTATATTCACTTTCTCAGTATTAGATAGAATGGCACGTCAACAGTAATAGTTACCTTTCAGTTCCAAATACTACACTATTTTGGTGAAAACTCCCTCTTTGTACAGGCTTCTAATACAATCCCTCAGTAACGAGTCATAAGACAACGAATGTCAGAGGTGAGGAAGAAATTTCCCTGACTGTACATAGTCAACTACAGAAGTGCTTTAACTGTCCTTCAAAGCATAGGGTAAAACCTGTATTTGAAGATAAACTGAAAGAATAAACACATTACAGTAATGACCAAGGTAATAGCTGGGTAAAATGTATCAGTAATACTGCCAGAGTCCTCCTCCATCCAGGCAACAAATAATCTAACTGTAACTTGGGTTTTTGCAATTGGGGCATAAAGAAGGGGCTGGTAGAAAATAACCTAGTATCAAATGATCATCAATTTATTCAGCTTAATTAAGCAGAAGAGCAGTAGCTTGGGGGTAGGTGGGCTGCATCCTTTCCCATTAGAACCACATGTTGAGACATGGGTACCAACCAATGTGTCAGTGCAGCAGCTGCTCTGCAATGCAGCTGCCACCCCCCACCAGCACAGCTGCAACCAAGCTTGTAAAGGATCTCAATTTCAAAAAGATAAACTTTGAAAAATTAAGGAAACTAGTTAATGAGGTCAACTGGATTAAAGAGCTCAGGGATTTTAGTGTGGAGAAGGCGTGAAATTTCTTTAAATCAAAGGTGTGAAAGCTGTCTGGAACTCACATCTTAATCAAGGGGAAAATCTTGTAGGGAATGGCTCCAGAGCTGACTGGATAAATAACCACCTCTGAAAGAGCAGAAGAAATAAGCAGCTTGCCTACAGGGATAGGGAGTATTCTATGTCTGAGAGGACAGGAAATAGAGAAGTAGAGGTAAGTGCCAAAAGTAAAGCTGAATTAGACCTTGCAAACTAGACAAACAGCAAAAAGTTGAGGGTTTTTGGTTTTTTTCTCAGCGATGTATGCATTAATGTGAAAGAGAACACAGAGGGAGACACTCAACCACAGCGCAATGAAAAGGAGGTCAAGAATAAAATGGTTCATCTGTGACATCAAATTTAAATCAAATGTATTACTTTCTGTAATGACAGAAGTGCTGACTGAAGTGAGGAAGGACTGTAAATTAGAATATCCAGGCTAAAATTAAGACAAAAAGACCAATGCAGTTACATCACATAGGCCTAACAATTTCTATCCCAAAAATAATCAGCTAAGAAAGTTCATTAAAGTGCAGGTACAATGGCAGTGATCTGAGTGCAGCTGTCAAGTGGAGTGACCAAGCTCCAGACAGGGATCAGAAAGCAGAGTCCTTATATTTTAGATGATGGTGAGGATACAGAGTAGCTTATAGAGGCCAAATTAGTCTGGAGGCCCAATTAGTCCAATTCCAGTATAATAAAAGGATATAGGGGAAGTCATGAAAGGTAAAATAAGAAAGAAGGGGTAATGCATAAAACTCATTGTGGACTTTCTAAAGGAATGTCTTCCCAGACTAAATTAATTGCTTCTTTGATAACTGATTTCATAAACGAGGGAAATGCAGTAGGTCTTATCTATCTGAAGTTCAGAAAAGGTTTTGGTTTAATGCTGCTTGCAAAGTGGTTCAGTGAAGTTTAGCAACATACATGTAACCAGGCTTCTCAAAATAAGGAAGAAAACCCAGAAACAACCTGCTCCCCTTCCCCCCAATAGTATGACTCAGTTCTACTATTGGAAAATGCAAAAGTAAACTGAATCTACAATGCTTTAATTTTGTTTTGCACTGTAATATACAGCTAAGTGATATTGAGAGAAATGTATGTTGCATTAACCAATTTCATGTTATATTTATTAATGCTCTAGCTGGACAAAATATAGCTTGTTTTTCAGTAGAAATAATGAAAGAAAATGAAATTACATCATTTGAAAAATATGCTCATTTTAAATGCGTCATATGGAAAATGGGAGAAAAATAGTTATCTACCCCTTTGCCTAAATTAATCAAGCATAGCAATAGATTCCAGAAAATCTACATTTTTGTTCAAATGTATTAACTGGAGAGGCCAGCTGAGATTAGTGGAGGCAAGCCATCCCTGGACACTGTCTCATTTACAGCACTGCCTTGGAGAGTAACGTGCTGGTGCATATTTCTGTGCTGTTGACTATGGGTTCTGCTCACTCTCCAGCTGGGAACATCTACTCAATTTTTTATTGGTATTCAGTGTTTTCATGCTTCCACTTCCTCTGTTTACCTGAGTGTTTGCATGAAGTCTGCTAATTTCTGGATGCATGATAGATTGTGCTCAGACATTTTGGTGCATCTGTTATGTTATGTCATGTTAAAAAAAAATACAAAAACTGGAAAAAAAAGAAACAGAAAACAGAAAAAAGCTTCTCTGCATGTTAAGTAACTGCTCACAAAGAGTCCTTTCTTTCTTTTTCTAACATTACTTAATACTGTTTGGTGGATCTGCATTTTTAAACTACTGGATTTGGGGAAATAGACAGAGACATTGTGAAATTCACCTTCCTTAGCAACAATTACAGAAAACTAATGCCTAAAGAGTTTTTCTCATATGTATATATGAGAAAAATATATGTATAAATATACACATATCTACATATCTATCTACATGTCTACAGTCTCCAACATATGAATATGGGGACTGAAAATATGATGTGGAATGCTGACTGTTTTTACAGTACCTAAAGCTTACTAAAACACTTTGTAATGCACTTGCTTGCTGGAGATGCTCTGATGAAGATTATGTTTTAACAGATAGTGATTTGCCAATAAACACTTGACAAACAGTTGGAAGGCAGAGATGTGGAACAATCCATTGCATTAGCCACATTTTAATTATTTTTTTTTCAGAGGGAAGCACAGCAAAAATGTAATTTCTTTAATAAATAATTAACATTGTATTATTTCAATAAATAAATTAGTGTTTATATAGTAAAGAATACAAATGTTTTGTGCATACATTCTGACCTACTTCTCCAGTCCTTCTTGGCTGTTTCCCAAAGAATTATTTTTAAAAATTAATGATGAACATCAAAATATTTCTGTTTATAACATCATATCAATAGTAGTTAAATCTATAAAATAATTCAATCGTTTATCCTTCTTATCTTGGGAATGTTTAATCAAGCTTGATATTTGCTTTAAATTAGCACTGTCAAATGTACATTAGTATAAAATCTCCCAAATCATGAAAGATTTATAATTTGAAATGTATTTGGATTATTCTCTAGTTAATCAGCTAGATAAAATTAGTGGTACTGTAACTAGAACAATTAATTGGATTTAAAAATTAAAAAATAACCAGCTCATGCTACTTCATGCACTGCTTCACTTTGGAAACACAAATAATATCTTAACTACATTACAGGAGTTTTGTGAAATTTGCACTAAATCATAAATCCCCTATTTAATCTTTAAAAGGAAAATTTTTTAATTTTCTAGGGAAGTTCTGAACAAAAAAGGGAAGAATACATTCTTTTGGCAATGATTCTGTAAAAGTACTTATGTACAGCAACTCATGAAAATATCACAGCTGAAACTTTAAATAAAAAGAATTTCATATTTAGTTTAAGAGGTTCCTTTATTCATCATTGTTACAGAGGTTTTTAGGAGAAGGCCATGGACAGAATATAGTGACTTTGCTCTGTACATTCTTTTAGTTAGAAACCCTTATGTGCTTAGCATCATTAATGATCAAAATGAGCTTGTAAGTAAAGCACCAGTGGGCAGACTGGTGTACATCCCTGGGTAATTACTTCACTAATGTTTTGCAGAGAGTGTCTGATGAGCAGGATAGCCAATTTCTGTGAGGGCTGGGCTGGGCTGGGCTGGCAGGAAAACAGCAGCATGGAAAGCTTCAAAGGTAGAACCACCCATCAATGAGCAGCTCAGAAGAGTGAGTTGTGGAGTAAGGAGCTTGGTGTCTGGCAGATTCGAAGGGAAAAAGGAGGTTTAGGAGGGAGACAAGTGGCTGTTCTTCCTTGGGAGAGAGCAAAGGAGTTGGAAAGTACAGGCCTAGGCCAGGAGAGGCATAAAAATATTCTCTGCTCTTTATACTGAAGGAATGACAGAATTTATAGGTTATGGAGGGCTTTGGAATGATAATGGAGTAAAGTACTAAGACAAGAGAGAGTCTTGTATTTGTAGCCTGATACTTCACAGAATCATGAAGTAAGCTGAGCTGGAATGGACCCACAAGGATCACGAGTCCTTCTCCTGGCCCTGCAGAGCAGCATCCCCAAGAGTCACTCCCTGTGCCTGAGAGAATTGTCCAAATGTTTCTTGAACTCTGACAGACTGGTGCTGTGACCATTCCCTGGGGAGCCTGTCCCAGTGACCAAACACCTTCTGTGTGAAATACCCTTTTTTAATATCCAGTCTAAATCCTCCCTGATACAACTGCAGGCCATTCCCTTGTCTGTCACTCACAAGAGTGAAGAGATCAGTGCCTGCCCCTCCTCTTCCCCCCATGAGGAAGCTGTAACTGCAGTGAGGTCTCCCCTCAGTCCAGGCTGAACAGACCAAGTGACCTCAACCACTCCTCACATAGCTTTCCCTCAAGGCCCTTCACCACCTTTCTAATACCTTTGTATCTGTCATATACTGTGGCACCCAGAGCTGCCCCCAGTACTGGAGGTGAGGCTGCCCCAGCTCAGAGCAGAGCAGGACAATCCCTCCCTTGCCCAGCTGTGATGCTGTGCCTGATGCCCCCAGGACAGGGCTGGCCCTCCTGGCTGCCAGGGCACTGCTGGCTTATGTTCAAATTTTCATCACCAGGACCCCCAGGTCCCTTTCTGCAGCACTGCTTTCATGCATTTCTGTCCACACATCCAGGGTTGCCCCATCCCAGGTGCAGAATCCAGCACTTTCCCTTGTTGAAATTCATATGGTTGGTGGTTGCCCAGCCCTCTGATCTATTGAGGTCTCTCTGCAGGGTAAGCCTCTCTGCTTTTGAGGGAGCCAAGGGCTCTTCCCAGTTTGTATTGTCATGTCCTGGATCACAGTGTGTCTCATGCCTGTGTGCCACAGGGTGGTGAATATACCTCTGTCTGTCTCACAATGCACTTGTTTACAGAAAATCACAGTGGGAGATGCCATTTGGGTAAGTAAGACTTCAGCCTTGGTAAGAGTTTCAGGAGACCACAGTGATAGAAATAATGACTATTGTGCCACATCTTTTGAGTACTCCAAAATGGCAGCTGTTTCTTGCTACTATGGGCAAGTATTCATTTATTATCCTTGCACTCCTCTGAACCCCCCAATATCTTTTCTTGTAGTCCAAAGCATTATACTGAAAAAATGTAGGTCCTATTCACAGCAGGATGTGCTTTACTCATTCTGGCAAGCTAGCTATGTATGCTTTGTGCTTTTAAATTATTTAGACCTTCCAGATAAGTCAGAATCTGTTTTATCTGTGCCTTGTCTTGTACACTATTTTTTCATCTCACAATACCACCATTAGTCATCACAGGCTAGCTTACAGGCTAATACAGACCTTTGTTCACCTTCTAGCTGGAAATGCTGCCTTGGGCCTCCTAGGGCACTGGAGGTCCTTTAGAGATCTTTTCCAATCCTCCAAAGCTGTTCAGAAAATTCTCTGGAGATCTGGGACATTAACAACAAAGACCATATAAAATAGATGGAATTTCCTATAATCATTACATATACTAGAGCATGCTCTCTGCAGTCAGATCTAGGTTTCTTCATGGGAAAATGACTATGGATTTTAATTTGTGGAAGTATATTAAGTATTCACAATGCAAAATAAAATTGATTTTACAAGACCACAAAATAAAAGAAAAAGCTACAATAATAATAATGGCCTCCTACTACTACTGAGATTCTAGAATTATGAATCTAGCTGTCCTGAATAAGCAAAGACAAAGCTAATTTGTTGCTATTGATGCCATCTTAGAGCTACAGCAAACTTCAGTAAGGCAAGTGTTCAATCAGGGTCCCTTTGCACTGCCTCAATAGTGTACAGGAGCTATAGACTTTTCCTAAGTACACAAGGAAGCATTTTGGATTGGACAGTCCAGCCTGGAAGTGGGAGATATATTGCTATGCTGCTCTCTTCTAATTGGGAAAATGAGTCCTCAGTTCACTTGTGAAGCCTTGAATATTGAGGGTGCAATACAGGTAATCTTTTTCTTCCATGAAAAGTTGAATTATGTCTTATGCATTTACAGTTGATGCCAATGCCTTTTCCTGGCTTTGCAGTCTCGTGTGCTGCCAACAGTTTCTGGGCAGATAAAAGATGCCCTGCAAGATGCATGTCCACAGCTACAGCCCAGCACGCATACCTCTGCCTTCCCTGTGATCCTAGCTCACCCTTCAGAGTCAATTGGCTTGCATAAGTCTATCAAATGCTGTTGTGAATTGCAGTAAGAGCTGAAGTTGTCTCTAAGTAGCATAAATCCCTGGAAAATTCCAGGGGACACATAATAATTTTCGGTTTAAGGGCTGCAGCTAAAAAATGGAAAGCTGCAAACTGGCCAACCTGAAGTATGAATGTCCTGCCTTGAGAGTATTGTAGTGTTGGGCATGATGGTGCCTGCTGAAGGCACACACTTCCAAGGAGCAAGGGAAGGCAGAACAGAAGGGACAGTGTTTGGCCTCAGCAATCTGGTCTGCTCAAACGAGGAAATTCCTGCAGCAGGAAAATGTCTTGAAAATATTTATAAGATACCTCTGGAATGTGCTTTATTAGTTTTGTGAAAAGCTAGTTTATACTTGGATCTTCATGAAACTTCAAAATCTAAGAATTAAACAGGGAAAACCTAGTGCTCCCACTCTAGGTGAGGGCTGCAGGGCTGCCACATCCTCAGATGTGCTTCTCCTGTTCTTTATTTTCCTGAGGACAAATGGCCACCTGAAGAGAGGCTGTCCTTCAACCCCTTCCACTCTGGAGGGCCCCTGCAAGCCCCCCTGTCCTTCCCCAGGGCTCTCAGATGCAGGGAGTTTGCTGGGTCTCCCATGGTGGCTGACCCTGTGACTTCCACTGGGTTTGGAAGACAATGTAAACTAGGAGAGATCTGGCTCCCTTATGCTTCAGGGAATGTGCAAATATCCATGTATCATCTGCTGCTGGAAAAGAAAGGAAAAATCTCAGAGTATCCAGCTGGTAGAGTGCTGTATGGGGTCTGCTAGGAAGCTGTACTTTTCAGTGAGTTCTCATGCATTTTATCAGTTTAACAATAAAAAATGCTGGAGTTGGTTTGATGTTTATTGGGCTTGAGTCAGCCTCAGCACCAGACCCCCTCTTCTTTTTCCTTGTTTTGGCTTCCTAAAAATACAGTATTTTTTTTCAAAGGAAGGGTGGTAGTTTATGATTCTGAGATCAATGTCAGGATACAGCAGTTCAGTTTTCTTCTGTTGTGTATTTTCTCTGTGGTATGGCAACCCCTGCACCACAACTGCTTACCAGCACTACTACTCTCCATAATTTTCTTATTCCTGGCCATCTCTTATTAAAACATTTCATCTTAATAGGCCCCCCAAAAATGAAAACACTCCAGTTGTTTGGTTTTATTCATGTAACTGCACAAGAGAGGGCTGAACATCTGCAGCAAGAGGCTGCAGTAGTAGTGCTCAGAAAATGCCATAAGGCAGAAATATTCACCTGTGTTACAGGCATTGGTTCTCTGTCCTTGTTGCAGCTTGGGCCACAGACCAGGAAATGGCACACATTCTTTCTCTTCTCAGTGGTATTAAGGTCAGAAAGTAAAATATGAGCTAGAAAACTAACCCTTGGAAAGAGGGGCTGAGAAGTGACTTATCCCTCCTGCCCCCATCCTCTCCACACCCTGAGTACCCAGACCTGCCATTCTCTGCTGGAAGAAGGACCTTGCAGACAAGGTTTCTACCAATGTGCTGTATTTCAGACACAGTGCAAAGTTCTCAGCTTTAAGTGAGCAGTTATTAGTCTTGTGACATTTGTGCTGCAGCCATCGATCAGCTACGGTGTGATTTTCTTAGTGATTTCCCAGGCAAGCAATCCCTAGATAATGTAAGAAAACATGGCATTGTGTGCTTCTTTTTACTGCTTATGTGACATGATTGTTTTATTCAAGGATAAGATCAACACCAAAACATACCCACAGCTCTTCCCAAGTTTTGGAGATAAATACATTTTTGTTCTGGTTTTATTTTATTTCACCAATAAGTCTAAAAAGGCTGTACATGTTATCTCTCTGTCAGACCAACAGATCTATGTTAGATCTGTAGGTTTGGATGTCAATTAATATTTTAAGTCTCACTAAAATTCAGTATCTCTAGGCATACTTGGCTTTGGCTTTTTCTGGTGGCCATGCCTGTTTCTCCTTTTAGAGAAAAAGCAGCTTAAAATCTATATACAATTAGAGTTCCCAGTGTGAATTTTAGCTTTCTTTCCAATCACTAAGATGGTGGCATTTTTTTATTTGATTCTGTTTCCGTTGTAATAAATCACGGTCTGGACAATATAAGTCAACCACCAGTTATGTTTATTTATTTTGTACTTTGTGCTTGTTTAATTGGATCTCTTTGCATTTGAAGGAGACAGAAAGTTAGATTCCAAGCACCAACCAGGCTTTACCATTGTTACCTACCTTCACATTTGATCTGGCACTTTTGGCTTTCATCAGGGGAAGACATATAATGTAGGTACAGACATGTATGAATAAAAAGGATCAAAAAGTGTGTCAGTGGTAACCTGTAGTCTGGAAATATTTTTGGGAAGTGATGTCCAAGGCAGTGAACACTTATCCAGAGTGTTCTTAGTAGTGAGCACAGCTGTGTGGTGGCTGGGAACTGACCAGGGAGCCTGCAGAAGCTGTTGGTACTCACATACAGTGGAAGAGCATGTGGAACGAGGAGCATGAGCCAAAAAACTGCAGGGCAGATATCCCTGACACAATTGTACAGCAAACTCATAAATCAAA
This sequence comes from Oenanthe melanoleuca, assembly GCF_029582105.1. NCBI lineage: Eukaryota > Metazoa > Chordata > Aves > Passeriformes > Muscicapidae > Oenanthe > Oenanthe melanoleuca. The sequence continues at coordinate 45,886,292 of NC_079334.1, forward strand.
TTTATCTCAGAGCTCATACAAAGTGCGCTTAATTTGCCGTTTTCAAGATAAATTATTTCAGCTGTTTAATTTGGAGTATTTTTATTTTAAATCAAACAAAGATTTTCATCTGAAGAGAATGCACTGTCAACGGAAAGCCAAATTTCACATAGGTAGTTCCAGAGGAGATTGAAAGTTGTCCATTTGATAAAATCATAGGGCTAAAAATACTTATTCCTTAATACACTGTTGCCCATAAAATAAGAAACACATCCATGGTATTTCAGAGTTTATTGGGCTGGGTAGAGTTGGATAAAAGGCCTTTTGTTTCTAGTGGGGTCTCTTCAGACCAATAAATGTAATGTTGCTTTGCTCAATCAGAGCAGTGAGATTCAACTGCATAACCATTTCAGTTTACTACAGAAGATTTTCTACAGAAGCTTTTACTATAGAAACATACTTTTATCCATTGGGTACTTGCTTCGTTTTCATAATGTTAATAATGTCTTTCTCCTTTCAGGAAGTGTTTAAGATGATTATTACAGCTGGCTGGCACAGCCTCTGAATGCCAAAGCTTTCTCAGCCCTCTTAAAAAAAAAAATCTGCACTGGGTATTATTCATTTAGTTTTTAATTATTAGCATTTATATCTGTTTTTACATCTTTTGCATATCATTCAGCTGTTCAAAGGGAGAATTCCCATGCTGCCAGTCTGAAGTGCTTCTGTTTGAAGGCACCAGCAGCCCGGGGAATCCTCTCATACGCTGTCTGTGGCCAATCCAAGGAGCTGCCAATTGGGTTCTGCCAGTGCACATTAAACTGATACCATTTTGGAGTCACTTTATCTGTGATCTCAAAATAACGAGCTCAAAAAGATTATTTCAATGTCTTCCTAACATATTATGCTTGCTTTGGTCTCTCTGATAATTCTTTTACTCATATTTGCTGTATTTCCCATTACATATTTACCCTTTACAGCCTGATACTCTATTTTCCAAGTAAGCTGCAGGCTGTTGTGATTGCTATGGCTTGAAACCACCTCCAGGGGTTGCTAGAGAAATAAAGTGCAATTATCAGCATTAGCTGAATAATATAAAAATTGTGTTAGATGACATCTAGATCACTTTTCAAATAAATTAGTCAGTATTTCCACTATTCCATCCCCCAATTTCTTTGCACTCAGAGAAAGGTAGTTTCATCTGTAGCTTAAATGGGATGTAAACAAAGGTTTTGTGACTTTCTCCCTTGGTTTCTCACTTGACTTTCTTGGGTCAAAATTAAGTTCCATTCCTTTAAGACTGACCTTTTCATATAAACCTATGCCTTTTTTAAATCTCCAAGGATAATCTCTCTGCCAAGTTTTTATTTCCACTGTTCTATCTTATGCTAGTGTCCTCTGTTCTTGTTTTCATCTTATTCTCTATAGACTCTGCTCACACTGTATTTGTATTACGTGTGAGAGATCCAAAAACTATAAAACCTGTTGAATTGATTATCTGCAAATGCTTACCACCTTCATCAAAATACTTAAGACAGATACTCGCAATTTCTCTAGTGCAGTTGCAGAAACTTATTTTGTGAGACACCAGAGAAAAAACAGCTAAGTTGTGGGAAAGAAGGAAAGAACTCTTCTAAAAATTAAGAACTTCTACAAAACTGATATTTGCACCATATTAAAAACCAAGCAATCCTATCTTCATCTCTGTTTCTCTGTCCTGTGCAGTCTTTATATTCTATTGGAGATCATATCTTGACATACATTTTTGTTACGATTAGGCCATTGAGCCATTTTCTCCCCATATGGATTATTTGATATCTAGCCTTGGCTTACACTGCAGCCTGAATACAATTAAGTAAAAAATGTCAGCCAACACAATTTTTTTGAAAGCAGTCTGTCTTAGTTGCATGGTTCACACAACTCTTTAGCTCCTTCTCTTTGGTTTCCAATTTTTTCTAGTGCTTGAATCCTCTAGTTTGTGCTTATATAACATTAACATGTGCAAAATACAAAGCCCTTTCTGTATGAAAAATATTTTGTTCTAGACATTTAACTTGAAAAGTTGAATAACTTTTCTGATGTTTAACACAGAGAAAGTTTCCACATGCTTGTCATTTCAGAGGAATATATATATATAAATATATGTAATATATAGAGAATCACAAATATGAACACCTGTAGACCAAACAGCCATGTCAATACAGCCCTCTTCACAATTAAATTTGCTCAAAATATAAGTATATATGGGTTTGGTTTTTTTTCTGTTTTATAAAATGTGTTTGTTTTATCTGGTTGACAATTTTTGATCAGCTATGATTAGTGGCTGAACTTGCAGAATGACATACTTGCCTGTATTTTGCTTCTTGGTTTCTTATGGCTTTTTTACCTAATGACAGAGCATTCTGTGGGATAAAATAGTCCTCTGTGGTTTCAGAAATAGTTTTGTGGGTGTTACTGTGTGCTGCAGTTGCTGTGCCTTCATAATGAACTGCAAAAGCCCTGCTGTGTGGGTGCAGCATAGGTCAGCAGAATTAGATTTTCTCTTGATGAAGTTGCATCAGTTTCCTTAAAACATGTTGAACTCACTTCAAATAGTGAAGCTCTGTCAATGTGGGGTTCCATTTTTAGGATTTTGTTCCCAAAGCACACTTGTAGCCATAGCATATTCATGCAGCCTTGCTCATTTTATTTGCTGTCCTTTAAGTATATCAATTCAAAAAAACTAAACCCAGCTGGAGTAAATGCCAGCCATGTCCAGCCTTTGGTGCATTCATTTGTACTCACAAAGGAAACATCACCAGAAATGCTTTTAAGATCCAAACTTAGTGTCTTTGCATATATCTCTGGTGGTTTCATGTTGTTCAGAAAGGCCACTGGACTGTGTGGACATGATCCACTTAATGATTTACAATGAAAGCTGTTTGAGTATCTGGCATGTGCCACTAAGTGGTATATTTGTTTTCACAACAGGTAGTTCTGCTTTTTTTATGCTTTCGGAGATAATTTTTCTAAAGAAAGATCTTATTCAGGAACTAATATCATTATTTTCATTATTACTTTTTCACTCTATGATATTGCAATATCAATTTGAAATGTTTTGTAACATTAAGAGAAGTGACACTGTGTAACATCTTTCAGAAGAGATAAGTTGAAAGTTAAGTGTTAAGTACTAATTTGGAAAAAATTACTTGAAGTGTTGTTTTAACATTTTTGGGTGCATGCTGCTGCTTTTACCTATCTGCTTTCAGGGACTAATGCTAAAAAGTGAATAAATGTTGAAGACTTTCCTGAATTCTTTAGCAGTTATGACAAATCTGGTTATGTAGGGGGAAAAAAAAGGCACATGTATCATACCATATGTTTTCTCTGAATCTATACATACATACACGTAGACATAATAGAATAGAAAGAGTGCTTCAAGTCCATATAGCAATTAATGGAATTAAGGGTACCTGCAGAAGCATCTGGTACTTCTCAATTTCCACTCTGATAAGTCTAATTCCATTGTGGACACTGATAGAGAGGAAGATGAGGAAAGAGAAATATACATATCACTTGAGACAGGATATGAAGAATATTGGTAAGTTGAAGCTTAAGAAACTATTTGAGTTTAGAATACTCTAACAAAAAAAAGTAAGAGATGTGATGCAAAGCTGGTATAAGGGTGAAAGCTAACAACATGTAGAAAGGAAAAATATCTCTAAGAGGAACTGATTCAGAAACGTCATTTACTGTGCCTGGTTAACTTACTAGTGCTTTGGAAATCTGAAATGTGTGATGCACACCATCAAATAGGGGATTTCTTAAATTACAGTTGTATGCTAATTACTCACTTTAGGCAGTGGTTTGTCTGAAGCAGTAAATGATCCCAGACTTGTCTTAGCAAGAAAAGAATCTTACCACTGAAATGTTGGGGACTGTTGGTCACCAATGCAGGAATTGCCACTTTTCTAAATCTCAAATAGCAATGAATTCAATAAAATGAGACATAATGACAGATTTATAAAAGCAACCTTCCTTTACATAATGGATTTTATATTCTAATGTTTCTTTAGCATAATCCTTTAAAATTATGCAAAAAATTTATTATTTAAGTGATAGTAAAGAATTCATTAAAAGATTAATAGTTCTGGTTTACCAATTCACTTACCAGGTCACTTAATTATTTAGTTCATTAATTCTGCAAATGTCAGGCTACCATGAACTCTAGTGATTTGCATAAGTAAGGTTATAGTTCTGTGAGCCATTGTCATCTAACAAGTTCAAACAAGAATTTGGCATTATTTTTACATATGTGTACATATAGAGATGGGAGATCAATCTAACTAATTGATTTATCAAGAGGGTACCCTCCAATTAGACTAATATGAGCAAACCACTTTTTAGGAACCACATTTCTCATAAAAAAAAAAATCAATCTTTTGAGGAAAACTGAAGCCTTCTAAAGCTTTATTTATTTATTTATTTATTTATTTATTTATTTATTTAAAATTTTACTCATTGTAATATTGAGATAATGGTATATTGTAATTATGAGGTGACAGTTAAAATATTTACACTATGCTGTGCAGTTAAAATATACACACTATGATCCAACCACTAGAACTTGCATGCATGGATTTGTATGTATACAGACACATGTATATGTGTGTATAACATATCTAGAGGTATCTAGCTGTTATTTAATCTTTAGTAGTGGCCTTCAAAGCAAGACACTGTACATGATGGCATGATGAACCTTCTCTGAGCATAGGTGAAGTTTTCCATTCACTTGGTAAGCCTGAGTGGAGAACATCAATAGCTGGTCATTATGCACCATGTAAAATAATTTGAAGTCCTATGATGCATACAGACTAAGTAAGGCCATCTTAAATAATTTTTATTGTGGAATGATTTCTTCCATTACAGGTTCTATGCACTGTAAAATAGCATGGGGCTGTAACAGTCACAAGCCAGTGTGTACCCATGTATCTTGCTGCAGTGAATGGTTAAATGTGAAAATGAATTCTTTCTGGCAGGCTAAACTCACAGCCCTCTGTATTAGTGGCATCTGCTATGGCATGTGAATCAGCCTTGCTCTTAGTGGGTGTCTGCCAAGCAAGTACAGCTTTCTAGGGGGTAATACATAATCTGTTCAAACCCACTTCTACAGCCCCCATGAGTGGATCTATTAAGTACAATTAGTCTTGTAATTAAGGGCCACAATATTAAACACTTCAAGCATTATTTTTTTCTCTTTTTGACAACACAGAATCAATCTTGTTGTTGACAGCTTCCCTATCATACAGTCTTAGATCTTGATAAACAAATTGCTAGGATTATAGTTAAAATTATGTGAAAGTCGGCAGAGCACAAGACACTTTTACAAAAAATACACTCACTCAAGTCTGTGGAGGAAATAGGTATAAATAGCAGGAAAGTAAAGTAGTGGTAATATATATACAAAGGAGGTATAAAAGTGCAAAAAATTCAAGTTTTAAAGACGAGAATCTTTGGATAGTTTCACTAAGGTACCTACATGTATTGAAGATTTCCTGCCACAATAAATTGCATGTTTTGCAGTGTCAGTAATTTTGGGAGCAGCAGTGTGTTTTTATGGTCATGGGAAACACTCTGTAGTTGTAGTACAAAAAAATGTAGATTGGAAGTTTTGTGGATTGATCAGCTACTGTGTGATTTCCTGGGATTACCTATGTGTGTTTACAGATAGAGAGGTAGGGACTAGACTGTTCTCAGTGGCTTTGGAAGACAAATGGGCCATAAAACTCCTATGCCCTTGAAAAAGTTTTACTGTGTTAAAAGGAGATTTCAAAGGAAAATAGTTGAACAGAAAAAAGAAAATCAATGTAGTATTATTTAATGTGAATCAGCACAGAGTTGACTGTGAACAGGATCCAGCATTTATGGATATTCAAGAATGCTTGGGGACAAACTGAAGTGATTGTCAAAAAATGTCAGATGTCCTATAATCTGCCTCTGCTTTTCTTCCAGCTAAAAGGTCAAGGTTTAATCTGTTTTGTGGTACATATTAGTCAAATACTTTTATTAGCTCTGAAGTTTCTGGGGGAGAAGAACACAAACCCGAACATACTGAAAAGCATTTAAAAGGATTGAAATGTTTACTTTTAAAATACTGTAGACAAAATAGTTTTTGATTTACTTCTATATTTTAAACTTTAATCAATACCTTTACTGCCTAAGTGGGCACTCACCCAACTAATCCTGGAAATCTGAGGGTCCAATCTAAGTTGAACTCATAATGTAACAAATCTGAAGATCCTCTAAAAATCAACCAACTGCAAGTTTTTAAAATCACTACAAAATCACATACATTATGACAGGTTTAGTGGCCTTGTTTGTGCTTCTGGTGCTTCAGTTCTTCGTATGTGTTGATCCTGTGTTTTCAAGAATAACACAGGAGGTTCTTTATGGAATGGTATGAACAGTAAAGGTAAATAGGACTGAGCTTGTTAATGTCTGATTTAAAATTAAACCAGCTGCCTTTTCTCAGTGCCTCAATCATCAGGAAACAGGCAAGTAGAAGGATGGACTGATAACAACCTCACCCACTAGATGAGAGGAAACAATTTAAGCCAGATTTTTGCCTTACCCTAAAAACATACTTGCTGTTAATCTCCCAGTGAGTTTATTGATGAGTAGAGAGCAGTTAAGACTTTTTGAATTGTCATTTTCCTACATGGTTTGAGCAATGGCTTCAATACTGCAGAGAATGCCAGAATACAATACCAGATCTTCTGCAGCTCAATCTGGTTGCTGTGATGTCCTATTGGTAATAAGTATTAATTTTCTGACTTTATAGAACTTGAACTTGTGGAAATCCACTAAATTTTCCTGACCTTAGGACATGTAGGAACAGCAGCCTTGTGCTTAAGATTGAAATTGTGGTATATTGGTTCAAAGCATGTCAGGGACAGAGGTGATACTGCACATTCAAGAGCAGAAATAATCCAGTTTGTGAGGCAGTCTCCCAGCTTACAGATGCAGCTGATTTGAGTTGGAGGCTGCAGCTGAAAATGAAGTGTGGCTGGATGGAGTTTCTAACACAGGACAGAAGCCCAGCTGATGTTTACTGGCACAGCTCTGCTGAAGTAGCTGGCATAGCTTATGCCAGTTAGGCTTTTGCTCCACAGATTTTCTCATGCAGTATCTTGGGTTGTTGGAATTCGCCTTCATCTCTCTTCTGAACTAAATAGGCTAACCCTAATTTCTTAAAAATGCACCACTGGCCTTCTAAATTGAGAGACTTTGTATGTGTGACTTTATCAAGTAAAAAACATGCTGTTGAAACAAAAATGGTACTTCAGGGAAGCAGAACCCTCACACAGTCACTTAATATTGAATTATCCAGAGGTGTGCAAAAACATAGTGTTTGGATTGAGTGTGCTGCAATTTGCAGGGTGTATTTTGAGATATAGTCTATTTTTAAGGCAATGGACATAGACATATCATCAGCTTTCTATTACTGAAAAATTTGAGGATCTCCTAATGACTTTTAACAACCAATAATCATCTATTTTTCACTAACTACTGGTCATTAGATTATTTTGGAAATATGCTTCCATCTAGCTTGGGAACACAGATTGAGTGCAAGCTCTGTCTTCTCCATTATTACGGTCATCATTAGGCATTTCTGAAGAACAACTGCTTAGGCTACCTGATTCTAATAAATCTTTAAAGTGTGAAGATTTAATAATGCTTGTAAATGGGGTTGTACACAAACTTCAATGTGTTAAATTGAAAATTGAGACCATTTTACAAATGTCTGCATTCTAACAGTTGGCAATAGATTCTATATTGTGTAAGACAGTCTCTCCTCAACACATATTTCCTGTTGTTGATGTAAAAGTTTTAAATTTCTTTTACTATGAAAACTGAAACTTGAAGCAAAAATATTTGTTCTGAATAAGTGGAAATACATAATATATTCAATTCTATTTGGAAGGATAGAGCACTACAAAATAATTGTTGGATTAGTATTCAGCCTGTGACTAAACAGACTATTGCTCAGATAAAATGACAAAAACAAATGTGAAAGTTCTATGAAAAGATATTCAAGGCTGTGAAAGCCTAAGTACAGGGGACATATTCTGTTGTATCTATTCCCCATCTTTCTATGGTTTAATCAAATACCATGTTAATAACTTTGATACCATAAGACCTTTTACTAGCTTACTCTGATGTTTTTCTGTCAAGGGCTAACTAATAGTTTTAGCTCTCCAAAGAACAACATAACAAAGATAAGGCAAATGCCAGGAAATGTATTCATTAAATAGTCAAGAGAATGCCAAGGATAAGCTCACTGTATAATGTGTTAGGAGAACATCAATATTTGAGAAAAGGAAGATGCTGCTTTGGTATAACATATTTGTGGAAACTGGAATAAGCATGTTTTAAGCAAGGCTTCTCTTTAATTATTGTCTGAGTTTCACATAAAGTCTGCTTCATCAACTGGATAAATATTTGACTGCTGTTCAGTAAATTGCATTAGTTTACTTTAACTGTATGCTCAGCCTTATTCAGGCATCCTACATTAGGCAATGTAGTGTGTAATGCATCTCTGCAGGTGACCAGAGCTATTCTCTGTATGAGGTAAATTAAAACTCATATTTTAAAAATTAAACATTCTTGCACTTCATGATTTCAATATTTAATTATAACCTGTGTCAGGGCCTAATCTCTGACTGAGTCAGGCATGAAATTAATCAAAAACGAGGCACAAGCTTAGCTGTTCCACTGCAGTGTAAAAATAATTTTTTCAGCATTTCTGTGATTTTTACAGAAATTTTATGAGAAAGATGCTAGTGAACATGTAGTTAGGGCAACAGTTGAAAGGTTAGTAAGTAGCCAAAATAATGATGATTTTTGTTAGTTTCCTCAGAAAAAACCTGGCAGAACACTTTGACTCTGAGGTGTGAGTTCACTGAGGACATTGTAACATCAGAGAGGTTATCAGACAAGAAAAGAAATCTTTGACTCTTCTAATTCTATTTCAGGTATAAAACCCAGCTATTTTTAAAACACACAGCTTTGACATACAGGATAATACATATAATACAGGAGTAGATTACTTTATGTGAAATTAAGCATACTGTTGCTATAGAGAGTACAGATACATTTTACTTTGTAAAATCCTTGCACAGAATAATTTGCTGTAAATAAATTAATTGTAGTCATATTTTTGACTGGTGGAAAAAGATGATGCAGAGCAGTGAGTTTTTTCACTGTCCATAATAACCTTATCTTTCCTTTAATCCAGTGAGTTCAGAGCCAAACTTTGTAGCTAAGAAACACAGGAAATGGTGAGGCACTGAAAAATTTGAAAACAATTCTTGAAGTTTCACAGAATTAAAGCTTTTTCTCCAAAGTAATGAGACTGTGCTTTGGTTTTGCATGAAAAGCAAAGTTTCAGTTGGTTTTGGTTTATTTTGATGGATTTGTGTATTTTTTGCAGCATCGACACTTCCAGAAACAAATCATCCATAAAAACAGGAAGTGCTAAAGTGGCCAACAACAGTGGAAAATTTTCCAAACAGGCCCCTAAAAACTGACTGAACTACTTTTGGCATAATATTATACAGGATATAAATATGTAAACAGTAACTTTCTCCCATCCTGGCATAAAGATGACTGAAGGCAGTCAGGTAGCAGGACCTATAATTATTTTATTTAACTCAGCTCTCTATTCTGCTCTGACAGAGGCTGCCTTTGTGGTTTTAGGCTAATCATGTGTAACCTCCTTAGTTTTTTACCTGTTGTAAAACAGCTCACTTTGCTAATGATTTGTCTGAGAATTAGGAGGGTGTCTGGTGTGTGAAAAATTTCTTCTAATTGCTGGAAGAAACAATTGGAAGGCAGTTGCTGAGCACAAACTTAACATAGAAGGAGCCATTCTAACAGGCACAGATATTGAAGTGCTGCATTTTAAAAGGAAAAAAAAAAGTTGCAGAGTTTATTAATGAGAATTTGCTGCCCAAGATGACCAAGAACAAGGCTTGGTGATAGCTTGAGAACCATCAACTTAAATCCACTTTGTCCTTTTGTTAAGATTATCCCTTAGCACATGAATCCCACTGGAATGGGTCACAAAGAGTATTTTACACCCACTAAACTACCCTGTCTAGTTGCAATTAGAAACCCAGCTGGCTCCACCTAGCCAGAGCTCTCAGGGGAAGCCTCTTGTTCCCCAGGCATACATGGTGTGAGAGAGCTGGTGCTGGTATCATGCTCCTATAATTGCTTTAAATGCAGATGGGATCACTACTTTCATTCCCGCCAAATAAAGTAAGTAGATGCAGACTAAATATTTCCATCCTGTATTTAAAAGCCAATTCAGTGATCCTTGGGAAGCCAAAACTTATGAGGGCTGGTATGACTTACCAGGTGGGAATTACCAGACCTAACTCTCTGATTGCCTGGCCTTAAATGAACCACACGACCTACATGGGATTTGCAGTCATTAACATATCTTCTGGTGAATCTACCAATAATTTTAATGCCATGTACTCATCCTTTAAAAGTAATTTAATTTTATTATAACATTTCAAAAAATATACAGAAATACCACATGAAAAACAAGCTATGTGATCTAATGCACTGGTAGAATAAATTATTACAAAGTGTATTTGTTTTTAATAATGTTGGACAGCTTCCATTATGTGACATGAATATTACATATAGTTGTTGAGCTGAATCTGTTAAGAAAGGTTTAGCAGACATGCTGAATATATATTTTCAATAGACTGGAGTACAGAAATTCAGAACAATGTTTTCAGTTGAGAGCATTTTGGTCATGTTAATACACTTTTCTGACTTCCTTTGGGATTTTTTAATGTTTTTTTGGGATCTGGAGTTTCTGTTGTACTTTCACAGGATAAAATCTGTTTTTATAGGTTTCTAATGTGTAGTGAATGCAAATTATTTAAATCAATTTTTTGGGATTATATTAGCCAATGGAACTTTTACTGTCACTCAAAGCTCCCCAGATTTTTCTTGGAGATGCCTCAGCTATTGATCAAGCAGAGTTTACACAAACATCTCAAAATCAGAATCACACCTCTCATGTCTGCTGTTACTTCTTGCACATAGGGGAGGAAAAACTTTGACCCAGATTTCATCTCAGAGAAAAGATCTTTTCCCAATATATTGAATAAATATATCAGCTTAGAACACACCAAACTTTTAAGTGAACTCAAATAATTTATTCTTTTTAAAACAATGAACTTTATCGTTTGCCTTTAATTTTTTTTTAAGTTGAGATGTTAAAAGGTATTGCAGTGAATATGTGGTTGCATTTGGTGACCCTTACACAATCCTATTTTTTAAAACTTATTCTAAGGGATTTTTTCTGATTTTAAATTGTATAAAGTATTCTGTATTGCAAATGATAGCTGCTTTGCTTATAAAGCAATATTTATGACAACAGGGATACTGTAATACATGTAGTTATTGTTAATTAGTAGAGAAAGATAGCTGAAAAAGTGTCCCATCTTTTTCATGCAATTTAAAATGGCTTTTCTTAGCAGCCTGAGGTTTTTTTTGGTGTAAGACACTACTTATGAGGAAACTTCCATAATTTTGCAATATTTTCATTACTAATAATGGTTTAAAACAATTATAGTTTTAGGAGTTCTATAGTCCTCACTGCTCTAGAGGTTTTCTAAATATTTTCATTATCTGATATAAAATGGCTTTCTGCTCAGTATACCATATAAATCTGACCATGAAGTTACTTACTAGGGTAAGTGAAAGGTGTTGGTCTGTGCTTTTATTGCCCTATTTACGGAGTGATTGCTAAACCCAACAGTACCTTATAACCTCATGAATAAATCATGGAATCAGTCACTGTATTTATAAAAATGTTTTAAACTACTTTCCAGTTTCCAGCATTTGAACATCTTTTAGTGACTGTAATATCTATTTACTAAGTGGTGAGCAAATTAAGTTATCGGGGTGGCTTTTGTCACTAGAAATGACTGCAAGCAAGGGCTCCCCTGAATTAAGGCACTCTGAATACCAAAGCTACCTCATCTGTGTTTACACATGTACACACTGTATTTTCCTGCCTATCTGACTAGGAAGTTTATGGGTTTTTACAAACACAGAGGCAGCCTGGCACTGAGCAAAAAGCCTCACATTTGAAGCTGTGTCCAGAGCTGTGCCTCCTACTTAACCCTTGCCTTTCTGCACAGTTTTTGGGAGCAGGGGAATGAGGCTGCTCTGCATGAGCAGTGCAGGGCGTTCTCAGGCAGGATGTTGGAGCACAAAGCAGCTCCACCATGGGGCAATGCCAGCACTGCTGACTGCACCCTGATCTCACTGCATGCTGGTGTGGTCCCCAGCTCCATCCTGCCTTGTTATGGCTCAGGGCAGCAGTAGGGCTGTTCTCAGACAGAGCTGCTCTGAGTTCACGTTCCTCTTGCCCTGTTGAACCTGGCTCCATCTGAAGATTGAGGGGGGCAGCAAGATCTTCTTGCTAACTTCTAAAGGAAGAATTAGAAGCATAGCATATGTTGTGAAATCTTAATGCCAGGCCCTGAATGCTTTATCATGCTCCCTATGTTGCTACTGTCAGCTATTTACTATTTTATGTCTGAGTAGATCAAGAAAATGGCTACAGCCATTTTGTCAGATGTCATAAAACCATAATGCTGCAATGCCCCAGACACCCAGGCACTTAGCCTAATCTTTTTTCTACCTTTTATCTAAAACTCTGTTACTCATGTTGATGACTTTAATAATATGCTTCAGACAAATGGGGCCATGACAGACAATGTCTCAAATTAGTGAGGTAGTGCTACCTCTTCCTAGAAGACAGGCCCTGAACACACAGTGGTCCTGGGGTCTCACTGAGCCTGGAATTGCCAGTGAGTCCTGCAGATGGTTGAAAAGGTTCTGAAAGTGGTGCCATTTGTACTTCAATGCACCACAGTGAATGCATTATCACAAAGCTGTGGCCAAGGCTGCTCCCTGTGGCAGTGAGAGCCACCACCTATGGACACCAAAGGACAGGACTGCTGCTCTCAATTCAGCTCCTTTACACAGCTGGGAAAAATTTTGTTAACTCTCCTGTGTTATGTGGTAGTTTAAAAAGCTGATTTTGTTTGTTGAAAGCAAGCTAAAAATGTCATGACAGGGACTATGCCTACAGGTTGCTTCTAGTGCAAAAGTTTTGAGTGGATTAAGCCTTTGTTATATTTTTGTGTGGTACATATTTGGCTGTAAATAGTCCTGTACTGTAAATAGGGAAATGATAAATTAGTTTTCATTTCAGTGCAGTAAAAATAAGTTTAGATTAATTAGCTAGTAGGTAAAGGAAGTGTAAACATTTCTGTACAAATTGGGTCAACCTGGGACTCATTTGAAAAGGATATAGGAACATTTATTTATTTGAATGTCAAAGGTATCTAACCTTACAAAATGTGGATTTAGTGCTTCTGACAGGCACAGACTGTTCCTTGGAGATCTTGTAAACAGTTTCTCTGTGTCTGACCTGCCAAATTCTTTATCTATCTCCAGCAGTTAATGAATTGTTTTACTTCTCAAGAAACACTTGCTCTGGTCCCATTTTGAATATTTTTATGTCTACTGCATTATTTTATTGCACAGTTCAAGTGTCTGAAAGTAAATCTTCAAGACACATATTTTAATATACAAAAGTGTGGAATATATATCTATCTATATCTAATATATCTATATCTATATCTATATCTATATCCATCTATATAATCTATATCTATATCATATCTAATCTATATCTATATCTATGTCTCTATCTACATCTATATCTATCTCTATATCTATCTATATCTATACAGAGAGGGAGACAGAGAGAGAGATAGAATTAGATACACAAATAGGTAACTAAAACTTGGACTTTCACACCATGATATTTTTGTGCACTTCTGTCATGTTTTCAGTCCTTTTCACACATAATTTTCTGTCTTTGTAAGTAATGCAGGTAGAAATTCAGTGAAAAAGTCCACATTTTCCATCTTTCCCTCCCCACACCACTCTAGTAGTATATGTGTACACTCTAATATTAAACCTAATGACTGATTGGTTTTGGAAGCATTGACAGAATTCATCCTCCACCTGATGGTGTCTTTTCAGTGACAGTTTCTGTGCTATAGGCATTTTTAAATAGTTCCTCATACATGAGAACAGAATGGACTCCAAATATAGACAGTTTAAAATGTATGAAGAGAGTTGACTTCATATGTAATATTCACTTATCAAAACATCAGGAATTTATAAAAGACACTTCTCAAGTAACTGTAATAGTATATATAGGTAAATGTATAGTTTACCATGTAAAAGAGGAGAAAAAACTTCCTTTAGTGTCAAGCTTATTCCACTTTCACTTACATAATTTCAATTACTTGCTAATATTCTGTTAATATTTGGTGGGCAGGACCAGTATGAGGGACAAATATGTTTCTCTCAGGGTGCTTTATTTTCACTGCCTTTCATCTCATGTAAAACATCTATTGACAAAGGAAAAAGGAATCTCAGAAACTAAGAATTATTTACATTTCATTTATCTTAAAAGAAAGAATCATTGCATGACTATACGAATATTTCTTCTTAGTTTCTTATTAGTTTCTTCCTTTCATATCATATGGGCAGCCTATTACTGCTCTTTGGCTGGTGACCACCTGTATCTACAGTGTCAGATACTGGAGATTATCTCAGTTAGAGCATGGTGCTAATAATGCCAAGGTTGTGGGTTTGATGGTTATGGGCCATTCAGAGTTGGACTTGATGATCCTTGTGGGTCCCTTCCAACTCAGAATATTCTGTGATTCTGTGAATAAACTTAGGGGCCAAATGAGTCTGTCTCCAGATTTAAAGGAAAATTGGCAAAGTAATGTGGGCAAACTCCCAGAGGCTAACAAGGGTTATGTTTCTCATATGAGGGGAAAAAACCCCAGAAGATCTGATTTTCAGAACTGCAATTGTGGTATTATTTGTACACTTAGCCATAAGATTTCAGGGGAGTTTTTTTTCCACTTAGGAATACAGATCTATAATCAGGTTATCTTACCTGCAATATGTGTGATTTATTCTCCTCTGAATGTGGATGTGACAGCATCAGGCTATTAGTACTCTCCAAAACCTCTCAACTTTTCTCATGCTACCAGGTCTTGGGAATGCTGGAGGAAACTGGATGAATCTGTCCCAAGCAAAATTTATAGTAGGAAAATCATCAAGGCTAGAGAAAGCCAGACATACAGTAGTCTTGCTAAGGTTATTGTTTTTCCTTCAAAATGTTTCTGGTCAGATACTCTAGTAAGAAAAAACAGAACCTCAAAACTTATAATTCACATTCATATTAAATAACAAAACCTAAATAAATATACCTTCATGTGACTTAAAGAACATTAAAACTTCCACTACCCATAATTTCTATGAGAAATAGCAATCTACAAAACAAAGTTACTATCATGTGATGTGGTACTTCATTTTACATACTGAGAATGTTCAATGACCATAGAGAAACACCTTTACATCTTTTTAGCTATGTCCTCTTGCAATGACTATTGCTTAATATTTCTGTGGTGACAGCCACAATCAAGTTTGAAAAAACAGCTGTAAAGAAAAGCCTATAATTTATGTTTAGCTATCTTAATGCAGTGGCAGTGCAACACAGGGAAGGAATCAGGTTGGCATGAAATAGTATTTAAGTGTGCAGCAGTCAAACAGGTTTGCTTCAATTTATCTCACAGCTATTTGAAAAGTTCTCTGAACAACTTGCTTGTCCTATGCCAATGTTGTCTGTTAGAGCTTGGGGGCTGCTGGGGTGGGTGCTGAAGCTGAAGCTGGGGGTGCTGCCATCCCCCATGTGCTTGTGCATGTGACTGCTGGTGCTTTCTGGCCACAGCAGTGGCCACCTCCTCTTCTGGAACACTGCTAGCAGTTGCATGCCTTTTATTTTTCTCTAGCAAGTCAACAGACAGGCTTGCAGACTGGTCAATAACTGGCTCCATGCAAAGGACATGCAAAGCAGATTTAGGCACTTTGTCAGTGGTCTCTAATGGGCTTCATTTGGCAGCCCAATAGTAAACAAGCAATATGCTGTGAGCAATGTTTTGCTGTTGGCTTTGGGTTCAGCTTTTTAATATGTACTGGCATGAAGCAAGCTAGAAGACACTACTGCTTGCCAGCCTGGAAATTACTATGTAATAGTTATAACAGAGATTTCAGATACAGGACATCTGGTGCTTCTTTCTACCACTTTCACTGTCTTTCTGTATGATCTTAAGTAGGTAATTTTCCTCTTCCCTGTCTTAATTAACTCACCATCTATATTATAAAGATAATAATTCGTACCCATTTTGGCCTAAGTACAAATTATTATTATGCTGTGTTTTTTATGAGTGTACATTTAATGAGTAAGGGATATTTCAAAAAATAAAACTATTCTAATAACTTTCTTTTGTTTTTGTGCTATGGCAGTTAGATGCTCTCTTCAAATCTGAACATGGTGGATTGTCTCTTATATCTTAAACAATTCCTCTGTCTTAATAAAAAAGAGCTTAATCAAAAATCTTAATCAAAAAGTGTAAGAACCCCTTCTTTGTCTTGAATAGGATCATTTCTAAAATTGGAAAAGCTGTTAGTCCCTCTTCCATGCAATCAACCAACCTTTACATGCCATTTATTATCAAAAGTAGCAGTTTTCTTTATGCTTAGAATGCAACAAGTGTGTTTTAGTATGAGAAAGGAAGTTGTAGCCTTTACTTCCATTTTCTCTGCTTCATTTTCACTGAAGGGGTGAGTGGGATACGCCCACGTTCTCACAGATGTCATAATGGCTGAACTTGTGTTTAAAAGTGATTAGGTAATTTCTTCCCTTCAAGTAAAATTGAACAGTGCACTCAGGTTTTCAAAACACCATGATACAGACTGGCAAATAAACCACAGGATGTTTATTTTTCTTTTATTATTTCAAAGTGATCAGATCATCAGAAACTCAGTTAATAGACTTTGCAAAGGGGTTTAGGAATCCCTTATTTATCATACTATTTCTTCAGGAAGATAAAAGTTAACACCTTTTTTTTCTGTTTGGCTGTGGGTGGCCAATTATGAAGATCTGCTCTAGGTGAGAGAAATACGGGGAGAGAGGCACCTGCCTACTAGAGCCTACTTCATGCAGAAATATTTAGCACTGTGGATTCTTGGCTCAGGTAGCTGTTTGTTAGCTGTGCAAGTACCTGTTTCATCTGGTGAGCAGGCTGGGGTGTTGATGCTCCTGAGTCCAGAAATTTAGCACCTATCTAAACACCAATAAAATTCTCCATCTTGAGTCCAAGACACAGGTTCAAACTTCATAACTGTTCTCAGACCTTACAGGATCAGGCACTGTAACAGAAAATACCTGGAAAGAAACACTGACTTGGCATGAGCCTCAATATACAGGGCAAGACCTCCTTAAGATGCTGCAAATGGTGTAATTTGAAACAGGAATCTGAAGCCAAATCTTCCACATCTAGTGTGGCTAATGTTTTTACCATCAGTCATTTTGAAAAGAAGGCAGTTTTTTTTCAATATTTCCTGTTAAGGCTATTTAATATTGCATTAAATAACTAAACGTGGACTAATAGAAAGGTTAAAGGGATAGGAAGCAAGGACATTCTCCTGGGACCTAGTAAACTTATACTCATGTACCTATTCCAAAGAATGCTTAATTATTCATATGAAATGCAGGTCACTTGGTAGAGAAACTAGTTTTCACCTAATAATTTTTAGATAAGCATACTGAAAATGGGAAAGCTGAACAGTAGACAAATACATTGCTGTTGTCACTTCAGACCCTGTGATATTTCATCTGCTTGTTTGGTAGGTAATTTCCTTTTGATTAAATGGTGAAAAACTAGTCTTTTAATATTACCCATTTAGGATGGAAATTATTTCTTCCCACCCCCTTTTAGAAAAAAAATAGAATGTCATCCTGATATTGCACGGAGGGGCAGCAGGAGCTGTGAGCTAGTAAACTAATTTCATTCCTCTAATTTAGATTTAGTTGCAACCCTTTCTCATGGAACTGCACTCCCAGTGAGTAATCAAGGAAAGCTGGTTTACTTTTGAGTTTATACCAGTATGGCTTAGGCTGAATAAATGCTAGGTGTGCAGAGTATCATCTAATTGTCTAGTTTTCCCTACAGGGGTCTATCCCTGTTAGGCAAACGCTGTGCCAGCCCAGCAATGGCTTGAACCTAACCTGGGTAATAAGTGCACATGAAATTTAGTAGCTCAGCAGAACCCAAAGCTTTTGACAATCAAATGGTTAACCCTTTCACAGATCTGTTTCTTGGGAATTGAATAAATGAGGGTATTGTAATGTAAAGAACATTTGTTGGCTGAAGGCCACCATGAGGGAGATTAGTGGGGGGTATTAAAGATGAAATTATAAAGTCTCAGTGAAAGAGATTCAGTTGAATTCAATGATAAATGACAGTGAAAGGAAGAGAGGGATATTTCTGAGATGAGCTGTATTTCCCTAAAGAAAAATACTTGTGAGATCAGATTTTTAAAGAAGGAGTATTCTTTTTTTATTATTGAAAAGGTTAGATTATATCATTTTTGAGAGCTCTGTTCTACTGAATGTAATAAAAATTGACATGAAGTGTTTTAAGTTTGTTGATAATTCCATACTATTCTGACCCACTTTATCTGAATATCTTAAAATTCAATTTCACTTGTAGAAGGTATTCTCATATTATCCTGCTATATAGGCTACAAAAGGCTGGTAAATCCATAGATGTTCACGACCACTCATGCAGAAATGAAATATTTAACTACAAGGGTATCTTGTATTTCAGAAGTTATTTGCTGACACTTCATTCTCTGATCCTTGTAGTCCATACAAAATGATTTGCACATAGGAAATATAAGTAAATGCTTTACAAATTGACTTTTTGAATATTTTCTCACTACTTCTAATAGATTTTATTAAGTGCTTTCTACTCTAAAATGTTTCAAATGTTGCGGGGTTTTTTATCATTTAAAAGCACATTGCATGTATTAATCTTCTTAAAGGATTCCTCAGTCTTCCTCAACAAAAACAATTAGAAAATAGGGTTGCTCAATCTAATAAAAATACATATGAAAGCTGATGTGTATTTATTATGCTTATTAATTTTTGTTAAAAGAAACATTGATTGTAGAACTTTTAATAGGAAAAAATCCTCACATATTTTACCTGTGTCTAAACAGGTAGAAATCACTGATTTTTTGCCTTGTTTTAGTGGTTATGAATATAGAAATCTAACTAATCTTCCTTCCTTAACATTTAGAACAAACTACAGTGCACATTTCATCCAGTAAAAATACAGCCTCATGTCATTCTAAATCACATTAAGAATCAGTTGAAGTTGGGGAGGTGGATGTTGAACTGTCAGATTTTAGAAAGAGTGGAAAAACTTGAGATCAGATTTTCAGCCTACAAATTCAGATGGAAGAATTTAATCAGCCACTTTCCCTGTGCTTCACTGACTATCAGAAGTTCTGTCTGTCACATACAGATGTGGATGTGAATGTGTGATGTGTGTTTCCCAGCTCTACCTAATTGGATAACTACAGAACTGGTATTAGAATAGACAATTAGTACTCAGTACTGTACACTGGACAACAGCCACATTTGGAACAGAGAAGTTATATAGTCTCAGTGTACCTTTTATATCAATAAACAGGAAAAAATGCTCAGCAGTGAGTCAGCCTTTACACATCGGATTTTAGTGTATGGTTTCTATTACAGAAAATAGGTTTCCATTGTTTGTTTGAAAGCATAACTCTTCAATTTCCATGGGTATTACATAGCCTTTATTTTTATTTTGTGCTTCCTGGAATGGAAAGATAATAGGATGACCCTTAGCAAATGCTAAGAAATGCCTATGAACCACCTCACTCCAAAGATTTTCATTCTTAGTCACTTGCCCTGGTAACCCACAGGGAGTCCCAAAGTGTTAGTAGTCACTGCCATGGATGGAAATGTGAATATTACAAATTTTACCACTGTAAAACAGTTTCTGAGCCTGCCTCTTGTGCTATGCAAAGGCCATTACCCCATCCAACTCTGCAAACAGGCAGAGTTTATTATGTGTGGGATAGAATTAGCATCACAGACAGTGTCCATTTTCTTACCACTACAGGACATGAAGAAAAAAGCTTCATGATTGAGGCAGATGCTGTTCAGCAGGATTCCAGCACTGACAGAGCAGGTTTCAAACATTATATTATAAAACTCCTGTAACACATCTGGTCAGTGCTGTTGCTAGAATCCGTAGCCTGACTCCACCAGGCACACTGTTTTGCCTCAGTTCAGTTACTTGCATTTAAATACAGCCTAGGCAGAATGGAAAAGCAGTGAGATTTTTGAATAATTTGCTGGAGGGCTTAAAATATCTTAGTAGAACAAGATGACTATCTAAAAAAAATAATTCTCCTGGGTGGCACATTCATGGCTTCATGACTAATTTGAGATGGCATAATTTTAGAGATATTATGACGAGGACAGAGCTGCCGCGTCCTCAGACTTCAACCTACTGTCATAATGTGAAGGTATAAGGACTCCTGAAAGGACATAATACTTGTCATTTAAATTAAAAGTGCCAGGATGGTTGTCTGTGTTGCTGAGTTTCTGAAATGACAACATCTCTTGTTTTGTTTCAGGTGTTACCAAAACCCAAACTTTCATTATTTCATCTATGAAGCATTTCAGAGTCACTCTGGAAAATACACTTTAAATCAAATTGTTTAATAAATCAGGTCAGTTGGTTTATGGTTGTTATTTGGTTTTGGGTAGAATTTAAAATTTTTGGTTAAGCAACCCTAAACAGTTTGAAAACAAGTTGCTTGTGAGGATATTATGTCAGTGAGATGCATTGCCAAAAGTGCAGTTGGAAGGATGTGTAAGGTTTGTTCATATGAGCAGAGACTGGTACTTGGTGCTCCCCAAAGCAGTTCTTCAAACTGACTTGTTGACTCAGTCTGAAATAGTCCAAACAGACCAGTTTACAAGTAACACAGAAAAAACAGATCTTAGTTAGGTTCTGAGATAGGCAAATGATGATATGGAAAAGCACTTTAAGGTATGATAGAAAACTGGTAGGATATTTTTCCTTTTTCTTTTTAGGTGTATCAACATTAAATGACTTCCCTAAAGAAAGCCTAAAGAATTTTTCTTTATTTTTAAAGATAAAAAAAAAAAAAAAAAAAAAAAAAAAGAAGATGCATATGTTAGCTGCAACATTCAAGTTAATTTTTTTAGAAGTTAATTTATTAGGGGGAAAGGGAATAAGGGGGTTGTAGGCCTTCTCCCCATGTTTAGTGCTCTCAGGGATTACATGTACAGTGTCAAGGCTTCTTTGCTGTGGTGTTCCACACTCCTTGCCAAGCACACTCTGCCTGCTTCTTGAAACTATTCACATTTTACTAAGTGTAAACCTAAATAAACAAAGAAAAGTATTTTAGGAATTTCCTGGAAATCCAAAGTGTTCCAGATTCTTGACTTTGATATCATTTGAGACTAGGCTGTGTCTTATTAAACTACTGATACCAGAGTGTGTCTGAAATCTTGATACTGAAGCCTTCCAAGTTGCAACTATATACTGCATGACAATAATAAATTAAAAATAATAGTCAGTAGCACTGAAATGTTACTTGTCTTTCAAAAAAATCCTGGGTTTCTGTTGGGTTATTACAGTTCTAGGAGTAAAATGGGTTGAATGTATTGTTTTACAGTCCTACAAACCACCAGGACACAGCAATGCCAAATGGTTGGGGTTTATAGCCAGCAATTTATGCACATTAAAAAATATTTAACAGCAGTCTAATCATGCTTATGAGAAGCTTGAACTTAGAAATATCTCAGCCACCAATCACCTGCAAACAATGAATAATCCCAGAGACAGAGAGCCAGAAAAAACAAGAAATTGCATATACTTTCTTGGAATTATGAACAGAATTCTAACTTGATGGAAATTCAAGTAGTGTCAAAAGTTGTGCAAAGGAAAGGTGTAGAAAGGCTATATTATTATATTATATTATATTATATTATATTATATTATATTATATTATATTATGAAAAGAAGTGTGAAGAAATTGCACTGAAGTGTAGCTAAATATGGACTTAGTGCCTCATTGAAAATTTTCATCTCCTCCCTGGAAAAGTTCTTTAGGAAGTTTAAATAAGAAGAAAATGACACAAGTACTATAGTACTCGAGTCATGCCAGATGTGAAAATGACATTTTCATGTCTTCTGAAAGTGTTAGAGATCTTGAAATTATAAGTAAGAAGATGAGTGCAGACAAGTAAAGTCAGCAGAATAAAGATAAGTATGAGTGATGTAAAAAACTAGACAAAGATGATTATTTTAAAAAAAGCTATTTGTGTACAATCCGTTTACACTCAAATAGAGAGATCTCATCAATCATTAAAACTGATTCATGATTCCCAAAATAAGTACCCATTTTCTTTATTTGTAATTTTGCCAAGCCTAAAAGATCTGTTCTAAAATTTCCCATACAGATTAAAATTTTTGAAAATTTCAATCCCAACAGATATGTTTCTTCCAAGAATAAAGACTAGACTGAACAATGTGAGGATTTATCCAGGGCCACAGTGGCAAATTAAAAAAGATGCACTTAGCCTCCACCTTAACTGTTGTAGCACAGTGTCTCAATCTCAAGTTAGCTCTTCTTTACAAACCAACATGATATGTGTTTCATAATTCAATGTAATTAACTAAATAATCCGTGCCCTTGGAGAGAAGCTCTTGCCAAAGTGGTTGACTTCTTTTTTTTTTAATATTAACTCCTTCCTACTTTTAACATAGTTGTGAAATTGCAAGAGCTTACCTAAGTAACTGTGATACCTGTTGGCTGCAATATGTTGCTAGTTATAAGGATGAAGCAATGTGAAAGCTAGACAGAAGGGAATTGATCCTGAAGGGTTTTTTTTCCACATAATTCTCATTATAATTAATTACCATAAATAATACAAATGCATTTTTAGTTGTACAGTGTTAGAAAATGAGAAACTGCCAGAATATGATGTTGCTACAGAAATACTCTTGTGGAAGGTTTTATTTCTCTCAAAGGCATGTTAGTTACATCAAGAGATTTTAGTCCACTTTTGAAAAGAGCCATCTAGGGTTCACTGCTAATGGTCTTAGAGAGGAGCCTTATGTAAACCCCAAATTTAGCCCTCTCTATAAGCAGGAAGCCTGGATCATGAGCTTGGCTTCCCACTTTGGGCCCATTTCCATAAAATTCAGGGGGGGTTTAGTTCAACATACACTGTTTAAGATGCATCTAATTCAAATAGCCTTCTGTAGAGAATCTTCAGTGCATTCATCCTTCCACAAAGAGGTTCTCCATAAAAGCTCTCTCTTTCAAGCCAGATAGCTCCTGTACATGAATAACTTTCACCATAGGAACTCACTGAGGCAGCAAACCCTGATCTTAGTGTCTTTTCAGAAATAACAGGCTCTTGGAACAATATTCTCTAAGTCCCCTTCAGAAGCAATTAACTGCTTCCAGTACACCTGGAGCGTATTAAGCCTGGGAGAGGCCTTAAAGCTACAGTTCACATTTCACTTCAGTCTGGTAAGAAATCAAATAAAAGGGAGAATTTAAGAAGTCAGCTAATGCTCATTCCATATTTCTGGCAAGCAAAATATTCATAGACGGTGCTTGCTTCCTTTGGCAAGAGAAACCGTATTTCCAGCTTAGGAAGCTTCACATTGTATGAATATTTAATTTCCCTTCACTTTAGCTAGAGAAAAAGTATAGTACAACATTTTTAAAGGCTTTTCTCTGTTTCCAGCTGTGTGATCTATACATCAACATAAAGATCTATGGCATCTGCTAAGACTACCTGCTTTCAGAAATATCACTGGTGTAGCTGTGGTCACCAGCTTCTCACATATCAAGTTACTAAGTGCTAATGATATTTGATGATATAAATTTATTAAAATCACCCAATCAATGACAGCTGTGTCTCAGCACATGGATGATTTGGTGAAAAAATCATAAAATTATTTAGTAATCTCTGTAAAGTTCAGGTATATCGTCTACTGAAGTTTCTGTCTCTCAGACTATTCCAGTTCAATGGGAGACTAGTAGGGGGTGTGAATTTCCCCTTCTTTGAGGAGGTGGGAAAAATCAAACAAACAGAATGATTTTTTGTGAATTGAAAAGCAATTAAAGAACCTGAAAGCTCTGGTTTTCTTTTAAAGCTAGGATAAGGTTTTTGAAAGGTCTAGAGTCCTGGCAATCAGAGGACATGAAATGTCAGGAGTAAGCACATTTGAGTACGTGGCATTGAGCCCACAGTTTTCATATGCTGATCCTACCAATGATATCCCTGTCACATTTGATCATCCTCTAGGTAAAATCACTAAGATGTGGATGAGATAAACCTGAAATAAACTTTTTGCTTTTCTAAAACTGCAGGAATCTGAGACAGCTAGTATTCATCTAATTGAGATCTAGCAAAAAGAGTAAAATACTTATTTCTAATATTAAAGAGCCATGACTTGCATGCAAGCACAACACACTTCAGAATGAATGTTCCAGTTCCATGTCATTGGCTTTATTAGCTAATAGAGGCTATGGACAGCAGACCAACCTCTTCCTGGTGAATGGATAAGAACCTACCTGCTTTTCATTCTTGTTCCATAGCTTGCCTGGCAACAGGCAAGGAGGATTTATACCTGTTTAAGGGCTAGTATGGCTTTTTGGTGATTTAAAAGCTCCATATTAGGTTCAAATGATATTATGTGATGCAGAAAATAATGTATGATTATTTGGAGTCAATGACACTAAAGGAACAAAGCTAAATTGGGAGGAGCTGTCGATTCCCTCAAAGCAGAGAGGTCCTGGAGAGAGATCTTGACCAAATAGAAAGATAGAAAATCACTGACCATATGATACAAAGTTGAACAAGGGAAAGTCCTGGATTTTGCACCTGGGATAGGGCAACCCTGGATGTACAGACAGAATGGGGAAAAAGAACCTGGAATGCAGTGCTACAGAAAGAGACCTGGGGTTCCTGGTCTATGACAAGTTGAGTTTGAGCCAGCAGTGCCCTGTCCTGGGTGCCATCAGGCAGAGCTGGGCAAGGGAGGGGATTGTCCTGCTCTGCTCTGAGCTGGGGCAGCCTCACCTCCAGTGCTGGGGGCAGCTCTGGGTGCCACAGTATAAGATATAAAACTGTTAGGGAGCATCCAAAGCACGGCCACATGGATGGTGAAGGGCCTTGAGGGGAAGCTGTGTGAGGAGTGGTTGAGGTCACTTGGTCTGTTCAGCCTGGAGGAGATTGAGGGGAGACCTCACTGCAGTTACAGCTTCCTCATGGGGGGAAGAGAAGGGGCAGGCACTGATCTCTGCTCTGTGGTGACAGGACCAGGGGACAAGACCTGAGGGAAGGGCCTGAAGTTGTGTCAAGGGAGCTTTAGGCTGGATATCAGGAAAAAAGTATTTCACACAGAAGGTGTTTAGTCACTAGAATGTGCTCCCCAGGGCAATGGTCACAGCACCAAGCCTGACAGAGTTCAAAAAGCATTGGGACAATACTCTCAGGCACATGGTGTGACTTTTGGGGTGTACTGCACAGGGCCAGGAGGTGGACTTGATTATCCTGATGGGTCGCCTTCAACTCAGCATATTATATGCTATGATACAGATAGATATAAAATTCGGGTAGATAAACTTTCATCTGTCATTCTCTAATAGGTAATCCTGTCTGCAACACTGGCTATTCAACTTTAATGTTCTTTGAACATATTTTAAATAGGCACAATATAAATGATATTCCCTTCAATTGGCACTTCTCCTGGGACATGCATGCCTTAGAGCATTTTTAATAACTTACTGACATTATATGAATGTAATGGAAAACTGTCTATTGTTCTTCCACTGGACAAGGAACACTTTACCTTTTTAAGAGTACCACAATATTTTGTGACTCTTTCTCACAAAAAAGCCCAGCTCCAGAATGCTGAGAGCACAAAGAAAGATTAAGGTGACTGTGGCCTTTTTTTTTTTTTGTCTCTAAACAATCTGTCAGACTTGGCAAAAGCAGAGAGATATATCACAATATGCACATATGTGCCAATGAAAATATCAACTTAGCTCAAAATTTCATCCTCGTATCAGTAACTCTTCTAAGGTTGGCAAGGGATTTCTCTGTATGATTTCAGCACACTCAGGAGAAAGTAGTTTGGGAACATGGGTGAGAGGGAGGACATGGGTCTCAAGGGTAAAAGTGGGAGGTTACTTTCTGAACATGATGGGTAGCTTGAAGAGTAGCATCAGTCTTGTACTGAAATGATAACTGTTCTCTTTTTCTGGTGTTTCAGCAAGGTAAGTAGTTGAGAACTGCCATAATGCTATAATGCTATGCTGACTCTTCAACTACATCTTCTCAATAGATATTGTGTTCTAAATTTAGAAAGGATTTATTTTCCTAATTAACAAGTAAATAAAAATTGATAACAATTTCACAATTCTTCTGTTCCTGATAGATATGGTAAATAATTTTAGAGACCTACTGTAATCCTTTAGAAGTTTACCATTACAATGAAACAGGAATAGAGGCAAATACTTAGAAATAGGAATGGAAAAGAGAGTTTGTGTAGGAAAAGGAATGATATGTGGACAGCAAAAGACAAAAAAAAAAAAAAAAGATGAAAATTATTTTAGAGGGCTGAAATTCATTTCACTATGACTTTGGGAAAAATTTATATTTTTGCAGGATTCTCTATTTTACAATTGAAGGAAAGAGAGAGAGCCTACATATATGACAATTAACTTTACCAACTGTGAATGTTTGCATTTATAACTTTGGAGACAGCTTTTCCCTTTGGAAGCGTTCATCTACAGTAATCACCCAGAAAAAAGTTACAGAATATACAGAATATGTTCACCTATACCAATTATTTTCCATTTCCCATGTAATATATTTCTTTCTTTTTGCCTTTTTGTATTAGGTTTGCTGTACTCCTTCTTTCCCAGTTCCTCAAATTAGTTGTTTTCGGGGTTTTTTTGAAGGGACTTTAGAAGAGAAGAAATTAATTTAGATCTGGTCTCTGTTAAAGGGTTTCATTCAGGAAGAAGTTATTTTTTTTTAGCTTGCATTTTTTACTTATGCCAGGAAGAAAAATGATGCAGTGTTAGACTTTGGAGATTATTGCTTTCATTTTTTCTGCTTCATGTGATGCTTTGTAGCATTTTTGAAAAATCATATACAAAACAAAATTGTTTTAGCACTTATTCTGTGTAAGGGTTTTATGTCTTAAGGGTGCCTAGCAGACATTTTTTCAGTACCAATGCATTTTTCACCAGTTTTAAGCTTTAATTCTTCTGGAAGATGCTCTTCAGGTAGGTCTTCAGGCCCTGTTTCTGCAATTGGATCCACTTGGGTGAAATCATGCCAAGGCCTGTTCCCTCCCAACAACTGGCAGATGATTAATATTTTGGGTAGCTCCTCAAAGTTATTGCTCTACTGCTTTTGCATACATTCCAGGTGCTGTGTATAAAATGTTGACATACATTTCTGTATATCACAACCAAACAACAGTTAAACATCAGATTTAACAAATTCATCTTTTTGATTCTTACATGTTGATAAACTTGAATTATACTTACCATGTAATTCCTTGCATGAAAAAGATCTACAAAGAGGTTGTTTTAATTCTCAGTTGCTCTAATTCTATCTTGGGGAATGCTCTCCAAAGACCTGAGAGACTGAAGGGTTCCTACCTCAGATGTAGGATTTGAGTGTGGGTTTTGTGCAGCTCAGTTCTCTAGCTGGGTTTACTGCATTATTTACACTTGCTAACTTACTACTGCTGGCTCTCTGCTGTGGTCATGGGCATTAACCTGTGTTAAACACTTGAACCTGAAGGGAGTTCACATCTGAGAACCTCAGCAGGGAAAGGAGGCAATCAGTGTTCAGCCAGGAGACAGGTGGTTTCCTTGCTTGGTACCGCGGATAGACACTCTTATGAATTTCCTACTTTGTGTCATTTTCCTGCTTTCAGTGGATATTATTCTCACAAGCCCGTTTCTTCAGGAGCTTCCAGACAGTTGAAGCCCACATGCCTGTCACAGGGTTACAGATTCCACACAGCAGCAGTGTAATTAGGCTCAACATTGCAACAATTTACTTTGAAGTCCATTAGGTGGATACAGCCTTGTAAATTTATCTCTGAAGACTGGAGAATGGCATATAAGGATAATTATCACGAATGGTGGAAAAAACAGCCTGAAAAAATAATGTCAGGAAAATTAGGAGGTCTCAAAATAAAGGAAGTGACCTTGTAGTGTATAAATAATGACAAACATCGGAACAAAGGTTGTGCTTTTATTTTGAGAAATGAGACAAAGGACCTGACAATACTCACAGATAAATAGAAGCATAACATCCACAGGGGCCCCAACTGTCAGAGGTCATTCTGGAGTCACATTTTACAAGTCACAGGCTTCAAGCCTTCTTTGGTAATATTTCAGCAAATAAAACAAAACTGAACTTCCAAGATTTCTCACTAACCGTAGCAGCTATTCATCATTCTAAATCTCTACTGGCACTTTCAGAGCTTTTCTGTCACAGTCACTGGAGTGGCAGGAAATTCCTGTATGGAGCTTGTCTTTTCACCCAGCAGTTCCAATTACTTCGGTCCTTGACTGTCGCTTTGACAGCATCACTTCTGAGCCATCCAGCAGTGTGATAAAAATTAGGAAACAACAAAAACAACACGTGGCTCTTGAATAGGGTATTTCTTAAAAAGTGTTTGAATATGTGTGAGTTAATTACCATGCTCCATGGTCATAAACCAGAGTGGATTTCAGCATTTGTATTTCTTTTATCTGTGGTCACGTGTTTCTTCTTCAAGACCTGTCACAATAACTGATACAATTTCTCCATGTCTTCCTTGTGAGGCAGAGCTGGGATTTTTAAATGTTATTGGAATTATCCTATATATTAATGAGAATAAATGAATTTTTAAAAATAAACAAGTATGGTCAGAAATTCCTTGATAATTCATCAACACTCCTATATTTTAAATGTGAACTACTTCAGGGACATGTATAAAATTATTTTTAAAGTATTAAAAAATCTGAAATAGAAAATAGTCTAATTTTCATCAGAAACTACTGTTGCTGCTTCTCCACACATGTGCCATTAATTAATAGCTTGCATTTTGAGTATAGTCATAGCCTTGCTATTTGAGACAATTCAGCGGAAACAGTTTTTACAATAATAAATTTTATTAATGCACTTGTGTCCATTGGGCTTGTAAAGACCTATTTCTAGCAGACTCTGAATAAAACAATGACAGTCCTGCTGAATTCTGTGAAGCCTTAAGACTGAGCTTCCCTTTGTTAAAAATCAAAATGTGTCAGAAATCTACTGACTCAGAATAAAATTGCAGGTTACAATTTCACCCTTGGGCTTAATCAAACATGTGGTGTAATATCAAATTTATTGTGTACTTTTGCTTTGAGCTTTGCTGACATTTCAATGCCATCAGCAGTAGAAATGTCGAAAAATGTGATTGTCTTTTTCTGCATTTGGATATGGTGCCACGGTTCACCTTGGTTTTAACAAGTTTCATGATATTGTCCATTTTTAAGCTGATAGAGGCCATTTTAAAGATCATATTTGTGTATATAAAGAATTTCATATCACACTATGGTTGTTATCATGAACCACTAAAATACTACACATTTTGCTATAAGGTTGATTTTAAAATCCACAGTCCTTGATTACCATATTTATGAATGCAAAGATTATGTGATGGAGCATGATAAATGTATAAATAATATACTGGATACTTTTCTTCCTTTCAGATATTTAATTGCTACATTTTAGACCCCAAAGCACAATTTTTTATCTTAATCAAAAAAAGAAATAAACCTGTAAAAAATGTATACATTCAGTATCATGCTGCAGACACATTTTTTTTAAGCAGATAAAAAGTTTTCAAGTGGCTAGGACATGTGCATTATGCCCATGCATCTGTGTAATGTATATATATGTTGTTTTAGTGTGTGTATATAAAAATAAAGCAGAGGTTTGAAATCTTATTTTCTTTCTCTATTTATTTTGTGAAAAATCCTGGTCTTCTATATCTGAAACTAGTGTTGTATTTTCTGCTATTGTCTAAATTTATTCAGGCATCTCAATTTTGTGAAGAAATCTTAATAGTGAATGACATCATTCATTCTTGATGAATAAATAAAAAAGTAATTCTTACTAAACAACATCCTTTCTTCAAGTACCTCACATAAACTGGAAGTTTATTTTTGCACTCACTGGTGACGTGGGCATTATTACTGTATTTTAAAAACAGAAGAGGTGAGGTGTAGTGCAATACCCCCAGATGTAGGTATCTAACTGCACATCTGTGTTGAAAGCCCTCCCAATGCACACACACATATGGAGGCAGTGGCAACAGCAGCTCTCCTATGGACAGCAAACCTTGCTGCCACTGGAACAAGAGACACAGGGTGCCAGCTCCTTATGTTGGTGGTGTCTCTCAGGACCCTTTGTCATGAAACCTATCCTGGCAATCCCTCCTGTGGCATCTAATCAAGGTGGTGCTTATAACTCCCTAACAGAAGTTTCCACCAGCTAAGATACTGAGATGCCTGTTTTCACATAGGCTTGTCTCTATACTGTTCACCCAGTGGACAACCCATTGCTGCAATATTGCAACTGGAAAATGTCTTCAAGCACAGTGTCTGTGAAGAACTGACACAAAATTTGCTTAAGCATGCACCGGATCTTATGCCATAACTGAGAAAATACAGCTCTCCTGAAAGCCAATGCTAAAACTTCAGAGCTGTATTTTCTTCATGTTTTGTTCCTGATGCTCTTAAGGAAATAAAATCCTTTATTTTCTTTCTGTAACTATGAAGTCCATATGAAATGCTACTTATTCAGCTTCGTGTGAATATCAGTGATTACCTTCTAACATAAGTGCAATTCAAAAGATTGTTATACTCTGATTAGGTCTTGTTATTATTGTTTGTTTCTAGGATCCTGTTTTTCTGTAGATCCTCATCTGCTGCCTACAGAGAATGCTGCATAGAACACGAAACAGAAATGAGCTTTAAGTGACATTTACACCTCCTAATCTGAGCTATTTGCAATTATTTTATAACCTTACAGGAGAAGCATTAACAGCTGATTGAGACTGCAAGTGATGCAGATAACAGCCACAAGGATGAGTCACAGAGAGCCCACGTTGCAGATCTGGCTGGGATTCTTCTAATTGTAAGCCAAATGTTGAACAAGCTCCATGACTGGCTAAATTGTAAACTTCTCTTTGTCAGTCCTCCTAAATACAGTGACACTGTAGCAGTGAACATTGAATGTTATTGCATCAGTCTGTGTCCAAATTCTGGCTTACCTATAGGGTGAGTGAAATTTAGCACTCTGTCAGGTACTAACTGTACTGTAGCACCCCTTAGTTTTATTTAACCTTTTGAATAAAAGTCAATGGCCATCTCTGACCCATGTAACATGAGTTTTGTCAGTGTAATCCAAATTTCCTCTTTATAGTCAGGGTTGCCTGATGTATTTGGTTTAATATTTTGGGCTTTTTCACACAGTGTAATCTGTGGAGGTGAGAGGCTGCTTACAGATTCTTCTGGACTGGAGGATCATCTTGACATCTGGACTGCTGGTTGGCTGTGCTTATGAAAGGCCCAATACAACAGCTGCAGCCCTAAGATGCTGTTCTTTCTATCTCTTCTCTACTGTGTGCAACCCACCATGTCAGCAAGCAGCTCTGTACAGGGCCTCTGCCTCTCACTGCTCTTCATCACCACAGTGACCTGACTGCCCCAGGATCCTGTGGCAAGACAATACAGATCAGGGGAAGGTGTCAAAACCAGGGAGAGCTCTGGGAAAGCACTGAATGTGTTGTCATGTGAGGCAATGTCCAAGTGGTTGCTCTGGGAGCAATCATCTGTTCATCCCTGGGCCAGAGAGTTGAAAATTGATGCTGACAATGGTCCTCAGCTCAGCAACATGCATGGGACATTGTCCCACTGCCACTGGCTGGAGCTGATGTGAAGGTCACTTGCACTGAGTCATACTAGTTTTTGGCTACTGCCACTCTCTATCTTTGACATGGCCAAGAACAATTTTAAATTCCAGTATGCTATCCTAATAGCCTTATCCCATGATCTCCCACTACTGCCTTACTATGAGCATGCTCTTTACTAGATATATCAGGAATTCATTCAGTCTCCCTTTATATTAAAATACAAGGTGTTAATATAAATGTTATTGCAAGTAGAAATAACAGGCTTTAACTGTTCAGTCTTGTTTTGCAATCAACACAGAAATCTTAGAATGACAGTGTCCATAATGTACCTTATTTCAAAATCACTGATAGAAAAACAAAGCAAAAAAAACCATTAATCTTGAAAAAAGTGAATTAGAGAATGAAGAAACTTCTGAAAAGGAATAAACTGGAAATAATATGAATTAAAGACAAACTTGCAAAACATATAGAAATAATTTTTTTACACATATAAAGAACAAGAAGCTCGCAAGAAATAAATAAGAGTTTGTAGAGACATTAGATAATCAGAATAAAAAATATAGTGAAAAAATATAGGGAAAGTACAGATGACACTAGTTTTAGTATCTGTGTTAACTGTGAAGAAACTTGATACCATGTCTGAAGCCCTTAAAAAACAGGTTCTAACATTAAAGTGCCTGTTCCAACAAAAGAGTTAATGGAACAAAATTGCAAAGTTAAAAATAAAAGATAATTTAGAATTTCTGAAATCAAGAATTTTAGAGTAATTTAGGTATGATGATACCAGATTCTTTACTACAGTGTGCAACCTTTTTTTAAAAAAAAAACTGCTTTGCCACCCAAGAAATAGAATTTACATATATGCCCTTTTTAGAATGCCCCTGTAAAGCAGATATGTTGCCACGAGTAGCAGGGAAATGATATAGATGGATAATTGCTGAAAGTTGGAGAAAAAATAAGTTTATACAGTCCACTTTCTCAATTGAGGGACGGTACTAGCAGAGAACTGTAAATGTGTGCTAGACTTGATCAGGAACTTTAGTGATAGAACAAGGAATGATGAGCAAATAAAAGAATCACAAAGTAAACAGAGCTGGAAGATACACAGAAGGATTTTTGAGTCCAACTCTCAGCCCAGCACAAGAGCCCTAGAGCCACACCAAGTGCCTAAGAGTATTGCCCAAATATATCCTGAACTCCATCAGGCTTGGTGCTGTGACCATTTCCTTGGGTAAGTGCCCAAACGCCCTCTGTGTGGAGAAACTTTTTCTAATACTCAGCCTAAATCTCCACTGACAAAACTTCAGACCATTTCCTGAGGTTCTGCCACTGGTTACTACAGAGATGAGTGTCTGTCCTTCCTCTTCCCCTCATGAGGAAGTTGCACTGCAATGAGGTCTCTCCTCAATCTCCTCCAGGCTGAACAGACCAAGTGACCTCAGCCACTCCTCACACAGCTTCCCCTCAAGGCCCTTCACCATCTTCATTGCCCTTTGACATTCTCTCATAGCTTTACATCTTGCTTATACTGTGGTGCCCCAAAGTACACAAAACACTCAATGTGAGGCTGCAGCAGTGCAGAGCAGAGCAGGACAATCCCCTCCCTTGCCTGGCTGTGATGCTGTGCCTGATGCACCCAGGACAGGGCTGGCCCTTCTGGCTGCCAGGGCACTGCTGGCTCACATTCAACTGGCCATAGACCAGGACCCTTTCCACAGCACTGCTTTCCAGCATCTCATTCCCCAGACTGTACCTACATCCAGGGTTGCCCTATCCCAGGTGCAGAATCTGTCACTTTTCCTTGTTGAAATTCATATGGTTGGTAGTTCCCCAGTCCTTTAATTTAGTTTAGATATTAGGAAGAAATTCTTTGCTGTGTTGGTGGTGAGACACTGGAAGAGGCTGCCCAGGGAGGGCAGTGTGTGCCCCAGCCCTGGCAGTGTTCAAAGCCAGGTTGGATAAAGCCTTGAGTAACCTGGGCCAGTGGGAGGTGTCCTGTGCATAGCAGTGAAGGTTGGGAATACATGATCTTTAAGGTCCATTCCAACCTCTAAACATTCTATGATTCTATGAAACATAATTGTTTTTGCAGAGGCATCTCCTCCAGGCTAATATTAGAGAAAAGGTAATGAGGTGCTTTCATCCTGATACAGGATGAGTGGTCTATTACGTTCTCTCCTTATTTTATATATTTTATTTCCTTACATATTCCTATAAATAGGATTAATAAGTGCTTATTCTGCTTCATTATGTATTTGGTAAAGTTTTATTTCTAGAAAAGTTTATTTAATTTATTAAGATATGCAAATGCACCTCAAGTTTCATGCTATGGATAAAGAACAGGACATTGTTATTGTAGACAAAAGAATATTTGTTTTGGTTTTGAGGTATTTGCTGTAATATTGCTACTAATAATCAGTTTCTTTTGGTACTAAGATCTGGCTTAAGACTGCTTATATTTGATGAGTCGGGTTTTTCCGAAGTGTTTCTTTGTTTTAAGGAGTCCATTAGTCCCACAAATTAGAATTCAATAACAAAGTAGGACATGATATATGAGCTATGCCTATACAGACAGGATGATCACCCTCTGTTTTGCTTCAGGGTCCAATTTGTCTGGTTAACATCTCTGCATACCCATTAAGATCCAACCTCAGCTAAAAGTGCTTTTGACAGAGAAGCCCAGGTGGGAATGAGAACTTTGTGCAAGGCTCAACACCTCATCTGCCATAAAGACATGGAAGCATTCTGCACAAGTGCCCTCTGGCTGAGGGGCCACAGGGCATTTCCCACTGTGAATCAGAAAGAGAAGGCTTCCCTGAGAGCCCTTCCTTCTGCCCTGATGTGTTTTCTCAGCAGTGACAGAGCAAGGACCTTAAAGTCAGCAGACACCACCAAGTAGTTTCTCACGCACAGCTTGCCAGCAGCACCCTGACTTCCACAGTTGAAATGTTTCCTAGAACATTTACTATTTCACATGGCATGTAAATGAATTAATCCTCAGAGCATTCCTATGCAGTACATAAATGTTGCTTTTAAATAAAAAGCCCAACCAGCCAACCCATCAGAAGAGAGGAGGTCTTGAATCAGGGCTCAGAATTCAGGCAGTCTTTTCATTCCTGCTATTGCATAGAGGTCATCTTGCTCTTTGATGTAGTCTAGAAAATGTAATGAGCTATTAATGTCTGGATACATTGCCCCATTAAATTAGAAACATTTACAAGCCCAGCACTGCACATAAAACATAGATAGCACTTCTTATGATAAAACTACAACCAGACTTCATTTCTTCATTTTGGACAGTGTGACCTGTGGTTTCTCTTTTCTATCTGGCTTGTGGTTTACTGCATTATGTAATTTTACATCCACTTAAAGGCCAACCAAAGTAAAATACTTTGTTGGAAGTGAGATGTAAACAAATGTTTGATCTTGCCCTGCTATTTTTCTTAGGCCTTCTGCAAAGCTGCTTTACAACATGCCAGTATTCATTAAAAGAAATATATTTTAGAATCCATACTGTATTGCTCATAAATATTTCAAGGTACCTGCAAACCTAGGCTAAGAACTATCTTGTCTTAGAAAACTAAAAAGACAGCTATTGTACACTCACTTAGTTCTTTACACTATAATCACATTCAGGAGTAACTAAGTGGACACATGAATATTTCTTTACAATGCCAGATTTAACCACTGCTTATGCCTGCTAGCTTGAAAGTAATCAACTAAACAAAGAAAAGAAGGCATTCTCACAAACCTTGTTGTTCTATATCTAAAATCTAAAGCCCACATATGAATTATTGAATACTTTGTTATAAGAACATAAGTATTTTTCCTCCATATTTTTACTTAAAACAGATACTGTAGATACAGATGTACTCTTTTGCATTTACATAAAGCTGGTGTTATTAAGAATACCCACATGAGAGAAGGTTTCAAAGATGATCCTTGTAAGAAGGTGAATCAGATAGCATATATTGTAATATATAGTACTTTTGCTGTAGCTGAATGACACGTTTAGAAAAGCTGATACTTTGATGAGAAGATCAACTGCACAGAATTCTCCCAGAATCTTCTCCAGAGTCTCAATGCAAACTAACATAAGGACACATCATATGTGTCAAGAGAAATAAACACACATTAAACCAGACATTCATTTTCCTCAAACTACGCTCTGAAATCATATGCAACAAAATACTGTGAAAAGATAGGAGTGCCAATTTTACAGCAACAGTCACATTTCAGATAAAGAAAAGCTTTTATATGAAGTTGTATCCACAGTCCCCAGCATAAAATATTAATAGTTCCAGCTATACTGCTTTATAACTGAGAAGGAAATGTTCCTAGGAGAGAATAATTCAATTTAAAACATCCTGCTGTTCAACAAGTATTTAGTATTTGTAATTAAAAATGTGTATCTCTTGGCTAATAGGTAGGAACATTGGTGAAATATGTTTGATGATTGTATTCAGGTGTGTGATCAGAGCTTAGCATAAAGTGCCTCATATAAAATTGCAAAGGACTGTTGCTGAGCTCATATACTGAGAAATAAATTATCTTATTTTTAATAACTTGATTGACCTAAAATGCTCTTCCTGTTTTTTGTGCAAGAACTCTAGTGAAATGCTGTATTTGCTTGTTCTCTTTTTAAAAATAGTCTGGGAGGAACTGAACGGCATTGTCCTTCCCCTCGCCATATGCTGGAGGTCAGGGATTTTTGTTCCTCCCAGGGCACCTTTGCTTTACTCTGCCTCACCTCCTTGCAACGTCCAGAAGAGGTGGCAAGCTGCTTTTGACAGCGTGAACCTTGCTACGCTCCGTGTGAAAAGGGAGCTGGTTGTGGTCAGATGTGGGCAGCAAGTTGTCATTTAGAAAAGAGCTCCCAACTAATGGATAAAGTATTTTTAAGCATGCTGGAATGGTTCCACAGCCAAGCTGTTATAAATGAATAGGCCTTTTGTTGTGAGCCTTGATCTCTTCCCTCCTTCCTCCCTTCCTCCCTCCCCCCACCTCTTTGTCAGGATGAGTCAATATCCTTCTAATTGGGTGTCCTTTCTGAACTTTTTCCCCAGATTTTAGGCATTAGGAAAGTTCAAATCCTTAAATACATAGCCCAGGTGCCCAGAAACCATTTTTTTCTTTAACTGATTTATTGCTTCAAGAGGTATTCATTTCAGAAGGCTCAACAGTATTGTTATGGAGTTTTTGCTGCACACAGAAAATGTAAAAGGAACTCAGTTGTACTTCACTGAAATGGCATTATCATCCCAAGAATGAACAAGCTGATTTGTTATGTCTTTAACAAGAACCCCATCAACTTCTAAATCATGTTGTGGGATTGTTCTGAAACCGTGGCCCAGTATGCTTTCAGAGATAACTACCCTGCTATCTTGGTGGTAGCTCTGATTTTGTCATCACATCCTTTCTGACTGCCTGAGGAAAGCCAAAGTGGGTGAAACCTTCTCTGTCAATAATACTACAGGTGAGAATGCCAAACTGGAACGCTGATAGTCAGGCAAGACTAAAAATCTGGTAATGGTGCCTCCTAATGGAGACCCTGACATGGTCCTAGAGAATATTATTTACAGGTGTGTTCACTGATTTTTTGCCTTGAGAATCTTAACAAATTATAACTGCTTGGAAATAACTGGTACCTGGAATCCCAGGATCTCAGGCAAATTTAACTTCCCTGGGAAGGAAATACTGCCATTCTTATTTCATAGGTAATTAAAGGAGACATGCAAAGATTAAGTGTTTTGCTTATAGATACCACAAAAGTTTGCGGTAGATTTTAGAAAAGTTGAGGTTTCCTGTGTTTAAAAAAAAAAAAAAAAAAAAAAAAGGCAGAAGAAACTATTTTTAAAGAAATGCAGCTGGGACTTCAAATTTTTATAATAAAAGTACTCATGTATTTTACTGTGCAGTCATAGTCCATTCTTATTCTTGCCAGGATGCTATTTAAAAAAACACTGTTAAGTATGTTCACCAATTCTGATTTCTTCCCTGTTGTCTCCGTGAATCATTTGTGGATATGAAGTGAGAACATCAGAAAGCTGAAAACTGTTGGAGTAAATGAGGCATTCTATTCTTTTTTTCTGTAATGGTCAATGTAAAGGACAAATGTTATATTTATTTTCTGACTAATGCTCAAGTGCCAGCTTGTCAGTGGAGCAAAGTTACCTGTTTCCTGCTTAGAGACATTCTCCAAGCGTGCCCACCCAACTCTTCTTCACTTTCCTTCTTCATTTCCATTAAATTAAGAGAATTGAATTTTATATAGCTTTGGATTGATGCATATGAGTTTAGAGGAAGAGGGAGAATGATCTGAAATGTCATCTGATTAGTTTACCCAGTTCTGGAAATAATCAGACTGCAAACTAGTGTTCTTGGGTTTAGCAATTCAGCTGCAGAAGACATTACCTCCTTTTAACCTGGGTACCAGTATTGCCTTCTTTGTAAAAACCCCCACATTAACCAAACATGGCTGTTTTGTATAAAGCAGGCTACTGTATGGGAATGATTTGAGTATTCACTGTCTAAATAAATATGAAGTAATATCCTTGCATTGGTCTTGTACTTATAACTCCCAACATTAACAACAGAAAAAAGTCCTCCAAACTGAACTTCAACTTCCTCTCTAAGCTCTTAAGAGATTTTTCCACCAGAACCTCCCTTCTAATTTTGTAATGGCCTCCTCCTAACGTGTCAATCCTTACTTCATCTATACTTTTGGGGATATAAATGAAAGAGGCTTGTTCCCATGAGATTGGAGATTTGCTGCTGCACTGACTTGTTTCCAACATGTGCTAACAGGCCAGTGTGCCAGATGATAATTGTTACCCTCTTACAGTGGCAATATGAAAATGAATCATAAATGCTAACTCAAATCACATACTTTCACACCTCAGTCCTCAGTTTCTATGCAGGTAACTCCCTCAGGAAATTACTTGTCCTTAGCATTGCTCTTAGGGAGAGGAACACACTCCTTCTGAATTGTATACAAACTTTACCTGTGCCTTCATGGGAGATGAGCTGGGGCCCTCAACTGCTTTCAAACTTTCATTTATGCAGAAAAATCTGCCTTTTTAATGTTTTTTGTTAAACGTGCTTCTTTTACTGGCCGATGGGAAAACAGTCATGTGGCTGGAATATTCCAACACTAAATAGCTCTGGTGATTATCAAATGCTTTGGCTCCATTTCAGCATTTAATCTCAAAAGCCATAAATTGCCCCATATACTTCTCCACTATGAACATTGTCTCTTTATCAAACTGGATCAATAAGTTTAAGAGACAATGCCCACTTACATGTGAATTTTGGCAGGTTCTGAGAATAATGAGCCAGATGTACAGGAGGTGTAAAGAGCAATATAAGTTGCAAGTCCATAACCTACAACTTACACAGCCTGCAGAAAGCAGAAGTATGTGCTGTTAGCAGAGAAAGCTACCAACAGGTTCATAGTCATTTACACTGAACATGAAAATGTTTACATTATATCTTGCCCCTAGCAAGCTTAGACCTGTTGACAGGGGTGGGTTTCAGTACTGCCTGATACTTGGTACTAACTATTTTCACTTGGAAAGGCCAACACAGAGCTAACAATCTGCTCTAGAGACTCTTCATGTATTGTCTTTATAGTATTTTGTAAGAGAATGATTAAATGGTTTCATTCTTGCCATTCCTTAAATTTAAATTTACGTATCAATTATCACCTCTACATTATTTATCCACACTTAGAGAAAACAGTCCAAATATTTGTTTATTCTATTCTGCTCAGGTTCTGTAGGCATTCTTTCTGATAGCTGTCCATAAAAGTCTACTGTACTCACACCTTACCACTGCTCATTAATTGCATTGGAAATTTAAGTTTTTAACAGCTCACTTATCCCAAAGTATTAAAATTCCGCTATGTGGGCCATCACAAAGTGCAGCATAAACAAACCCCATCTATGGACAGCAGCACAGAGCATGTGTGTGTTTGTGTTTTGAACCATAAAGCTGAAATGAAAAAAATTTATGGCAGGATCCTCTCAGCTACAGCTCAAGAGCATCAGATCTGTGACTTATGATACAGGCTCTGCTAAGCTAAATATAATGCTGACTTGGTTCAGTAGTTTATGTATTCACAACTGGAAATTAAAAATCTAGGTTATGCTAGGGGATTGCAGGTGTAGACTGTGGTTTGCAAAGATGAGTGAGATATCATAAACTGAACAAAAGTAAATCTTCTGGTTTTGCACAGAGTATAGCACAGATGACAATAGTACTTCCCCAGTTGTAACAGAGCTATGTTTCCTTTAATTGGCTTAGTTATATGATCAATATCACAAACTGCACATGGTATGCAGAAAAGATTCTTTCCCAACAGTAATATTTTATGAGATTTGCTGTGGATTTATAAATAGACAGAAAATTTTAAAATTAAAGAAATCCAAAGACAGAAAGACATAAGTAGAAAGAATCTAGTCATAAATTAATGAAATGAAACATCCTTCACATATTAAAAAATGAATTTTAGTATTGATTAATGCAGGGAGAAGCACAAT
The DNA here is from genome assembly GCF_029582105.1 of Oenanthe melanoleuca. Taxonomy (NCBI): domain Eukaryota; kingdom Metazoa; phylum Chordata; class Aves; order Passeriformes; family Muscicapidae; genus Oenanthe; species Oenanthe melanoleuca. Next base: position 45,926,892 of record NC_079334.1, read on the forward strand.
TCCATCCCATTGATGCCATATTGTCACTTCAACCTGAACTTGCAATTTTCACAAGTTTCAGCATTTGTCTTTGAAACTGTTACCTGTCATGCTTAATGAAACTAAGTGACAACTGTATTTCTTTCAGTACATTAATATAATTAGAGTTTTAAAAAACTGACTTCAGGGTTAAAATAAATCATAAAACTTCATTAATTATTGCATGATAAGGAGTCCAGCTTGCTGGCTTTTTTTAGTAAAGTACTGCAGGTTTGTGCTGCTGTTACTTTGTCTCCTTTAATAAATATTGATTAGGATTAAATACTTTATAACATATCTTTTTCCATTCATGAGTTCTAGGCATCCACCTTCACAAATGAGGATAAATGTATAATCTCATGGTCCTTCATAGCATATGGTTGTGCATTCAGTATTATGGACTCATAATATGCAAATGCATTTGGCTGCTAATACACATTCACAGCTTACATGTTAGTGATTCCAAAGGAACTGTTACAATATATGCTCTGAATATGTATGAGCAATAATACACAATATGTAAGTATGAGTATTCTATACTATGAGAATATAAAATAGAATGCACAATATTTTTAATACTCATTCGCAGTATACTCTCTTGCAGGTCAAAAGGAGCATCTGTTCTCTGCATTATGAACTCACGTTAAAGATGTACAGAATTAACTAAATTTTTATAGATCTCAGGGTGTGTTACCACGACCTCACACAGCAATACAATATATAGTCTTCTGTTCCACTGCATTATTTATTCTATTTATAAAACATATTTGGTTTGGTATTTTCGGATTTAAAATTTTTGGGAACAGATTGATTAGATAGTCTTTTCACATGGAAATATTTTTGGTTTTGTAGAATTCTAGATAAGGTATTTTTTAAAACATCATTTGATATTGGCAATTAATTTGATACTGCTGAGAAAAGGTAATGTAAATTTCATGAATACTCACAATTCTAAGGAATGTGCATGAAATACTAATGTAGAATAATGCCAGATCCAGATATTTCTCAGGGTGCAAAAGCTTAAGGAGCCTTGTTAACCTGAAAAGCATCAGAAATATTTAGTTCAAAAAAATTTTTTTTTGTATGCTATAATGTGGAGATCCTAAAATACAGTGTCTAGGATTATTAGGACTAACTGTGGCAGGAAAATTCATTAAGCCTTTATAAATTCACCAAGTCTATATATAACTCATATTACAATATTCTGTGTTAAGCTAGCTACACTTCTTAATCAATATTCCTTTAAAATTCCTGCCTGGTTAACTCAAAAGATGCTGTTGTCCATCACTTGCCTTTCCTGAGATGATCATTAACATCACTGCAAGTTCCAAATAATCTTCAATTCCTTAAAAATAAGTACAGAGTTTGAAAAATTAATTTTTGCTGAATTTTAAGTTTCTTTTGATGTTCTAAATAAGTTTTTTATTGATGAAGGTGTAATATTAACTGTATAGTGAAAAGCTGAATAACTGAAGGAATATATGCAAATTAACTGTTGCAATCCAGCACAGCTATACTGTATACTGAACACTTCTTGACTTATTTGTAGGAATGTAATGAATCACTAGTTGACACTTTGTTGTGATGAAACGTCATTTTCCATGCCTCAATATATGACCTGTTATTTTTCATGAGATCTATTACCTGTTTAGTGAGCTACTTGCTTGAGCTTGCTAAGGAATAGATGAAACTACCATAAGCCAGGCCATGTGATTTGCTTCACCCTAAGCAGGACAAAGCTTGTTGAGCTGAGTTCATTTTCATTCAATTCCTTGAACTTCATTAGAGTTACATCAGAAAAAAATAATCTCAGAGAACATTCTTTGTTTTACTTAATAATTTATCAATTTTAATGAAATCTTTACCACCTGTGTTAGACAATATCTTACAGACACTATTTCTTATACTACTATATTTCTTATACCTAAACAGAAAAACAAAATGGGGAAAATACCTCGAGCCAGTAGTTAAATGTGCAAGTCTCTAATTTCATTTTAGACATTCAACTGTTTATTTGTTTCTGTAGTGCTCTTTGGAGGTGGATTTCCTTGGCCTAAAAGGGGTTGGTTGCCCTGCTAGGACCAGCTGGTGTCTAAGGCACCATCAACCCCACAGCACTTTATGCTTTACAAAGTACAAATCCTCATTTACAACACAGCTGCAACCAGCCTTGCCCTGGCACCTGACAATTTACATGGCTTTTTACAGGATTCTTTGCAGAAAGGTAATATAGAAGCTAGGTCATGAACACCAGGAAACAAAAATACTCCAAACCAACCAGAATAGTGATCTTCAAAATCTCTTTTACTGTCCTTTTATGTATATCTTGTGGGTATTTCTGCTTTTAATATTGTTAAAAATATTTTAGAATAAATTTATAAGCTTCACTTGTAGTTATGTTATTTCACAATATAATTTGGTTTTAATTCCAAGTTTTTTATTTAGCCCTTTTAACTTTAACTGTCTTTTCTTTTCAGCATTGCAACACTATAAAATATTTAGGACAGAGGTCCTGTCATGATCTTAATACTGAAAAGACTGGTGAAGTTTAGAATAATACACATGTTAAAATTACACATTACAAAGTTGAAAATTATGTTCTCAGGCATAGCAGAACTCACAGGTACTGACGTACATGCAATCGATCACAAAAAGATTCAATAACATTATTGTCCATTATTCATAACTATTAGCTTCCTCTGATCCTCCTGACAGAAGGAAATCAGCATCAGTTAAAGAGTAGGGTGGGAAGGAAAGGATAGTGTTAGGATGGGGGAAGTACCTAGACCTTCATTGATCCTTAAGTAATAGCTATTGACCACATCTTTTATTTGAAGAATCATGCACAATTTTCCTACAGCATTTCTGTGCTGGGCATCTCTACTATCCACAACTTCCTCCAACACAAACTATTTGAAATCCAAAATCCCACAAATACTAAAAGTTTGCCTTGGAAAATTCAAGCTTGAAATACAGCTCGAATTTTTAATAATGTGAGTAAACAACCTCACCAGCTTTAATTTTGGAATGTTGTGGGTTTACTTTAAATAAACAACATGCATCTTTCTAAAACATTTTATTTTGTTCAGTGACAAGTTTATTTTGACTGCAGGTAATATCTTTTGTATGGCTTGGGTAGGAACCCAGGAGGTCGTGATAAATAATTTTGTCCTGAAGAGACAGAAGTATATTCTACATTTTGTGCCCTTTTAATAGAAGTGTGTTTTGAAGAATGTCTTTTCATAGAGAAAGAAAATTGGATGGGTTTTTCATGGTGATGGTAGTGTGTGGGTCTTTTTGGCAGGGTATGGTTTTGTGGGGTTTTTTTGCTGTGTTTTTTTTTTGTTGTTTTTGTTTTTGTTTTTGTTTTTGTTTTTTTTTTTGTTTTTTTTTTTTTTTTTTGTTAGTTTGTTTTGGTCAGGATTTTTTTTGTTTATTTTTTTTTTATTTTTCCTTTCATGAAATTTTAACTTGCCTACAAACTGTCTTTATTTTCTATTTACAAGGCTTTTGAATTTCTCTTCACATCAATCCCAAGATCTGCCATTAATTGCCGACAAGACCTGAATTTTATGGCTTTAAGGAATGGAAGACCATAATGGAAGATTATGTGCAACAGCCAGTAACTTGGTTGCCACAGTAAGATACAGTATATCTCAATTTTGTAGTGTACTTGAAAGGCTGCTGGTGTTAATATCTGAACTGCCCACTTCCTGAGAATTGTCAATAATATTTTAGAATGATACGTATTTTACAGGAAAGTAATACCACAAATATTTTAGATTTGCTGAGTATTTGCTAGAAGTATGTTGTACTGTCAGGAAGTGATTATGCCAATGAGCTTTGCCTATCTGTGGTATCTCATTAACAGGGACCACATCTGGACCCATCTTTTTACAATCACAGCTTTTGGTATGCAATGTGCTGTGCATTGCACAATATTTTAACGTACTATTTCATTGAATTGTGCTTTTTGTGTATTGAATTCTCTTAGCTTTTCTTATCTGATTTTACTTAGGACTGCCTCCAACTGCATCAATTGTCTGCTGAAGATCCTGTAAATTCACTTAGCTGCTTTAAACTCTTCAACTGAACCTCGGCAGGGTGAGCTCATCCTATCACCTTTTTAAAGAAGATAAACTGGACGTCATGGGAGTTTACCATGTGGTTTTCATAGATAAGGTTAAAAAAACCCACCAAAATACCAACCCTGGGTGGTATCAGCTCTTCATAGGCATGTATCATCCAATGGAATATTTTGGAAGCAAGGTGTGGTTGGCTAAATTATTGCTCCTCCCACAGCTCTTTGCTGTGTTTCCAGTTTCAGAGAGAAAAACACAAGCTTGTATGTTGAGAGTGAGTCATAACCTTTCTTCTACTACTGACTCACTTGGGAGTTTGAGGTAAGTCATTCTACCTTGTGTGTTGATCACTCTGCCCCCAGGACAGCAAGGAGAGGACTGTGGAAAGTTATGCAAGGTTTGCATAGACGAAAAGTATTGAGACTAATATTATTATTACATAATAAAATAATAGCTTTGTTTGCCCCAAATTGATTTTTTTTAAACAGCTTTTTTCCTATATAAAACATCTTCCCCTGCCCCCATTTTCCATATAAATGTTTACAGAAAGACTATGCTGCACCAAAGAACACCTTAGATTACTGAAATACTTTAAAATTATAATATTTTTCACAGGAAAGCATATGCACCTTTCATCACACTTCTCTTTTGCACCAGCAATGACAAAAATAAAGCTGTACAGTAGTGCAAAATTACGGATGACTTCTTAAACAAGAATTAGCTCTGAAGGGTGTGGAGTGCACATAGAACTGGCTCCTAGTCAGGTATTTACACTTTATCCTGGTTGTTTTGCAAGCATGTCAGGGAAAGGCTAAACTTTAAGAAAGTTAACTTTCAATAACTGAGCATATTGCTTGGAATATGTGATATCAAAATAAGTATCTATCAGATATAGTCTGTCATGTTAGGATGCTGATAGTCTATAACGTGTGTATTTCTTTTGCTTCCCAAAAATATATATCTAAATATCTCACTGTAATGAGAAACAGCAGTAAAGCTGGCGTATTTACTAGACTATAATAAAAAAATAAAATAAAAAAAAATCTGCTTGTATATTTTAGGGGAAATACATTTTAACCCTGGAGACACTTCAGTTGAGAAAGGTGACATACTGAGATCCCATAAGCAAGGCAAAGCATGTAGCTTTATGGACACCAGCACATGCATGAGCAATAATTGCAGTACCCCAAGAGCGTGAGACTGATGATCACATCAGGCTGTGCCATGGGAAAGAAATGTTATTTCCTATATGGGGAAAGTCCAGGAAACACTACTTTGCAGATGGTAGCAAAGGAAGTAGTTTGCACTTTAGGGTTCTACTTTTGAAAACTGCTTGATCTTTGAGTATTTCTGTGTGCCCTCTGTGAAGTCCTTTTAATGGATCTCTCTGCCTGTTACCAGTCACGGGCAGGAGCAGGGGCAGGGGCAGAGGCAGGAAGGTCTGCCGCGCCAGCAGGGCCCGACGGAGCTGGCACGGCCGGAGAGCAGGGGCACCGCCGGTGGCAAAGGGCACGGCCGGGGGGCAAAGGGCACTGCCGGGAGATAGGGGCACGGCCGGAAGATAGGGGCACGGCCGGGGGGCAGGGGCAGGGGCCTGGCGCTCCACGTGCAGCTCCGAGGTGCAACTGGTGGCGGGCGCTCCGTAACAGCGCGGGAGCAGCGGTGCAGGGGCAGCGGTGCGGGGGCAGCGGTGCGGGGGCAGCGGTGCGGGGGCAGCGGTGCTGGAACAGCGATGCGGGAGGCAGCGGTGCGGGGGGCAGCGGTGCGGGGGCAGCGGTGCGGGGGGTAGCGGTGCGGGGGCAGCGGTGCGGGAACCAGCGGTGCGGGGGCAGCGGTGCGGGGGCAGCGGTGTGGGAACCAGTGGTGCGGGGGCAGCGGTGCTGGAACAGCGCTGCGGGAGGCAGGGGTGCGGGGGGCAGCGGTGCGGGGGCAGCGGTGCGGGGGCAGCGGTGCGGGAACCACCGGTGCGGGAGGCAGAGGTGCTGGAACAGCGGTGCGGGAACCAGCGATGCTCCACGCAGCGTGCCCCGCACCGCTGCCAGCGCTGCAGCCGCAAACCCTGCCCGGGCTGGAAAGGCTCCCTTTCACATTCTCCTGGGCTTATTTTCCCTTCTTGCCCACTTCTGCCGGACGGGTTACGGTCTCCTGGGGGGATTTCCATGGCTGGAGGCCCGGCCGTGCCGCGCAGCCCAGCCCAGCCCGGCCCGGCGCGGCCCGCGGCTGGCGGGAGCTGCAGAACCGCCGCCCCGAGCCGCAGCCGCCAGCCGGAGCGGGTGTTTCATTGTCCGGAAATGATGGAGCAGCAGTGACTGCGGCGGCGGGACAGCGGGTGCGAGCGCCGGGCGGTGCGCGCTGCCGGGGGCAGGCCCGGGGCCGGGCGGGCGGCGCGGCAGGAGGCGGCTGCCGGGACGGGCGCGGAGCGGCGCGGAGGCTCCGCGGCCGGGGCGCGGGGCAGGGCCGGGCGGAGCGGGAGGAAATGCGGAGGTAGGCGCTGCCGGCCGGCCCCGCCGCGGCACACGGGCCCCCCGGGCTCCCCTCGGGGCCCCGCTCCGGGCCGCTCCCGCCCCCGGCCCCGCGGGCGCTCGCTGCAGGGGGCGGGGGGCGCGCCCGCCGCCGCGCCGCGAAGTTGCCGCCGCTTCCCGACTGTCCCTCCTCAGTGCCTCGCTCCGAGCCGTGAGTTTTCTGCGTAAAATACATTAACGAGTGCTTTCATTTGCTTGTTCCTTCAGGGTCGCGTGTTAGTTTTGTCGGAGAGGGGTGCAGGCTCTCTGTTTCTCGGCGAGAGAGCTGGCAGATGTCCCAAGTGAGAGAACCTCTTCCTCCGGGGCCTGGAGGGCCAGAGCAAGCTCCGACTGAAAACAGCTCTTTGATCTCTCTCCCTCGAGGTAAGTTGCTTTAAAGTTTCTCTGTAATTGTTGCGCGTTATATTTGAACGATACAGTTACTGATTTGAATTGTGAGTTTTAACCCCTCTTTTTTTGCCCCTCCCCTCTGGGTTGTATCACTGTAGCACTTTCGCTTCACCACTTTATTGTTTAAACCCAAAATTCCCATGAAAAAATGAACAAAAATATAAAAAGGAAGGAAAACAATATGCTGCTCTCAGCCCTGATTTTCAGTACTTGAAAAACTGCAGTCATTCTCAGGCAGATGTTGCTCCTTTTGAAATTCACTTTTGATTTTCTCAGCTTTGTGTTTCTGTTTAGAAATTTTTTCCTGTAAAGCTGTTCTTCCAGGTCTGAAATAAATGACGGAAGGTTGATCCAATAGCAGGAGCGTTGTTCAGATTGGAGGTCACTTTCCTGTCTTTTTCTTAGATTACTCTGTGATGCTGCAGCTAAAATCAGTTTCTGAGAATATAACTTGTTTCATATCAGCTGTTCAAAAGGTTGATTAAAAGTACATTCATCTTAAAGATAAATTATTTATGTCATATTTGCTTTTCAACAAAATACACTGATACCCTGATCACCTTCATGTAGGGAAGTTTGACAAAGTATATTTTAGGTTATCCCCAAAATTGGGAAGTGTGTTTGCCTGTTAAGTCCTGGTCTGTGAAGATGAGACTTTTCTTTGTTTATTCATTTACAGCTATGATTTTCCAGAATTCTGACAGGAGTTTAAAAAGTCTCTGGAAAACAGACAAATAATCTTGTTCAAGAACTGTAACTTTATTCATAACTGGTTAACTGGAGCAGAGCCTGGTAATACAGTTGTGCAACTGTGGATTAAAAAAGCAGTCTTGTTTCTGTAACTGGGAGAATCAATAGCTATGTGTAATCAAAGCTGAAGACTTGTTTCAGAAACCAGAATGTATCCGAAGCTAAGTAAAAAATGTTTTGGCAGGGAGGCAGAGTAAGCTGGTTTATACTTATCTTACTGCTGGATAATTTTTTTGTGCTTTTTTTTCTGTGTTAGTTTTTTTTTTTTTTTTTCCTCTGGAGAATGACTCATAACTTCTAAACAGTAAAAAATAATAATAAAAAAGATTAAATGCAGAGGATCAAGCATGAGGAACTGAACTGCTGGAACCACAATTTTCACAATTTTGCCATCAATACCTGTGATATATGTTTATTTTCAGTGTGTTGTTTTTATCTGTCTTGTGGTCAACTGGCCAGACAGGTTAAATTCTGCATGTAGGTCATACATCAAAGTTACTGAAGTTGTAAGTCAGTGAAATAACTAGCATGGAAAGTGGTCTCATTCTCACAGTACCACTTCAAACTGCATTTTCACTATGAAGTGAAAGTCCTATGTATGATTGTAAATACATGCTCTTTTTAAAAAAATTAAATGTAAGGAAACAAATACTGATCTGTCCCTGACAAGTAATATGCAGAAAATCCAAATGACACAATTAGACCTCACAGCTTTCTTAGGGATCAGTAAGGTACAAACAAGCATTATCATTATGGTTTTATTCACTCACCACACCTATCAAGGCACATGCTCAATTTTGAAGCTTATGTACAGTTCACTTAAAGCAGAATTCAGCATTCAAATACATAACTTTTATTCTAATGAACTTAGATTTAAGGATAATACAGATTTTTAATGTGGATATTTGTTGCTTTTTTCTAGTCTAAGTTTGTTGGGGAAGTGGGGGTGGAAAGAGGAAAAGGTGAGTTCATAACATTTCCAGTCTATATTCCAGCATTTCTGTTGTCAGCTTTGTGGTGTGTGGTTACAGGGTAAGGTAATTCAGATATTCCAGGGCTGAAAAACTAAGATAGTATGTCTGGGACTTTCAACATCCCCTATCCTTCTGTTCTACCCCCAGGGCATCCAAAATTACACTGACTTCTCTAGAATTTGGTGATAATTTTAAAAGCTTTGATTGAAATTCATATTATTGACCTATAAATGACTTCATATATTTACAGTGAGATACTTGAAATCTAGGTTGACCTAGAATTAAAGATCCCTTTATCAGGAAAAGATGACTTATCTTGTATGTATAATAAAGTATTAAGTGCATTATAATGAGAAGGAATTTCTCATCTGTAACAGCATACTTTAATGTGCTTTGTATATGTTTCACTGATATAGATACCTTATATCCTGGGAACAAGCTTTTCTGTAGTTCTGAGAGGTATCATCAAGAAATCTAGATATACAAATTGTTCCTTTTGATTGCTATTATATACATTCAGATGCTGAAAATTAATTGTATTTTTCCATGAAAGGAAAAGTGACTTCAGTTGAATTTTGAATATTCAAAAATAGCTATCCCACACCATTAGTAAAGATCAGACAAACTTAATAAAGTTTAGGCAGTATACAGGGATATTTATCAGTTGTGAACATGATGAAAACTGGGTTGAGGCAGAGTTTGGCCTACAGATGTGGTATGCTCTGGCTTTCACAATTTAAAAGAATTTTTCTGTGTTACTTTAATCAATATGCTCTCTCAACATATCTCCTGTTGCTGTTCTTCCTTGTTAGTTCATTTTTTAATAAATGCATAAATATTAGTGAGAATCTGGATGTCACCCGTTCACAATTAGTGTGCTTTGAGAGAGAGCAAATGAAGTCATGGCATCTTCTTTTGTGGCAATGTCAAAATTCAACTTCGGTCTTTAAACCATTATCTGTGTCACTCTAATTTCTGCAAACATGTTAATTTCTGCCACATGCATCCAAAAGTGTAGGTCTTCTTGTGCACCCTTGTTCAAGATTCTAGTGATGTCTTCTTTCTTTGTAGCTCAAGGATCTTGGAACCAAATTATGATTACATCTACTTGTATGATGTAGTCAGTGAATAGTGTCATGTCTCTGCTTAGACCACTTCAATTTGGTTGTGGTCAGGTATTTCTCAACTGGTAGGTACCAAAGATAATGTCCTTGAGGAAGGAATTTGGTAATTAATGACCACTGGACTCTCTGCTTTAAGGAAAATGTTTCATATGTTAGAGGTTATGGTATGATTATTGTCTGGACTATGGATAGACTTTTTTTTAAAAATCCTCTGCATTTGAATAAACCATGGAATACATGACAGAAATTCAGTGAACATGGAACTACATTTAGAGAATCAGGCCACGTTTTAAAAAAATGTAGGACTGTCATCTATAAATTATTTGGCATGCTTTTATGTTTGCTTTTTGGTAACTAACTGTAACCTAGAATAACGAAAGAATAATATTTAGCTTTCTCAATTAAGAAGAAAATGAAAACAATAATTATAATAATTAACAACTTATTGCAAAATTGAGACTGATAATTTCACTATAATCTAGATGATGGAAATCCACCAGAATTTTTTATTTTAATGAGGTGGAAAGGATGGAGAAATCTAGTAGAAATATCAAGGGTCAGATTCTAGAAGTGACTGTTTTCTGGTGCAAATCATATCTCTGTTGCTGGACGGAGGTGCAGTTCTGATTTAGTATCTCAAGAAACCATATGCAGCAAGTAATACTTCCATTCAGAAAATGTACAAAGTACTCCTCTTCAAGAATGTGATTCTAATCTTCATGTTTTCAGTGCTTAAATATTTTCATGATGAGGAGGACGAAAGGAATCTGATGTCTAGATGAGATTGGGTGACAAAAGACTTAATGTTTGGACATTCTTGAGGCAACAGTGATTGCTATCACAATAATTATTCCACTTTACTAGCAATGCCTCTGTGTTATGAGTAATATATTTTTATTTTAACGGTTAACTGGTGTACTCAGATTGCTCAAACTTACCAAATGTTTCCTCTATAATTTTATTCCCTCTTGCTATCTGACAAGAGTTGAGAGAATCTGTATTAATTTGTTTCATTGCTGTGTTCCAGTACTGAGGCATTTATTTAATATTACTGACTAAAATATCTAAAACTTTGGTAAATAGATGTCTGACTCTAGTTTGTCATGGAAATATATGTCTGCTTCCAGTTTCACGTGCATACCATTCCAGTCAAGTGATTCATGCTCATATGGGTGTGATGGACTTGTATTTCATAGAGTTAACTGTAAAGACCTTGTATCAAGTTTGAAATATTTTTGTTCCATCTTTTATCACAGGTTTATTTTATATCACAGTAATTCTTAAATTCAGCTCTGAGCTCTCAGAAGTTGTATTTCTCTTTGCTTTAAACACTTATTTTCTTTTTACCTAGTAAGTAACATTTAGCAGTGTGTGTGTTACCCTACTGTTTTTATTTGGATCCACCATGCAATTTTGAAGTAAATCTATTTGCCTCTACTTTGATTTGCATTGTGGAGTGATCCTAGGGAGTGACCTGGATGGGATTCCTTTTGCTCAAAATAATGTGATAGCTGCAGGAATGTGCCTAATGTACTCCAGCCACTAGTAAGCCTTGAATCTTTAAGATTAAATCTGAGAACTAATTCAAAGTAGAAAGCCCCTGGAACATGTATAATACAGAATATTCTTAAAGTTAACTCTTTCACTGTACAGGCCCAGTTTTATTGGCTGTTGCTAATATAGCCACAGCTGCCAAGTATTTCTTAGCACTTCCATGAAACTGGTTTTGTTACATGTGAAACTTCTTTGGATGAATAACACATATGCATGACTGTATAAATAATGTCATTATTTGTGAAAAGTTTTCACTTATGTATTTGACCTTTTACGCACTTAAAAAAAATGCAAATAAGCAATATTTGCACATTGCTGATTATTTGATTATTATTTATCATGGCTCAAATTTGTTCAGGGCTGTCAAACTTCTAGTACTTTCATAGTTATTCCATGGCTTGCACTTGGAAAATTCTTTGTAAGATTTTCCCAAAAAATTGCTCAGTTAAATTGCTCTAACTTTGAGAAACTAATTTTTCTGTGATGCTTCTGAAGCCATGAAAGTTGCAACAAGACATTTAAGTGAAAGCCACTGACATTAAATGAATGCAAATATTTTATTTTATTTTTAGTTTTGAAACAATCAAACATCTAACTGGAGGCTTCCAACTCCATAATTTGTGGATTATCAGTATTAATTAGATGTCCTTAATGAAAGGAGATTATTTCAGGTAAAAGCTGGAATAGACATTCTGTTACACAAACTGTTGAATTTATTTGTTATATAAAATACCTAAAAGTTTCAGGCATTCCATGAAGAAGATGGTAAGTGTTAATGATTACATTGTGAAGTGGGGTTTTATCAGGGTTTCTTTGTGTAACTGTTGTGAACAATGGAATTTTCAGTAGGAAGTAGCATCCTTAGTGGTTCCTTGCCAGCAAGGTTATTAATGAACAAAGGAAGAGTTAGAAATGCGGTGTTTGCCACGTGCTCTTCAATCCCTCCCAAGAGCTGTAGGCTTGAGACAGAGAACTGACTGTTACATTTCCTTTTGGGAACATTCTTTGATTTTTTTATTCCTCATAGACCTATTTATGTGTTGGTGTTTATGTTTTGTGGCAATTGATTTTCTTTTGTAATTTTTCTTTCCTTGAAAGACAAAACTTCATTTGGGATGATTTGAACTTTGTGCATGTATTTTTAAATCTGCATCTGCTTGTTATAGGGCAAACTCAGGCCTTCTGATGAATCATCCCAACAACTAGGTCAGCTTTAGGTGCCTAAGTAACTTTGCCCCATGCTTCCAAATCTTTCCTTCGTCCCCATGCCATAAAACTGTTGGACTGTTGGACTGTTTGTGACTGCACTTTTAGTGATCACTGTGACAGTCCGTTTTGCTTATTTCTCTCTCCCTGATGAGAATGATGCACTCAGGTTTTCAGAAGCTTTTCCAGTTGTTTTTTTTATTTTTTTTATTTACATGCTATTTGTAGCAGTCCACCTCATTGCTGGTGAACAGAAAATGAATATGCCATAGCAGCAAAGCCTTTGGTTGTTGCAGCAGAATTACTTAAATTCATTGTATATACAAACTCCTAACTTTTATAGGCAAATTCTAAACCCATTTCTCAAGTCCAGTTTGTCATTTTGCTGGTGATGAGCTCTAATGATTCACATTCTTGGAAGCGATAGCTGAGTCAGTAGATGAGATTATGTGTCATCTAATGAACAGAAATCAGCTGCCAATCAAACTCTTGAGGACATGGAATCCACTTACTGTGGGCACTTGTTTCCATTTTTGTTTTGTGAATGGTACATTCTTCATGATACAGGATTGCACGTGTATGAGCACACAGAGACCCATTTCTGAACAAGTTGTGGTGGGCCTCTTGGGGGGCAGCTAGTGTGTGAATGTATAAAAGCACTTGGAGAAGAAAAGTTGGTTATTTGTCAAAGACTTGAGCTCTTTGAGATGTGTCTTGCAAATACACATAAATTACCTATCTTTTTGTATTTTCTATCAGTTTTGTGTATTAATTTCATCCCCACTTAATATGCTCTGCATTATAGAGCAAGATGCACAAATGTAGCTCTGAAAAGAGAGATTATTCACTGGGATGGTCTAAGAATTTTTCAGGAATTAGTATGACGTATGTTCCAGCCACTTCCCAAAGGCATAGGAGGCAGAATTGGAAGGAATCCAGGGAGATTGCCTTGCATACCTGTTTTGCCTAATATACATATATCTTTCTTGGCAGCACTGACTATTTGTTAAGTTTGCCTTTTGATAGGGCTGTTGTAATAGTAGCCTTGTTGCTAATCAAGACTGCTGACATTATTCAGTTGGTTGAGTCTTGCAGAATATATTTGTCATGTTGCAAAGAAGCATGTGTAACTGGAGGCATATCCTCCAAACTACAACAAAAGTTAGCAATCAATATTACAATGGTCTCAAAGGTGAAAACAAGTTTCTGTTCTATGGAATATATGTATTGCTATGTAATTTAAAAATAAATATACCAAAATTATGGTAAAATGAATTATGTACTGTAAAGATGATTTATATATACTGAAGTAATTCCATAGAGAAAAAGCAGAAATTCACTTTATTCACTTATTTGATGAAGCAGTAATTTTGAGATGTGATTAAAATATTAATTTTTTTTCACTAAGTGGCTTACCAGTTGTCTGTATCTTAGATATGATTTTGGCCATCTCAATTCTATACTTTGCAAGCATGTCATATCTCTTACTATTTAAATCTTAAACTTGCATTAATTTCTGGACAAGTAGACTTTCTGCCTATGCTTACCTTCAGAATAAATCACAGGGTATTCTGTGTGGGTGTCACTCCCTGGGGCTTTTTGACTAGAAGCTTTTGAGCCCTGGCACTGCTGTTAGTTTAGGGGAAGTACAGAGCCACACAAGTTGCTGGTTTGGGGCTGAACTGTGGTAGGTAAGAAGTCTGTGTTGCTTTTGTGACGTGACCTAGAGTAACTTATTGTGGTTTTGAAGAGAAATTGGATTTATACTTTAGCACTGCCAGACTCAGAACATAATGAGTCTTTTCTTTCCATTATTTGAACTGTTAAGAAGAGCATCTCTTTTTTTTCTTGGCTGTCAGCATTGGAGGTTAGCCACATGAGAGTGGAAGGGTGTGCTAAAGGAAGCAGAAGCTAAAATACTAAGGAAGTCTTACAGAAAGAATTCTTAAGGGTAAGCTTGATTGAAACAGAAAAGTGTTACAAATTTACTTGAAGATGCAATGGAAAAAAAGTTATACTTTTCTTTGGCCAGATCCAGTCATTAGTATTTCTGTCAGAGTAAGGTCTTTGTTTTGATTCTTAATAAATTTCTGTTGTGATAATTCTTAGGTACCTAACATTGAAGTAATGGCATCAACAAAAGACAGGAACGTTCTTGAGGGTATCTTCATGTGTGACTGGTTGTAATTGGTATGCTGTAGTAGCACCTATAATACTAAAAAAAAAGAAAATATTATCCCATTATCAACTGTTTGTTATAAGGAAATAATCAATAAATTCCTTTGTATGAAAACTGAGAGATGATACATATTCAAGAAAAAACAACTGAATCAAGAAACCAGCGTGTCTCTGTTTTCAGTAGTCTGATGCACCATAAGCACTTTATGTAAAAAATGCTCAAATAAAGAGGTCATAAGGTCTACTATTTCTAAAGCCCCATTGAATTAAGTCTGGGTGTGATGGGGTTAATTTTCTTCATAGCAACCCCTGTGGTGCTGTGTTTGGGATCATGACTCCAGCAAGTTTGCTAGCACAACTCTGGGTTGGCTATTGCTGAGCAGCACTTGCACAGCATCAGTCAAGGTTTTCTCTTTTCCCACTTTCTCTCCAGACTGTGGGTAGGCATGGGATTGGGAGGGGACACAGTCCAGGCAGCTGGCTCAGGTTGACAATAGGGCTATTTCATACCATGGAATATCTTGCTCAGCTATAAAGACAGGGGAGGAGGTTTTAGGGGAGTAGCCATTGCTTAGAGACTAGCTTGGCCATCGGTCTGCTTGTGGGAGATGGTGAGTGATTGCCTTTGCATCTCCTGTTTTACTTTTCCTTCCTCATTTCTTCACTTATTAAACTGTATCTTGATCCACATGATTCTTCCCTTGTGTCTTGGTTTGAAGGATGGTGTCTGCTAATAAAGGCAGAAGCTTTTCTTTGAAATGGAAAATGTAAACCCCCTTCCTCTAAATGATTATTATTATAATTTTGAAATTAAGGGGCTTTCGGGCAAAAATATGGGAATTAGGAATAACAGTTCTTTACTAGGAAAATTAAAATGGAAATACAGTATTACAAAGAACAATCTCAACCTTGATAGAGTCAGAATACAACCTGATACCCTGTCAGTCAGGGTGTTGGTAGCAGTCCCATTAAATGGAGGCTGCATCCTCCTGCAGTGGCAGATGTGGTTCAGCTGAAGCAATGCTCCTGTAGAAGGTGCAGTTTTCTTCTGGAGGTCTAGGGATGATGTGGAAAAGGTTCAGTTTTCCTCTGGAATCCAGTGGAAAGATGGTAACTTGCTGTTCAAAATCTCTGTTTTTTTATCTAGGTAGGAAAGGCTTGGCTCCTCCCCCTGGCTGGAGCATCTCCCGGTGGGATGATGTAATTTTATCAGTAATGTACTGGGACTTAATGGCCCAGCGACAGATGATATCTTCCTGGAGGGAGGATGGGTTGTGGAAAAGATAAAGATGATTGCCTCACCTGGTTTTAAAGATGGCCCATTAGCAGATAATGTGTGCCATGGAGATAAGGAGTCACTGCCCCACCCGGCTTCAGCAGATGGGGACAGAATACACATTTCTGGCTGCATCCTGTATTGCAACCTGACACACCTTGGGTCTTTTTGTTTTCTCCTCTCATCCTGCTGGGGGCTGGGGAAGGGAGGAGAGGCTGCATGGTCCTTAGCTGCTGCCCGGGGCACACTCCAGCATCTGTCAGGATGAGCTGCTCCAGTGAGCAATTCTGAAGTGCAAAATAAGATTCCAAACACATGTTTACTGATGTAGTTTTCTGACACGCACATTTATGGGGAAGTCTTCATGTGAATTCAATAGATCAAAAAAGAGAGAATTAATTTAATTGTTCTGAACTTCCTATCAAAACTGTTAGGTCTTCAATTGCAATATTGTTTCTTTTAATCTTTTTAATAGTGCTTCTTTTTTCTTGTTAACTGCTAGTATTATTTACATGGTCTTGACTGGACATTTACTGTATCCAGCTAGAATAATAAAAGTGCACTTGGAAAATATACATACAGCCATAGTATGTGGACATAGTGAGCAGAAAAAAGAGAAAAAAAATACTGGCCTGAAAACAAGCGGAGGGATGAAAAATAGATTCAAATGAATAATGGTGACTGATTGGATTCTGCACTCCTTCAGATTTCTTAGATAAAAATATAATCTACAACACTGAGGGCCCCATAATATTAACGTTATTGTTTCCTTATCGCCATTCATTGTTTACTACATGAAATAACAGGGTTCTGCAAAGTCATATCCTATACATGACAATTGTATACAGTATTGTAACAGTATACGGTACTAGCACTGCTGGGTACATGTTGTAATTTTGGTGTCATTGTTGTAGTAAAGTAATTTAAGAGCAAAATCTCCTAAAATAGCTCATTTATGCTTAGTGTTTGTGGAAAGCAGAGTGCTTTTACACTAGCTCTGTCAGGACACTACTTATTTTAATTCAGTCTATTCCAGAACACTTTTCAAGCACTTTTGAAACACATTTGCACCCAATACTTAACTGCACAGGCTAAATCATCATTCTTCAGTACAGTCACTTTGTTTTTGATAGATACCAGGCAGAAATAATTGGTATCTGATGTCTGTCAAAGGGGTTGAAAAACTCTGTGGTGTTGTTTTTGGTTTGGTTTGGTTTGGTTTGGTGGGGTGTTTTCTTGATTGTTTGGGGGTTTTTTGGTTGTTGTTGCTGTTTTTGTTTTTTTGTTGTGGTTTTTTGTTTGTTTTTTTTTTAATGTTAATAGGGTGAGTATCTAAGTAAGATTAAGTCATCAGGGCAAGGACCAAAACTCATTAAAGTCAATATATTCCCATTCATTTCAATAACTACACCAATGCTAGTGAAACAGTTCCTGTCAGGATGAACTTTTGGACATACTGATGAGTTTTTGGTGGGAGGAAGGACTGGGAGCAAAGTACCATGGAGGTAGATAGGTCAGACATTTCAGAGGTGGAAACTGATAGAAGGGGAGCAGCAGTGCTTGAAGGCATGTGCTACTATACACACAAAATGGCATGTATTTTATTTTGAGTGATGTCCAGTGCCTCAGTTTAATAGGGTGGATAACAAAGGCAGAAAGTTAGGATTTAAAATCAAAGTGCTGTGGGTTACAGGAAGAAACTAACCTTTACTAAGTCACAGTAGCAAAAAGTGAGTTTTCTGTGTCTCAGGACTGAAATAATTGCTTTACAGTGTATGAAACTGTAATGTGGGATTTACAAATGTGTTCTTGTTTGAATCAAATAAATAGAGCTAACAGACTTTTCAGCAGTTGCTCATCTAGATTTACTGTAAATATGAAATGTTTTAGGTATACTCAAAAAAAATACATGAGACTGAAAATATTTCGTGTTTTACAGATCCCTTGACTAAGTGATATGGACTGGTTATCTCTTGCTGTGAATAATGAACAAAGTAAATCCAGATTTGAAAATGTTTCCTTGAATGCCAGTAGGAAAAATCTGTAGCAAGCAAGAACAGAAATATTTGTGTGTGTGGATTTGATTTTTAAAACAATGACAATGAATGTGAAAACTGTCTCTTACCTTGGTTTGAGGGAATTCTGGTCTGCTTGTGATAACATGCAACATCATCCAAACAACATCTGTTACACTGTGAATTAAGCTAAAGAATCCCTCAAATAACCTTAATATGGAATTTTCCCTGCATCTTATGTATACCTAGAGAGAAAAAATACTTTTCATTGTTGGCTAAATGTTGACTTTTAATTAGCAGTGGCTTTTTAAAACTTTTTTTTTTTTTTTTCGAATTTTTATATTAGTCACTTTTGAATTTTCAACTGTATTTGTCTTTGATTATGTGTTTAATTATAAAAAACAGAGAACAAAATTATGTGAAGTTACTATGGTTCTATATGCTAGAGCCACATATGTGGGTAAAGAATAATGTTTTTTTTTGTGTGACAAAGCTATTCAAATTTTTATATGAAAATTTTGTGGAAGGTAACTAGATAAGAAAGCACCTCCCACCCCCCCAATATATTTTGTTACAGAAACTGCTATTATTTTGCACAATTGCACACAATATGACTAAAAATCTTTCTTAATGAGAAATTATAGTGTTCTAGGCCAGAAAATAAATGGCAAATCAACTTTATTGGAAGTTAATTCTAAGGAAATGAAAGGAGATGCTAAGACAAGTTATTTTTTGTGCCGTCTTGCTTTTAATTTTCAAATTTTTTTTTTCCTCATAGAGAGAAAAGATACTATAAAAAATAATATCTTGAAATTTCTTTTGACTTAGGAAAAACTGACCAAGAGACTCCTGTGGCAGGAGATAAAGACATAAACCAGCCTTCCAGTAATCAAAGTATACAAGCAGAGATACAAGAGCAGTCCATCTGGGGAAATGGCACTGATGGTGACCTCATCAGAAGTAAGTATTTCCAGAACAAATTGCTGCCATGGAGGCTTGCTTTCACAGTGTAACAGGATACTGCCTGTTGACTCTGCTAAATGTGTGTCAAATGCAATTGTCTTGCAACTGTAATGCACATCTACTGAATTTATTTCCCAGATTGACTCCTGTCAGCATGCATAAGCAACAAATATAAAGGAAGGTGTGATTCTAGTGGTGCAGTATGGTATAGACCTCTTTAGCATCTAAGCTTTTAAAGCCTTAGTGTTACATTCTTCTCTTGTCATCAATAGTACAATAGTTGGTACTGCATGTATGGAGCTGTGCTAGGTGTCACCTCCCTCAATTTCCCAGGTTACACATGTATATATAAGTGGCAGAGTAAACTATGTTGTGAGCAGTTGCTTCCAGGTGCACTGAGTCCTGGTCAGGACTCAGTTTTTTAGGAGTTTTTTAAGTGCTAAAGCAGTTATTTTCAAAACTAGAAGAATGCTGTAAGGTAAGGTTTTAGACCTATGCTGTGGAACTGTGGAGTTTTTAAATATTTTACAGGCCCACATTCCTAGTGTATGTCCTGAATGCTTTAAAACATAAAAAGATATGCAAGATTATTCCTATTTTCCTGTCTTGGAATGAAGATCATATGCTCTCTCTTAAGGCAAAAATGTTTCTGTCAACTGCCAGAGGTAATACTCTGTAATGCTGTAAAATTCTATGAATGCTTGAATGTTAGTTGCTCAAGGGAGGGGCAGCATGAGGAACTGTTCTCTAATTATTGGGTTTATTCAGAAAGAAGATGGACTAAATGCAGAATGGTGCTCCAGCTCTCTTGAGATTGTCTGATCACACGTTTCAGCATTAGTCTCCCTTTACAATAAACACTGTACTGTTGACAGTGGCTAAATTCATATTTCTGAACCTGCTGTTGTCAAAACTGGGGATTTTTGGCTGAAAAAAAATTTTTTTTAGGTAGTTTTTTTGTTTATTTTGTTATTTGTTTAGTTGTTTTTTAGTCTTATCTATGCATTCATCTTCTCCATAACTTTGTATTAGCATTTGAAATTCTTTTCAAATCTTAATTAATCCTTTTTTTTTTTCTAAATAATTAATCCCTGTAAGTACTTAGACCTCTAATGTATTGGACAATTACATAGATCCTTTACAGGAAACTTGAATTTAACATGTTAGATATTTATCTGATGATTTAAAATAATTCTTAAAGGGCTACAAACAGGGAGAATTGTTCTGCACAGCTTGAGAGTTTACTTAGTCCCAAAAGATTAATATTTTAAAACTAACTGTCTCTGGACAAGCAATTGTTTTGTGCTTATGTTGAGGATATAGAAATGTGTGTATGGCATCTTCTGCTTTTGGAATAGTCTCCTTCTCATTCCCTCTTCCTAGAAGTTTCCTTATTCCCAAACCCATGAGAAAGCAGATTTATTTCATGCAATTAGCAGCATGCCTAAACTCTGGAAAGGACCAAGCACTGCAGGGTGATTCTGTGCATCCTCTAATCTGTTCACCACCAAGACACACTGCAGTGGCTGCACTGGGGAGTGTGAGGAAATGGTAAATTTTTTTCAACATATAGTAGAAATTGCAGCAATAGTGGAAACTCCTGGTAAAGTGACTTGATGATTATATGTAGTTATAGCTCTGTGTTGGGAGGGTTAGTTGCTGCTGAATTAAAAAAAAAAAAAAAAAAGAAACAGGGAAAAGGGGAAAGATAGCATAAAATGTAGAGATAAAAGGTAATGTTCCAGTGTGCCTGGTCCTCATCCTGGAGTCACGAGTAGCTTTACCTCTTACTTTGTGAAAAGCAAGTTTAGGTGAAAGCTGTAAGTTTCTAAAATACTTAGTCTTAATGAGTGTGCAGTAGAGGCTTCATTATGAGTCATATTTGATTAGATACTATGATGCAAACCTCTCCTTGCTTCAGATAACCTTTAGTTTAAAGACTTCTAGACGGAAGAAACAAAAATTATGAAATCAAAGCAGTTTCTTTTGGTTTTTTTTGGGGGGAGAGGGGGCCTTATGAGTAGGGAAGTTTGTTCTCCCTTTAAAAATTGAGGAACAGTGCTTGACTTTTCACAAATGCTCAGTTATACATTTTGTGGTTTGCAGAAATTTTGCAACTCAATATATCTAGTAGCCAACTTTGAAAACTAGAACAAGTGCAGCAAGCATAAGCTTTCTTGTCACAAACATTACTTAGATATTTCATGCAAAAAAAAAAGTATTGTAGCTCAGAATGGTCTTAATTCAACCAGATCTACTACCCCACCAAACTAAAATTTACAGACTGTTGGATATTGAAAGAAGTTTGAGGTTAGAAATAAAGTGTTTGGATTATTACAGTATATTTTAAAACTTCCTAAAAATTGTTTTAGTGCATACTTCACAACTGTTCAGCACTATCCTAATGATTCAATTTCTTTTTTTCCCATACAGATTGTTTTCCATCCCCACAGCTGATACATACTCCATTTGTCTTAGCATTAGCTTTTACTTTATAAATGTTTCCAGCATTTAATTTCCAGTTTTCCTTGTTTGCAGCTGTTTTATCCTGCTGTTATATGGAATTAGATTAATCAGTCAGTTTTGCTGGCACACTAACAACGAAGTCCAGTGTTAGAGCCCTTGTAATGACTTCATTATGTATGATTTCTCATTTGCACTTGTGAACTCAGTTTACCAGGCAACATCAATAAACTAAAACACTGCCCCCGTTTTCCACAGTAAGATGTTTTATGTTCACCTTGCTTTGCCCTTTCAGTCCTTTTTTCAAGCTCCCTTTTTTAGCCTCCAGAGATTTCCTCCAGATTAGCCTTTTCCCCACCTCCTTTGGAGCATCCCTTCTCATTAACTAAAAGGTTCATAATACCCTGGGTAAATGGTTAATCTTACGGGAAGCCTCAACCAAGGAATTTATTGTTTTTGAAGGGATTTTGAGAATCAGAAAATTACTGTATACTGACATATAAACAATGAAGGGCTGTAAGAAGGGAAGGAGTTGTATTACCTTTCTGTATAATTGTTAATACACTTGCATAACCATTACTGGAAGACTGTTCAGTTGGAGAAGAGTCAGGGGAGAACCACAAATATCTCAGGAATGACTGGAGTAGTTGAAAACATGCCATATTGTGGAAAACCTCCTGGAATTCAATCTGTTTGGTGTTAACAAAGGGAATAAAAGAGGGGCTTTGCCTAGTCCCTAGGAAGCATGCCACAACAAACAGAAATTTGGTAAGACAGTTCTTCAACTATAGCAAGACAAAGAGAACCAAATAGAATATCAGGAAGTTCAGTTAGACTAGGAATAAGGTGTACATTTTTAACAGAGTATTTGAGAACAGGAAAAACTGCCAAATCCTTGGTGGCTTTATGTGTGTTAAATTAACATCACAAGGTGACAACAGCGATCCATATCCTTCAATTTTAGAACCTGAGTAAAGGAGAGAACCACCTTCTGCAGTGGTTCCTCCAGCTGGGAAGACATATATTTTTCAGTACAGTTATTTTTCAAGAAAATGTTGAGACCTGTTCCCTTCCCTTCTAAGAAACATACGTATTTTTTATTTTATTTCTTACTGTAGAGGTTCTGCTTTTCAAAAGAGCTGTAGAATAACTCCATCTGCTATCTTTTTTGGCAGCGCATTTTAAATATCTGCAAACACCTTCTGCTTATTTTCATTGTATGGTCTGGTGGCCCGTAATGGAGTGGTTGTGCTTCTGTTATCACTCACTGTTGGCAAGTGAGCAGGTGTGCATGTTAAACGTGCAGCAGGGTAACCTGTGGCTATAGGAATGAAGCCATAGCAGTTTTTGCTGCTCAGTGTTATCACAATGCTCTGCTTTGTTCTCTGGAAGAGGTATGGGATTTTTTTTTTTCTCTTGGAAAAAAAAAAAGCTATAAAGATGGATTTTAGAATATTTAGGCAGGATTTTTGTAGAGGGCACTAGGTTATCTTCAATGTGTGTTGCTATGCAAGGAAGGGAATGTTTAGGAGGGAATAAAATGCCAGTCTTGAACACTATTTGCTTGTGAGGATTTAATCTCCTTTCCAGTTCCTAAGCAGAACCTTAGCTATGTGATATTTAAGAAAACAAAAAACATCTACCATAGATTCAAATTGTCATGAATAATTGATTAATAATAATCCAATTCTGAAGATTAAATACCTAAAATATGCCCATGTTTTACAGATAGAAAGGTCATTGCTATCCATCATTTTCTAGCTTCAATTGTCTCTTTCTCCTCCATGGAACACCCTCCTGATAAAAGTGGTTCTTCAGAGAAAGAAATGCTTCTTTCAGCTCTGTGGGGATCAAACAATTTTACGTGGTCTTATGGCCACTATTTTATTTATTATATTCTTCTGGAATAAAAACCTAGATGTTTTTATCTTTTTGTTTTCTGTATTTTATGTTAGCATTTTCACTTTACATGATTATTTATCTAATTTTATGGTTTGGAGATTCCTTTCTTTGTCTGGCTAAGTGAGAGATTTCTGTAGTTTACGTTATGCTGTTTGTATTTGTGTTTGTTTTTTGTTTTTTTTTTTTCCAATAAGAAGTAAATAATCTGCTGTTAGAAGTCTTTGTTTTATTTGGTATTAATCCAGATATCTTTTCTTGGCTGTTCTATGATGCACAGTCATCTTACAATTACTGTGATTTCAGATGATCTTGTTTATTCTGTCTATAAAATAGTGCAAAGTGCTTGAGTTAACTTAAATGGTTCTTTTCAAAGCTAGAAAGTATGACAAATACAGTCTTCTTGCAGCATAACAGTGTGTGACTACAGAAATTGTGCAGAATAGATTAATGGAAATTATTCAAAATATATTACTGGGTTTGAAAGGTGTATTCTATTACTTAAAGTAGTGATTTATGCACAATGTTCCAAATAGACCCAGGTATAAAAATCTGTTAACCTATGAATGAACAAAACTTAATCAGTTCAATATTTATACAGCAGCACAGTATTTGATATTTGGAACCTTCTTTAAAAAAAGATTAATCTTTGACAAATCTGGCTAGTAGATGTAATAGAGGAGTACAGGTCCTCCCTGAGAACTGCTCTCCCAGAGATTTTCTAATCCTCTCCCCAGCAGAGAACTAGCCTGTGTTGGTTCTGTTTCTCCCCTGACCTGGCAGCTCCCTTACTACAGCTCCTCCAAAAGTCTTCGAAAAACTTCTCAGGCCTATTGAGGGGCCTGGTGAGTTGCACAATCAAAGCCTTTCCCTTTGATTTTCATTTTGCCTTCTGCTGGGTAGAGAGGGATTTTCACAGATAGCTGTACCACTGTAGTTTCAGTCTTCAGAGTCTGACTCTGTCTTTGGTGTTAGCCTGGAGAAAAGGAGGCTCAGGGGAGACTTATCACTCTCTGCAACTGCTGAAAGGAGGTTGTGGCCAGGTGGGGGTTGGTCTCTTCTCCCAGGACAAGAGAACACAGTCTCAAGCTGTGCCAGGGGAGGTTTAGGTTGGTCATCAGGAAGAATTTCTTCACAGAAAGGATGATCAGATGTTGGAATGGACTACCCAGGGATGTAATGAAGTTAGCATCCCTGGAGATATTTAAGGAAAGATTGGACATGGCACTTTCTACCATGCTGTAGTTGACATGGTGGTGTTCTGTCGTAAGTTGGACTCAATGATCTCAGAAATCTTTTCCAACCTAATTGATCATGTATGATTCTGTATTTACAGAAGTCACTGTGAAATGACCCGAGTGTTGCTGAAGTTAGTAGTCCCTTGTAAACCAAGCTGCTGCAAGGTGCATATGTTTTCTGTATATCCTCTTCCCTTCAACTCTAAATTGAATGCTGTAAGGAAATGCTGCTAATGATGGACTGAGATGAGGAATTTGTATACTCTGTTGTCACTCCACCTCAAGAAATAAGCTTCTTGCTGTTGTTGATACATTTACAGAACAGTAGTCAAACTTCTGTGAGAACTTTAAACTGTTCCAGATGGCCAAAAGATAGATGTATGTATTCTGCATATCACTAATAGCCAGAATTACTTGGAGCCTTTTAGTTCCTTTTATTTTACTTCTAACTCTCAAAATGTTATCTGAATTCATGGTCTGAGGCTGAGAAAGTTTGGATGGCAGTAATCATCAGTACCAGACAAAGGTGAAATTCAAGTAACATGAAGATTACTGTGCTTGCTGTGTTTGGGCTGATAAGTAAATTGTATCTTAATTTCAGAGTATTTTCCTGTCTTGTATTGGTACTGTCTCAGAATTAATCATGGTATTATGCATATATGGGAAAGAATAGTTATATTCTTTTTCAGATTAGTTCCTCATATAGGGAAAAAAGTAGAACATGCTTGTAGTGGTTCCCTAAAAAGAAAGAATAATAAAACTCTTGTCTGCATTCTATGTGAAATATTATACTACCAAAGCAATGAGTCAGTGTGGTTTTAGTCTTCTGTTTTCAGTACTAACAGTATTTAGTTAGCCATATTTAGCAAAGAAAACACTAAATTACAAAGTGTAAGAAGGTGTCATTATCTAAGACATACTTCTAACAACCTGTCTGCTGGCAAAAATGTCATGAACTTAAAACATGGCAAAATATCTTTTTTTTTCATTTTAGATTTAATTTTGTATTTGCTCACATGGACCTGAAAAGCATGGGGTAGGTTTATACAGCTCAAAGGTGGTACTGTATTTTGTGTTTACATCAAAATAATTAAATTAATTTTTCAAAATTTAAGAATCAAAATAATTTAAAATATTTTTGAATTTCATATGTACTGATAAAAAAGTGAAAGAGGAGGAGGGACTCATGGTCACAGGATAAGCCTTAGCTAAGCAGTCATAGTTAAACATTTTTCTTCTTTATACAGCTACATAGAGGAAAGAGAGTTGTGAATACTGCTTACTTCTTATGCATTCTGACAATATGATATCTATAGAGCAAAGGTACCTGTGGGTTCCTTTCCCTGAAGGTATTTTTATAAAACACAAGGAAAAACAGGAGCCTATGACCTATTGGTGTCTCATTGTGGTGTGGTTTTCTGTTTTCCCCTAAAAAATTCTTTATAATCCAAACCCGGAGGAGTCTTTTGAAAAACATTAAAATGTCAAACAGCTGTGGTCACTCAGGCTATTTTAATACCAATATTTAAAAATCATTTTCCTGACAAAGTAGGCCTCCAGATATATTGAGGCTTGATTTAAGAGAATGATTAATTATTTGCTACTTGGGCCTTAACTCTTTTTGAATGAACTGTAGCATTCTGGTATGTGAGAAACAGTTTTATGTGGAGACTGCTCTTGAAGTTTGTGATTATGAAATGCAAACTCATACATCCTAATACAAGTACTTTTCCAATTCTGAGTTTGTCTGGACCCATGAATTTTAGAGGCTTAAATTTAACTTCTAAACTTTCTTCCCTCAAATTCTATGCAGTATCTCAATTATCATGTTTTCTCTTTGAACTATAAATATTATGACACTTGTTTGGAGAAAATTTAGCAGTGCTAATGTTAATTACAGCAGAATTTTAGCTAAGAGACTACTTCCTGTTCCAAAAGTTCCTCAAGTTTAAGTGAGTTTTATTGATTTATAACTCAGACTTAAGGTTGTATAATGTTTGCAAAAAATGTTAAGAAGTTTGTTTTTGGGACAAGTCAGACTGTTAGGCAAACCTATAAAAAAATGGCCTATGAGTCAGATTTGACCATCAGGGCAAGTGTTTTGCTAGTGAGAGACAACATAAACTATTTGCCCATTCTTTGGCAGATCATGGGCAAAATCTGTCTTCAAATACATCTTTGAAAACACAGCCTCAGCCAGTTAGAAGGTATCTACCTTTCCCAATCTACTTTCTTCAATAGGACAGGTGCATATTTTGACTGTATTCCATAAGTTGCAAGCTGAAATAAAATTCACATTTTGACAAAAAAGCAATGAAAGATTATGATACTCACCAGAACTGGCTATAAGAACAGTGTCAAGCCAGAATGGAACATCTTTTAGGTACAATTCAGAAATATAGGAGATCAGTGAACAATGCTCTTTTTGCTTGAATTTCAAAATGAAAGAAACTAAGTTTTAGTGGGAAGATTTGGGATTAACCTGCCTGGAGAAACTTGTCTCAGTTTTTCACAGAGCTGATGCAGAAAAATATTTGGGTGGTGAGATGTGATACAGAGCTAACAGTGGATAGTGTACATGTAGTTTTCTTATAGATGATTTTATCAAATTATACCATCTCATTTAGTATTTCACAGCTCACTTTGTAATTGTGACTCTGTGAAGTATTTCCCAACTCAATATATATTTTCTTTTTTACTGTGTGATGATGTTTTAGTGATGAGTCGCTATCATATTTATGGTGTAAAATCAGTATTGGTAAATATTTTTATACAGTAATAGATCATTCAGTGGGACTGTATGCTAATCATAAAAGTGTACATTAAGGCAGCTGAAGTAGCTGCAAAGATCCTCTTGCTTCTTGAGAGTCTTCTGTAGAGCCCTTCTGTAAACTGTTCTGTGCTGGATCAAATCCTGGAAACTCGCAAGTGGTGTGAGTTTTGTATTTACAGCAAACAAGACAGTGTTTAACTTTGGAAATATGGAAGGGAGAAAAACAACTCACAACACTTTTTAAAGGAGAAATTCTGGTAAAAGTGATCTGTTTTTTATCCATTCCACTTCTTGTTCCACTCCTTTGACTGTTACTTGTTATACTGCTCTGTCCACTTTTTTCTGATTCCCTTTTGTACCATAGTGCTATGCCTGAGGAATCTAATTTTCTTACAATTTAGTTGACAGGGTCAGTTTTAAGTAAATCACTATTTGGTCTTGACTGTTTGTGTTATTACAGAACATCTGCTACTTTAGCATTTTCAGAAGAAGTGAGATCCCATTTGCTGTGCTATGCTCCCTCCTTGAAGAAGAGAAAATAACCTGGAAAAAGCTTTTGTTCATTATCAAATCAGGATCCACACCAGGGATTCTGCACTGATAGCTGGAATAGGGCAAGAAGATCAGCTCTTTATTAATATTTTGCTGATTTTTTTTTAACCGAGTCCTTATGGAAAAGGAGAGAACACTTGTTTGATAGCACAGGAAAGGTTTTGATAGAATAATACACTTTACTTACAAAATTTAGAGATAGAAATGCATTTCATGATGGCTATAATGGAATGGCACAACAAAGTATTGATTAAAAAAAACCAAACTCTTTAGAATTTAGGATAATTGTGGAAGAAAATGAAGGTTGTGTATCAGTGATATGGGAGAGTCAGAGCTGGAAGGATGCTGAAGGTTTCTTCCCATTTTTAAATAAATTTTTCTCTATCCTCTTTCCCATATTTGCCTTATAAAGTAAAAGGATAAAGAAAGGACTGACCTGTCCCTATAATGATTCTGATGCCAAGTCATTTTTCTCTTTTCTGGTTTCATAATTTTCTCTAGTGCTCCTTTTTCCCATTTTTCTTGTTTGCCTGTTTGCTAACTTGAACAGTCCTTTGTTTCCCTGCTCCTTCTCAACTACAATGACAAACCTCTAAGTAATGACAGTAAGGTTGTGCTTAGAGGCTGACTGGAACTATTTTAAAATGCTTCAGTACAAAAACCTGTTTCAACATCTATGTGTTAACATCAGCATTTAAGCTGGTTTTTAAGTAGCAATGCACCTTCTTGGTATCATGAGTGACCTGACTATGGGAGAACTAACTGAATTAAACATTGTAAAGATACTGTGCAATTCAGGCAAAACCCCCAGCTGTTAAATTTTACAACATACTGTGAAACTCAGCTTCTAGAGCCACGTGATTATGTGAGATTTAAATTTTCATTTAAAAAAAAATTAACCTGGTCTTAGTTTTTAGCTGCTGACAAAAGCAGAAAGTTAAAGACTGAAAATTGGGAAAGCGAGTAAAAAGGATGTATTTAAAAATAAAATATTTTTGATTTTTGAGTAGTTTGGCTTCTCTGTGCTGTGCTGTACAGAAACAGGGAACTTTGGATAAATTATCATAATGCTAATTAAATAAAAGGTAGTAGAGAAATATTCCATCATGAGTAAAAAAATAGTAGCTGAATTATAATACTTTCACTTAAAATGCTATTTCTTTTCTTGAAATCCTTCAGCTTATTGTAAAAACTTGTAACAAAATGTTTTTAAAATGTATAAATGGACCTTTTTCAGTATTGTGAGTGATACACAGCACAGATTTCACTGCTATATCTGCACTCCATTAAAAAAGTGGTAATTGTGATTAGGGTGCAGAAGGATTTTATTTTTTTTTCTGTGAATAAAGAGAAGTATGTCTTCTAAATGAGACAAAACAAAAT
Organism: Oenanthe melanoleuca; assembly: GCF_029582105.1. NCBI lineage: Eukaryota > Metazoa > Chordata > Aves > Passeriformes > Muscicapidae > Oenanthe > Oenanthe melanoleuca. The sequence goes on from NC_079334.1 coordinate 45,956,252, forward strand.
GTTTAAAAAACCCCAACTGTGTTGCAAGAATCACTTATTCCAAGCATGGAACTAATTCAAATTTAAATGCTACTTAAAAATATTTTTAAACAAAAGATGAATCAAATAAATTTCTGTGGGTCAAATTGCATAGTTTTGTAAGTTGAAAGAACTGTTTTTAATAGAGAAAGAAAATAATTCCATAGGTAATGTGGAATGCTTTTAAACGTGCTGGAATGAGAATAATCCCTGTCTGCATGTTAGAGATTAAAAACTAGCATTTTACTGTTAATATTGTTTGGGTGTAACAGTTTCATAGGGAATTATGTCTTGTTTCATGAACAGATTGGAGAATCAGAATTTTAGCTCAGTTGTGGAATGAAAGAAAAAGATTTACAGGTAATTTCATCCCATTGAAACAATTTATCTATTTCTTTAGCTAATCTGGTGCTTTCCCATTGAGTTATTCTCAAATTGAGAATTCTCAAATTCAGTTTCCCACTGAATTTTTGTGCTTGTTGCTGTTGGTCACTGATGTGACACTGTATTTTTCTAACAGGACAGATTTGTAACTGTGTGGCTCAGATATCAGAGCTTTCTTGTGTATTGTTTGAGCAGCTTATGTTTTGCTTCCTTTCAGGAAACCAAGTGCATCGTTTTTACAGGAAGTTTGGTGTTCACTGGGCACGGTCAGCAGGCTGACTTTTGCTCTTCTCTAAGGGATGGACCTGTGAGCCACTGGCAAAAGCTCATGTAGCTTTTATTTTTATTACTATATTGAATTCCTGTAATCGAAGTCATTATGAAAACTTGGCCAGGAAGTGTGGGTTTTTCCAGCCAAGTCAGAAAGAGGTCTTGCTAGATCATATTGTTAGAATGAGATAAATAAGCAGTTAAATAAAAAAATGTTTACCTTTTTTTCCTTAGTATTGGTGACAGTGATTGCATGCCGAGTGCATTCAGTTTTGAATTTAACACACAAAGCTTAAAAGTTGAAACTCAGTTGAAAAAGGTTTATATTCAGAAAGACTCCATTGCCTTTTCCCTTAGCACATAAAACAGCTGTTGTTGAGTCAAACTGCTTGTGGGGTTGAGTGGGGGAGGGAAAAGACTGAGCTCTGATACAGAGGTTCAGCCTTTTAGTCCATGGTTGCTTGTGGCTTTGAATCTAGGGAAGAAAAAAAGAGAATTTATGTTTTTCAAGGGCTCTGATAAGAGGATTTTTCAAAGTATAGTCTCAAGAATCTTACTTGTACAGCTTGCAGAAAAATATTTTGGGTTAGATGGTGCCTTATCACCTCAAGGTACACCAAGGAGTTAGTTCAAAACTGGGAGAAGAGGTCTCATTTCTGGGTCATCCTGGTACCAAGCTGGTGCATTAGTGGCATACAGCAGCCATGAGGCAGCACTGGTGGTGGTAGCTCTGCCTGGGCTTTCTGTGTGCAATTCAAAATCCTTTGGTGACCTGGGGTCCCTGGAGTGCTTTGGGGTGGGGAAGCCCCACTCATCCAGCCCATGGGTGTAGGAGCCAGGTGGATTGGTGAGGGATATCCTGGACCTATCTGCTAGACCCTGCTTGCCACGAGGGAATTCTTGCAGCTGAAGAGCATCCATAAATGAGACTAAATCGTCTCAGGGTGTTGTCTGTGCAGGTAGATGCTGCTTCTCTTTCTCCTCACACTGGCTTTTTTCAGGATTAGGTGGACCTTTGCTGCTCTCTCTACCATGTTTCCACATCTTTTTTCTCCTACTGGCAATTGCTGTCTTAACTATGAAGTCTGCAATTATGAAGAGATGGGTCATGAAGAGTTTCTGTTGTAGACCCCAAGTTCTCATCCTGCTTTCTGAACACAGAATTTCCATTTTCCATTATGCTGCTATTGCTGAATGTGGCTGATTTTTGGCCTGGGCTCCAGGATCTTCTCTGACCTTGAGCAGAAGGGGAGCTATTGCTTCAGCACCTCATCACTGTATACAGTATGAAGAGTTTATCTTTGTCATATTTCACTGCTTATCAACCAATGATTTATCATTTAATTATTTTTTTTACTTGTAAAATCTGTAGCAAATACTTCAGATGTATTGGGATTTTAATTGTGATTTTTTTTGTTTTTTGTTTCTTCTTCCATACTCTTTTCTGCCCTCACAGAAGTGAAGTAGCTTAGCTCACTATGTATTTTTTCTCTGTCTCCTTCCCCTCCAGTGCTGCCTTATTCTGGGTGGTTCCAATCTGCTCTTTTTTCTTCTGATGTTTTTGCCCTGCTATTGTTTTAATAGTGTAAAACCCCAAGTTTTGGCCTGTTATTTGTAGTTACTGTCAATTTGCTTCCCTGTTATATTTTTCTTGCAGCTGTGCTTCTTTTCTTTATTTCTTTCTTTCTTTCTTTCATTTTTTGGTTTTCTGGTACTTTGTATCAGCCAATGCCCAACTTAGCATCAGCTGTAGGTTGCAAGAAAGAATAGCAGAGAGAAAATAAGTGCAGCAATGGAATAAAAAACTCAGTTGTCAATTTATATATTACTGTATTTGTACTCATGTTCTGTGTGTTCCTGCCACCTTTTTATGTGATCCTTTCTTTATTGCTGTTGCTATGTTTTCACTCCTATTTTTGATTTTTGCAATTACTTGGTGTTGTTAACAGTAGCATTGGATATTAAAATTATAAAGATTACAAAAGGTAGTGCACTGAGAGCAGGTGATCACACTTGAGGTGTAACACTTTCTAGAATCTTCTGAAATTCTGTCATTTACACGAGTTGAGGACTAGAAATCAAGGGAGCAGTGAACATTAAGGGAATTGCTCATTCCAAGCATTTCCTTTCAAGTTCTTTTAAAAACAAAGTACAGACAGTTTATATGCATTTTTTTTGTATGAGTTTAGCTGACCACTGTAATCTTGACATCTGGACACTCAGTATATATGGTCAGTGGAAAATAAATCTGACCTCAGAATATCTTCTCACTCAGAGGTGAATGCAGAATGGGCTTGGCTGACTAGCTGTTGTCTCACCATCCCACATTCCTTCCTGTGGTGAAACAGAGTCTAGTTTGCCAGTGGCTGCTGGGGTTTTGAGGAAGGGAGCAGGAGGTGCTGGAGGCAAGAGGACCTGTTTGTTCACTTGCTTAGGTTACGGCTGTTAATGACATTGAGGTTATCTCTCCTGTCTGGTGCATCCTGCTGTGCCGCTTATGAGGCAATACCCAGCAAGAGATATCCTGTTGTTTGTAGCTTCTCTTTGATGTTCTTTACTGTATTTGGGAACAAGTAACACAGTGGTGAGAGGCTTCAAAACTGTTTCTAATATTTGAGACTTAATGTGTCAAATTCCATGGGACGCCAGTGTGTCTTTATGCGGTGATACTACTATATGTTGTAGCAGGTGGGAATAGCATAACTGCTGTAATGTCATGCCAGCAGCTCACATTGCATTTAGTGGTTCATAAACTTCCTTTTAAAATTGGAGAAGCAAAGCATTCTGATCCTCAGTGACATGGATTGTATTGCACTCCTTGTGCCCTTTATAATTTCAGGGCCTGTCTTCACATTTAGGAAATTGCTGATTATTTGTGTTGAAGAAATAGGTTTCGTTACTTTGAGAATTAGCAAAAAGCTAGTTCTCTGATTCTTAGTGCATTGGTTATTCACTTCTCAGATCCAGTGTTTAACAAGCCACTGTGCATTATCAAGGAAGATGTAACAACAACCAAAAACAAAACAAAAAAACAAAAAAACAAAAAAAAAAAACCCAAGCAGATGAAAATGCCTCTAATAAATTACCTCTGTAGATAAAGCAGGACAAAATAACTAACCATCTCATCTTAAATAAGAAAAAGTCTTAAAAAATTAAAATTAAAAAAAAGCAAAATTAAGAAATAAACAAACCAAAATCCAACCCACAAACTTGCAGCAACAACAAACAACCGAACAAACTAGCTGCAGTAGTAACTAATGAGTCTATTAAGCTCCATAAATATGCCCTAGGAGTGTTGGAATGGAGACCACGAGTAAACCTGCCATTCCACGTGTCTGTGCAACTGTTACCACTGGAGTACATAGCTGCAATGCTATGAAACAAGAGCAAATACAGTACAATTCTTTTCCAGTCCTAGCAGAACGTGTGAGAAGAAAAATGGATACAGAAAGGTTGGAAGTAGAAGGTTTGCAGTAAAATTTCCCACTTTTGAATGGAACATTATGTAGGGATTTATTCCCCAGGTGTATGAGCATGTTACCTATAATGCCCTGGTTAGTGTTTGGCTCCTGGTAATTTGTGGTGAGTTCCTGTTGTTTATTCTCAAGAATTGACAAACTATACTACAGTAAGAACTATATTCAACTTTATGTAGGTGTAATTTAGCAATCACTGTGTTATGTGAATTATCTTTATTTCTAATTATATTGTGATCTACCAAGAATTCCCAGATCATCTGCAAAGTTTATCATAGATGACAATATTTGCATATTTGCAGTCTCAGAAAAAACATGGCTAATGATGGCAAGATGGGTTTTAGATAAAGAAAAATAAATTTCTGAGAATCTAATGGTAATTAGAAGCCAACGGGTATTTTGATTCTGAGATAATTGTTACAAGATAGGTAACTTAAAATGTTAGGGCATTTACTTAGTTTGCCAAAGATTTAAAATTTGCTGTTGCAGTCATTAAAGAAAATTGGTGGGCATTTGTTCTTTTTGCAAAATCACATCAGGAAGGATGTAGGATTTGTAAACAGAGAAATTCACTCCATATTTTCAGTTGGAATGCTTATCAACTTTGTAAACCCTGGTTACCAGCCCTTTTCTTGCTTCCCTGTGGTAACTGCATCTCTCTGGGTATGTCAAAGACATCTTTATACAATTCCTGCAAGCCTTCAAACAGTGTGTAAAGTCCTGCAGCGCTTCCGAGGGAAGGCACTGCAGGTGTCTGTGCACAGATATAAGAGCACTTTTGGCACTGTCTTGTGCCCTTGTGTTGCTTCTCAGCCCGTAAACACACATGCACACGTTTGCCATTCTTTCCCACCCTCCACCAAGTGAAAGCTGACAAGATAAAATGTATTTTCCCTTTGTCCCCTGCTAGCCTTGTTTCTGTTATACCAGGTGTTCCCTGGATGTGCTCTCAGACGTATTCTAACAAAGTGTTCTCAGTGTGGGTCCTGCAAAACCTGTACCAGCAATTTTACTGCAGTATTTTCATTACAAAGGACACCCTGTTTTATAATAATATATTGTATTCATTTTGAAGATGTCCTCATGTCTTACAAGAAGGAATTCTAAAAAGTGGTTGATGCTGTTAGTTGATACTTTGTTTTCTTTGTAAAGTCAGCATGGTATAAAATATTCAGTGTAAAAAAATGATTTTAAAAGATAGATAGTGCCTTGATGGTACCTTGTTATTTAGTTAATGTATGCTTTCTGTGATATGGTAGCTGCAGTATATGCTATTTATGTCCCAGAAAATATTCAAAAATAATTGCTGACAAAAGCCACTTCACAGGTTGACTCAGAGGTACATCTTGTAATCTGAATGCTAATATTCTGGATAGCTAGACAGAGAAAACTATTGATGCAGTTTGAAGATCATATTAGAGACTAGTCAGGATTTAGTTAGAAAGTGGGGATGGAGAAGAATTGAGATACTTGAGTTCTCCAAGTTTCATTAAAATGTTATGCTTATTGAGTGCATAACACATACAATATACAATATTTTTTGAAAAGTTAAGATTTTTTGTTAGTCAGTGGGAAATGTCTTTTATATCTAAAGAATTTATGTTTTCTCCAGAAATAATTTAGAATCACCTTAATTTTACTCTGGAATTTGGGCAGCTCCTGGTCTTACTGTGCAAATCTTAACTGTCATCTGCTTTATTTTCCCCCTTAAGCTTAAATCAGTGCTAGGATGAAGCCCTGATAAAAATCAGAGGCCTGATTCTTACCTCTCTATATTCTTACCTCTCTTGCATGTGGTCTGTTCCATGTGGTCCATGCAGCGGGAGTAGGCACAGTGTCCACTGAGATCAAACAGTTCTTCCAGCTCAAATTACTGTGTTGATCTTGACTTTCAGTGTTAGTGGACACAATCAGGATCTCTGTATTTCCAGAAAAGTTCATCTTACTGTAGTTGCAACTGTTTTGGGAAGAGAAGTTTTAATAATATCGTCAAGTGAAACAATATGTTGTATTTTCTCAGTATTTGAAAATACCATTACAGTTTTTACAAACAGGAGTTGTGCATTTTATTCTTCCCACATCCAAAAATACAGTTATTGTGGCCTGATTTGTCATCATAAACTATTGTGTCATACATAAAGAAAAAAACTGTTCTTACATCTCTGGGTGTGTCGTCAGATAACTCTGAGTGTAAACTGGAAAGTATTTTTCCCATCACTTTCATTGGCCAGACTAGCAAACTCCATGGGTGTCAGTATCAGCTGCCTTGGAATTGCTTTTGATGTGATTAGGCTGCTAATTAACTGTCTCAATTCTTCTCTCCCTCCTGATATTTTCTTTTATTCACTTTGACTCAGAGGAGTCTGCATTAAGTGTATGTTTGTTTTTGTGTTTTGTCTAAAATCCCTAATGGTAGCTTAGACCATCCTCTTTTGGCTGAGAGTTTCCCTCTGTTGACATACATTTTTCTGTTAAGTGCATGCATCAGTATTTTTCTTTTTAGAACAGCTGGGACTCTGCAAAGTGTAAAGACAGTGTGTGGTCAGAGTGCATATATATATGTGTATATTCATTTAAAATGTGCTAAGGGTTTTACAGTCTGAAAGAGAACGTGCATAGTTACTTCAAAACCATCAAAAACTATAATAAATGTTTTCTATTTTAATTCACCAGATAGTAATGTTACAATTAAATTATTGTGTAAAGTCAGTTAAATAACAGCAGAAGTTACTGTATTAAGGCCCACTTTGCAAGGAAACCAATGATGAGGAAGTGTGAAACACACTAATAGATTATATGCTATAGCAATATATTGCCTTTTTATTGCTTTTCCACAGGCAGCAGGTTCATGTGCAGTTATTACTACCTATATTATCTGCTAGTTTTCTATCAAAAAAGATTCAGTCTATTGAATCATTAATCTAATATTTATCATTCTTATTGAAAATCCACTAGTGTTAGCACTGTATAAAATATTGACTTAAATCTACTGGTTTTGCTAAAGATTAAAAACATATTAACCTGAAAAGCATGGTATTTCTTAGGACATTTTCAAACTACTCATTGTAGATATTTGAAATGACAATTTTTCTATGTTGTCTGAGGAATGATTTTTTTTCTTAAATCTTTGACATATAGTAAGTGACCAGTACCATGCTGATTTGGCGATGCTGAATGTTCCTCCAATACACATTTGAAATTTTGATGTGTATTGCATTAGTTAGTGAATATCAAGAATAACATTTTTGCTCATACATAGAGTGTAAAATGGGATCTTTTGTAGCAGCACACGGCCTGTTTAGAATGATATAACAGGCGCTGAATGTTCACATATCAAACAAAATGCCATCTTTCTGTAGAAAAGAGGTGTCAAAAAGTTTCTTTGTACCTTTAACGCATGTGATTATGTAGTACAAAATGCAGAGTTTGTAAAATTTCTTGAATATACAGGCAAAAAATGAATAATTCAAAACAACTCATAAGTTCTACATTCTATTGTATCTTTTATAACGCAGGCAGAAGATAGCATTGTGTTCCCAGTAGAGCTGAATTTGCACAAGTTACACCTCGGAAAATGCCAGATGGTCTATGGTCTACTTTTGAGAGCTGTCACATATGTAAAGATTTGAAAAAAGAAAGACAGCTGAATGAGAGCAGTGGATCATTAAAGAGAGAGTGAGAGTCCCTGGGTATCACTGTGTTTTAAGAAGCATTGTGTCGTTCTCCATATTACACCTTTTTTTTTTTTTTTTTTTTTTTTTTTTTTTTTTTTTTTTAAGATATACACAACCTTTAAAAAATAAGGTAAAAACATTTCTGTTCTAAACTGAATGGTTGTGGTTTAATCACAGAACTGTCAATTGCTTTTGTTCTTTATGCTAGAATGCGGTCATATGGTTCCTAATTGGTTTCAAGTGTGTTTTAACCATAAGATTCAAGTCTCCCTAGTGCAAAATTATCAATAAAGTTAAAATAAATTTAAATTGAGATAACTAATCCATTTGGGGTTTTATTCCATTTTGAGTTGACCTACGTATCACACGTGAATACTGTAAAGCCAGTCAGCTAAAAAGTTCTATGTTAATGTTAAAAGACTCAAGTAAGAGTACTTTGGGAACAGGATCACTTAAGAAAAATTAAAATTCACAAAGTCCCTGAACCCTTAGTAAAAATAATAATAAAAGCAAAAACCTTTAGCTATTTAGATTTCCAGGACTTTCCATTTACCCACAGTTTGACAGAAACACACCTAATTTTAGATTTAATTTTGGATATTTTGCAAGTTACTATATTGTAGCAAAGCCCAAAAAATATACAAACAATTTAAATTGCCACCACCAATTTAACTGGCTTAGAAAAGGTCATAGATGTCAATTTTATAAACTGATGTCCAGATGCAGAGAATTTTTAGAAAAGTCTATTGCTTGTGTTTATTGAGGAAGGTTAACTGTCCCCAGCAATTCTGATTCATTGGTACAACTACTCCACAGCAAGGAATCATAGGCAATGCAGTGTGAGGAAACATTACATGAAACATGAAAAACACTGCTCCTTAATTACAAAATTTGCATTTAATTGGGATAATGAAGATAAAACTATGGGGTGGACATAAACACTAAATTTTAGAGTATAAATTTTAATTTCTGATATTTGTAAAATTTTTGACTGTAATTAGGTCAACATTGACTATATTTAGAAGGGAAGGAATAACATATGTTTTTTAACAAAATTGATTTTGCATATACATGGAAAGAAAATCTACATGAAGATTCTTGGTAGTATACTTTTAATAATTCTTATTCAAATAGGAGAAAATTCCCTAAAATTTGTTTTGCGACCTTTATGAGAGCTTGGATATGTTAACCAAATGTATAGTGATGCCTTAAGTTTTAGCTTTCATAATTTCCAGATTCTGTACTGCATCAGTATATAACTCTAAACTTCATATAAAATGTTAGCAAGTTCTCCTCACAATTTAGTTAGACAAAACAATCCTTTTCCAGCCTGAGAACCAAGGACAGCTTCAGGCCCAAAATTAACCCGAATTTTTAAGTGGACCAAAACTTACAAAAGTGTGAAAACTCGTGACTGGTTGTCCATCTTGCATCCATCTTGGGTCCATCTTGGGTGTACCCCTGTCCAGGCTCTTGTACTGCCCAAGGTGGATCCTTTGAAGGCCTTTTAATAAATACCTACTTTATTTCTTTAACACTGTCTAACCTCTGTTCTAGGTCGCCTCTCGAGGCATCAATACCACAAACTGAAATCTAAAGTGAAGAAAGTTCCTTGCTTATGCTTCTGTTCATAGATTTTACAAACACTAATGCAAAATTGAAAGGGAAGCAGTTTTGGCATTATCAATAAAAAAGCCTTTGGGCTGCAGTTAGTTCCTCAGGTCTCAGGTAGTGTGCTCCTGTTTTATTGGCTTGGAGGTTTCTGAGCAGTTACTAGTGGTGATGGAAAGGAATGGTCTTTGTATTCCCTGTAACATATCTGGGGAATCTAAGACACGCATGTTTCTCCCAGCCCTCCCTTTCATTCCAGCAAGAGAACATTATCGCTTTGGTCAAGTAGGTTTAGGCAGAGTTACTCTGGCCTAGATAAACATGGTCAGTCAAGGCTACCTTCTGAAAACATTAGTGGCAGTGACTAAAATATCAAGTGGCAAGAATGGCATGAACCAGTTCATATTTAAACTATTGTGAGAAAGAATCCTTTGTTGCCTGTGAGCATGACCAGAACATAAAGGTTAAGATTTACGTGATGTTTAATCTGGAAAAGTTTATTATAGCGGACAAAGCAATTTGAGAATGATGTTAGTGTATGGATAAAAGGAAAGCATTGAGGGTTTGTTAGGCAAACTTAGAACTGAGTCCTTTTAGAGACCATGCTGGTCTGTTTGTCCTGGTATTATTTGTTGGAAAATTTGTCCACTTGTACCTGAAGTGATTCATGGATTTGTTTCTTTTAGAACAAGCTACCTATAATTATCTATATGTATTTTTTACCTTGATACTGTGAAATCATCAGAAAATGGATATGAACCATCAGAAAAGAGAATGAACTGCAGCTTGTCCCTCGTTACCTCGTTCATTTTGCACTCGTTCTTTTTTCCCTTTCTCGTTCCCTCGTTCTTTTTGCACTCATCCTTTTTGGTCTTTCTCGTTCCCTCGTTCATTTTGCACTCGTCCTTTTTGGTCTTTCTCGTTCCCTCCTCGTTCCCTCGTTCTTTTTGCACTCATCCTTTTTTCCCTTTCTCGTTCCCTCGTTCATTTTGCACTCGTCCTTTTTGGCCTTCCTCGTTCCCTCGTTCTTTCTGCACTCCTCCTTTTTGGTCTTTCTCGTTCCCTCGTTCATTTTGCACTCCTCCTTTTTGGTCTTTCTCGTTCCCCCCCTCATTTTGCACTCCTCCTTTTTGGTCTTTCTCATTCCCTCGTTCTTTTTGCACTCGTTCTTTTTTGTCTTTCTCGTTCCCTCGTTCATTTTGCACTCGTCCTTTTTGGCCTTTCTCGTTCCCTCGTTCATTTTGCACTCATCCTTTTTCTCTTTCTCGTTCCCTCGTTCATTTTGCACTCGTTCTTTTTTCTCTTTCTCGTTCCCTCGTTTCATTTTGCACTCCTCCTTTTTGGTCTTTCTCATTCCCTCGTTCTTTTTGCACTCCTCCTTTTTGGTCTTTCTCGTTCCCTCGTTCTTTTTTCACTCGTTCTTTTTTCTCTTTCTCGTTCCCTCGTTCATTTTGCACTCGTTCTTTTTTCCCTTTCTCGTTCCCTCGTTCATTTTGCACTCGTTCTTTTTGGCCTTCCTCGTTCCCTCGTTCTTTCTGCACTCCTCCTTTTTTCTCTTTCTCGTTCCCTCGTTCATTTTGCACTCGTTCTTTTTGGTCTTTCTCGTTCCCTCGTTCTTTTTGCACTCGTCTTTTTTCTCTTTCTCGTTCCCTCGTTCTTTCTGCACTCGTTCTTTTTTCCCTTTCTCGTTCCCTCGTTCATTTTGCACTCGTTCTTTTTGGCCTTCCTCGTTCCCTCGTTCTTTCTGCACTCCTCCTTTTTTCTCTTTCTCGTTCCCTCGTTCTATTTTGCACTCGTTCTTTTTGGTCTTTCTCGTTCCCTCGTTCTTTTTGCACTCGTTCTTTTTTCTCTTTCTCGTTCCCTCGTTCTTTCTGCACTCCTCCTTTTTTCTCTTTCTCGTTCCCTCGTTCATTTTGCACTCGTCCTTTTTGGCCTTTCTCGTTCCCTCGTTCATTTTGCACTCGTTCTTTTTTCTCTTTCTCGTTCCCTCGTTCATTTTGCACTCGTTCTTTTTGGTCTTTCTCGTTCCCTCGTTCATTTTGCACTCGTTCTTTTTTCTCTTTCTCGTTCCCTCGTTCATTTTGCACTCGTTCTTTTTGGCCTTCCTCGTTCCCTCGTTCTTTTTGCACTCCTCATTTTTGGTCTTTCTCGTTCCCTCGTTCATTTTGCACTCGTTCTTTTTTCCCTTTCTCGTTCCCTCGTTCATTTTGCTCTCGTTCTTTTTGGTCTTTCTCGTTCCCTCGTTCTTCTTGCACTCGTTCTTTTTGGCCTTCCTCGTTCCCTCGTTCATTTTGCACTCCTCCTTTTTGGTCTTTCTCGTTCCCTCGTTCATTTTGCACTCGTTCTTTTTGGCCTTCCTCGTTCCCTCGTTCTTTTTGCACTCCTCCTTTTTGGTCTTTCTCGTTCCCTCGTTCATTTTGCACTCGTTCTTTTTTCCCTTTCTCGTTCCCTCGTTCTTTTTGCACTCCTCCTTTTTGGTCTTTCTCGTTCCCTCGTTCTTTTTGCACTCCTCCTTTTTGGTCTTTCTCGTTCCCTCGTTCATTTTGCACTCGTTCTTTTTTCCCTTTCTCGTTCCCTCGTTCATTTTGCACTCGTTCTTTTTGGCCTTCCTCGTTCCCTCGTTCTTTCTGCACTCCTCCTTTTTTCTCTTTCTCGTTCCCTCGTTCATTTTGCACTCGTTCTTTTTGGTCTTTCTCGTTCCCTCGTTCTTTCTGCACTCGTTCTTTTTTCCCTTTCTCGTTCCCTCGTTCATTTTGCACTCGTTCTTTTTGGCCTTCCTCGTTCCCTCGTTCTTTCTGCACTCCTCCTTTTTTCTCTTTCTCGTTCCCTCGTTCATTTTGCACTCGTTCTTTTTTCTCTTTCTCGTTCCCTCGTTCTTTTTGCACTCGTTCTTTTTGGCCTTTCTCGTTCCCTCGTTCTTTTTGCACTCGTTCTTTTTTCTCTTTCTCGTTCCCTCGTTCATTTTGCACTCGTTCTTTTTGGTCTTTCTCGTTCCCTCGTTCATTTTGCACTCGTCCTTTTTGGCCTTTCTCGTTCCCTCGTTCATTTTGCACTCGTTCTTTTTTCTCTTTCTCGTTCCCTCGTTCATTTTGCACTCGTTCTTTTTTCCCTTTCTCGTTCCCTCGTTCTTTTTGCACTCGTTCTTTTTGGTCTTTCTCGTTCCCTCGTTCTTTTTGCACTCGTTCTTTTTTCCCTTTCTCGTTCCCTCGTTCATTTTGCACTCGTTCTTTTTGGCCTTCCTCGTTCCCTCGTTCATTTTGCACTCCTCCTTTTTTCTCTTTCTCGTTCCCTCGTTCTTTTTGCACTCGTCCTTTTTTTCTCTTTCTCGTTCCCTCGTTCATTTTGCACTCGTTCTTTTTGGCCTTCCTCGTTCCCTCGTTCATTTTGCACTCCTCCTTTTTTCTCTTTCTCGTTCCCTCGTTCATTTTGCACTCCTCCTTTTTGGCCTTTCTCGTTCCCTCGTTCATTTTGCACTCGTTCTTTTTTCTCTTTCTCGTTCCCTCGTTCATTTTGCACTCCTCCTTTTTGGTCTTTCTCGTTCCCTCGTTCTTTTTTCACTCCTCCTTTTTGGCCTTTCTCGTTCCCTCGTTCATTTTGCACTCGTTCTTTTTTCTCTTTCTCGTTCCCTCGTTCATTTTGCACTCGTTCTTTTTGGCCTTCCTCGTTCCCTCGTTCTTTTTGCACTCCTCCTTTTTGGCCTTCCTCGTTCCCTCGTTCATTTTGCACTCCTCCTTTTTTCTCTTTCTCGTTCCCTCGTTCATTTTGCACTCCTCCTTTTTGGCCTTCCTCGTTCCCTCGTTCATTTTGCACTCGTTCTTTTTTCTCTTTCTCGTTCCCTCGTTCATTTTGCACTCGTTCTTTTTGGCCTTCCTCGTTCCCTCGTTCTTTTTGCACTCGTTCTTTTTGGTCTTTCTCGTTCCCTCGTTCATTTTGCACTCGTTCTTTTTTCTCTTTCTCGTTCCCTCGTTCATTTTGCACTCGTTCTTTTTGGCCTTCCTCGTTCCCTCGTTCTTTCTGCACTCCTCCTTTTTTCTCTTTCTCGTTCCCTCGTTCATTTTGCACTCGTTCTTTTTGGTCTTTCTCGTTCCCTCGTTCATTTTGCACTCGTTCTTTTTGGCCTTCCTCGTTCCCTCGTTCTTTTTGCACTCGTTCTTTTTTCTCTTTCTCGTTCCCTCGTTCATTTTGCACTCGTTCTTTTTTCCCTTTCTCGTTCCCTTGTTTCCCTCGTTCATTTTGCACTCGTTCTTTTTGGCCTTCCTCGTTCCCTCGTTCTTTTTGCACTCCTCCTTTTTCTCTTTCTCGTTCCCTCGTTCATTTTGCACTCGTTCTTTTTGGTCTTTCTCGTTCCCTCGTTCTTTTTGCACTCGTTCTTTTTTCTCTTTCTCGTTCCCTCGTTCTTTCTGCACTCGTTCTTTTTTCCCTTTCTCGTTCCCTCGTTCATTTTGCACTCGTTCTTTTTGGCCTTCCTCGTTCCCTCGTTCTTTCTGCACTCCTCCTTTTTTCTCTTTCTCGTTCCCTCGTTCATTTTGCACTCGTTCTTTTTGGTCTTTCTCGTTCCCTCGTTCATTTTGCACTCGTTCTTTTTTCTTTTCTCGTTCCCTCGTTCATTTTGCACTCGTTCTTTTTGGTCTTTCTCGTTCCCTCGTTCATTTTGCACTCGTTCTTTTTGGCCTTCCTCGTTCCCTCGTTCTTTTTTCACTCGTTCTTTTTTCTCTTTCTCGTTCCCTCGTTCATTTTGCACTCGTTCTTTTTGGTCTTTCTCGTTCCCTCGTTCTTTCTGCACTCCTCCTTTTTGGTCTTTCTCGTTCCCTCGTTCTTTTTGCACTCGTTCTTTTTTCTCTTTCTCGTTCCCTCGTTCTTTTTGCACTCGTTCTTTTTTCTCTTTCTCGTTCCCTCGTTCATTTCGCACTCGTTCTTTTTGGCCTTCCTCGTTCCCTCGTTCATTTTGCACTCCTCCTTTTTTCTCTTTCTCGTTCCCTCGTTCTTTTTGCACTCCTCCTTTTTGGTCTTTCTCGTTCCCTCGTTCATTTTGCACTCGTCTCTTTTTGGCCTTCCTCGTTCCCTCGTTCATTTTGCACTCCTCCTTTTTGGTCTTTCTCGTTCCCTCGTTCATTTTGCACTCGTTCTTTTTGGTCTTTCTCGTTCCCTCGTTCTTTTTGCACTCGTCCTTTTTTCTCTTTCTCGTTCCCTCGTTCATTTTGCACTCGTTCTTTTTGGTCTTTCTCGTTCCCTCGTTCTTTTTGCACTCGTTCTTTTTTCTCTTTCTCGTTCCCTCGTTCCTTTTGCACTCCTCCTTTTTGGCCTTTCTCGTTCCCTCGTTCATTTTGCACTCCTCCTTTTTGGCCTTTCTCGTTCCCTCGTTCATTTTGCACTCCTCCTTTTTGGTCTTTCTCGTTCCCTCGTTCATTTTGCACTCGTCCTTTTTGGTCTTTCTCGTTCCCTCGTTCTTTCACTCGTTCTTTTCCTTTCTTTCTCGTTCCCTCGTTCCTTTTGCACTCCTCCTTTTTGGCCTTTCTCGTTCCCTCGTTCATTTTGCACTCCTCCTTTTTGGCCTTTCTCGTTCCCTCGTTCATTTTGCACTCCTCCTTTTTGGTCTTTCTCGTTCCCTCGTTCATTTTGCACTCGTCCTTTTTGGTCTTTCTCGTTCCCTCGTTCTTTTTGCACTCGTTCTTTTTTCTCTTTCTCGTTCCCTCGTTCCTTTTGCACTCCTCCTTTTTGGCCTTTCTCGTTCCCTCGTTCTTTTGCACTCCTCCTTTTTGGCCTTTCTCGTTCCCTCGTTCATTTTGCACTCCTCCTTTTTGGTCTTTCTCGTTCCCTCGTTCATTTTGCACTCGTCCTTTTTGGCCTTCCTCGTTCCCTCGTTCATTTTGCACTCCTCCTTTTTGGTCTTTCTCGTTCCCTCGTTCATTTTGCACTCGTTCTTTTTTCTCTTTCTCGTTCCCTCGTTCATTTTGCACTCGTTCTTTTTGGTCTTTCTCGTTCCCTCGTTCTTTTTGCACTCGTTCTTTTTTCTCTTTCTCGTTCCCTCGTTCATTTTGCACTCCTCCTTTTTGGCCTTTCTCGTTCCCTCGTTCATTTTGCACTCGTTCTTTTTGGTCTTTCTCGTTCCCTCGTTCTTTTTGCACTCGTCCTTTTTTCTCTTTCTCGTTCCCTCGTTCATTTTGCACTCGTTCTTTTTGGTCTTTCTCGTTCCCTCGTTCTTTTTGCACTCGTTCTTTTTTCTCTTTCTCGTTCCCTCGTTCCTTTTGCACTCCTCCTTTTTGGCCTTTCTCGTTCCCTCGTTCATTTTGCACTCCTCCTTTTTGGCCTTTCTCGTTCCCTCGTTCATTTTGCACTCCTCCTTTTTGGTCTTTCTCGTTCCCTCGTTCATTTTGCACTCGTCCTTTTTGGCCTTCCTCGTTCCCTCGTTCATTTTGCACTCCTCCTTTTTGGTCTTTCTCGTTCCCTCGTTCATTTTGCACTCGTTCTTTTTGGTCTTTCTCGTTCCCTCGTTCTTTTTGCACTCGTCCTTTTTTCTCTTTCTCGTTCCCTCGTTCATTTTGCACTCGTTCTTTTTGGTCTTTCTCGTTCCCTCGTTCTTTTTGCACTCGTTCTTTTTTCTCTTTCTCGTTCCCTCGTTCCTTTTGCACTCCTCCTTTTTGGCCTTTCTCGTTCCCTCGTTCATTTTGCACTCGTCCTTTTTTCTCTTTCTCGTTCCCTCGTTCTTTTTGCACTCGTCCTTTTTGGTCTTTCTCGTTCCCTCGTTCATTTTGCACTCGTCCTTTTTGGCCTTCCTCGTTCCCTCGTTCATTTTGCACTCGTTCTTTTTTCTCTTTCTCGTTCCCTCGTTCATTTTGCACTCGTCCTTTTTTCTCTTTCTCGTTCCCTCGTTCTTTTTGCACTCCTTCTTTTTTCTCTTCCTCGTTCCCTCGTTCTTTTTGCACTCGTCCTTTTTGGCCTTCCTCGTTCCCTCGTTCATTTTGCACTCCTCCTTTTTTCTCTTTCTCGTTCCCTCGTTCATTTTGCACTCCTCCTTTTTGGTCTTTCTCGTTCCCTCGTTCATTTTGCACTCGTTCTTTTTGGTCTTTCTCGTTCCCTCGTTCTTTTTGCACTCGTTCTTTTTGGCCTTCCTCGTTCCCTCGTTCTTTTTGCACTCGTTCTTTTTGGTCTTTCTCGTTCCCTCGTTCTTTTTGCACTCGTTCTTTTTGGCCTTCCTCGTTCCCTCGTTCTTTTTGCACTCCTCCTTTTTTCTCTTTCTCGTTCCCTCGTTCATTTTGCACTCGTCCTATTTGGCCTTCCTCGTTCCCTCGTTCTTTTTGCACTCGTTCTTTTTTCTTTTTCTCGTTCCCTCGTTCATTTTGCACTCGTTCTTTTTTCCCTTTCTCGTTCCCTCGTTCATTTTGCACTCCTCCTTTTTGGTCTTTCTCGTTCCCTCGTTCTTTTTGCACTCGTTCTTTTTTCCCTTTCTCGTTCCCTCGTTCATTTTGCACTCGTTCTTTTTGGCCTTCCTCGTTCCCTCGTTCATTTTGCACTCCTCCTTTTTTCTCTTTCTCGTTCCCTCGTTCATTTTGCACTCCTCCTTTTTGGTCTTTCTCGTTCCCTCGTTCATTTTGCACTCGTTCTTTTTGGTCTTTCTCGTTCCCTCGTTCTTTTTTCACTCGTTCTTTTTTCTCTTTCTCGTTCCCTCGTTCCTTTTGCACTCCTCCTTTTTGGTCTTTCTCGTTCCCTCGTTCTTTTTGCACTCGTTCTTTTTTCTCTTTCTCGTTCCCTCGTTCTCTTTTGCACTCCTCCTTTTTGGTCTTTCTCGTTCCCTCGTTCTTTTTGCACTCGTTCTTTTTTCTCTTTCTCGTTCCCTCGTTCCTTTTGCACTCGTCCTTTTTGGCCTTTCTCGTTCCCTCGTTCATTTTGCACTCCTCCTTTTTTCTCTTTCTCGTTCCCTCGTTCCTTTTGCACTCCTCCTTTTTGGTCTTTCTCGTTCCCTCGTTCATTTTGCACTCGTCCTTTTTGGCCTTCCTCGTTCCCTCGTTCATTTTGCACTCGTTCTTTTTTCTCTTTCTCGTTCCCTCGTTCATTTTGCACTCGTTCTTTTTTCTCTTTCTCGTTCCCTCGTTCTTTTTGCACTTGTTCTTTTTTCCCTTTCTCGTTCCCTCGTTCATTTTGCACTCCTCCTTTTTGGCCTTCCTCGTTCCCTCGTTCATTTTGCACTCGTTCTTTTTTCTCTTTCTCGTTCCCTCGTTCATTTTGCACTCGTCCTTTCTCGTTCCCTCGTTCTTTTTGCACTCGTTCTTTTTGGCCTTCCTCGTTCCCTCGTTCATTTTGCACTCGTTCTTTTTTCTCTTTCTCGTTCCCTCGTTCATTTTGCACTCCTCCTTTTTGGTCTTTCTCGTTCCCTCGTTCATTTTGCACTCGTTCTTTTTTCTCTTTCTCGTTCCCTCGTTCTTTTTGCACTCGTTCTTTTTTCCCTTTCTCTTTCCCTCGTTCATTTTGCACTCGTCCTTTTTGGCCTTCCTTGTTCCCTCGTTCATTTTGCACTCGTTCTTTTTTCTCTTTCTCGTTCCCTCGTTCATTTTGCACTCGTCGTTCCCTCGTTCATTTTGCACTCGTTCTTTTTGGTCTTTCTCGTTCCCTCGTTCTTTTTGCACTCGTTCTTTTTTCTCTTTCTCGTTCCCTCGTTCCTTTTGCACTCGTCCTTTTTGGCCTTTCTCGTTCCCTCGTTCATTTTGCACTCGTCCTTTTTGGCCTTTCTCGTTCCCTCGTTCATTTTGCACTCATCCTTTTTTCTTTTTCTCGTTCCCTCGTTCTTTTTGCACTCCTCCTTTTTGGTCTTTCTCGTTCCCTCGTTCATTTTGCACTCGTTCTTTTTTCTCTTTCTCGTTCCCTCGTTCATTTTGCACTCCTCCTTTTTGGTCTTTCTCGTTCACTCGTTCTTTTTGCACTCGTTCTTTTTTCTCTTTCTCGTTCCCTCGTTCATTTTGCACTCGTTCTTTTTTCTCTTTCTCGTTCCCTCGTTCATTTTGCACTCGTTCTTTTTGGTCTTTCTCGTTCCCTCGTTCTTTTTGCACTCGTTCTTTTTTCTCTTTCTCGTTCCCTCGTTCATTTTGCACTCCTCCTTTTTGGTCTTTCTCTTTCCCTCGTTCTTTCAGTCTTTTTCTTTCTTTCTCGTTTCTTCTTTCTTTTTGTCTTTTCTTTCTTTTTTTTTTCTCATTCTTTCACTCTTTTATTTTCTTTCTCATTCTTTCGTTCTTTTTCTTCCTTTTTTCTTTTTTTTTTTCTTTTTTTTTCTTTTTCTTTCTTTTTCTTTCTTTTTCTTTCTTTTGCTTTCTTTTTCCTTGCAGCCGTTTCTGTGCTGTGGTTGTGATTTGGAGAACGCGTTGGGTGGGATTTGTGTTGCCGCCGCTCTGTGGTGTTTGAATCCCAGTTTGGTTTCCTCTCCACGGCGGGCTGTGCTTGGTTTTGTCCTTTCCATCAATCTCGAGTTTGAGCTCAGACCTGTGCGTTCCCCGATGTTTGTCTCCTGCAATGCGCTGCTGTGTGACGCTGGGTGTCAGGGAGCCCCTTCCGTGGCACTCCGCTGGTTTTCTGAAGGCAGCAGCTTGGCCAGCCTGCATCCTAGCCCATCGCTGTGCTCTGTATTTTACTCCCATATTTTTTTTTCATTGGGATGTATTTCACACATTATTCAGTTGATTGCCTCAGTACAACTTTATCTCAGTTTTGCTGTATTTGTTCCCAGTCTTTGTTTTTTCCCTTTCTTCAAATTGCTTGCATTATTCTCTCTGTGTACTTTACAGAGCCATCCATGCAAGCCTTTCCTTGCACTTCCAAATGGGGAATCTAGGCCTCATGCAGACGTGAGGTGCTTTTGGAATACCTAATAATTATTTTTAATCTAGAGATGCTATTTGCTTTATTGTCGATTCAGGAATGTTAGCTTATCGCTCTGTTTTTAGATTAATAACAGGAAGGAAAGTTGCATTCCCAGTCTAGCCTAAAGTGTTCGGTTACCAATTTATAATTTAAATTAACCCTTTCTTTCTTGTACTTTAAGCACAACCTCAACGTTTGCCTCAGCCAAATACTTCAGCACTGGAAAGGAGTGAGGAAGAAAGTGGCAGAATCCAAAACGGCCATGTGGGTCTGAGTAATGGAAGTGGAATTCACAATGGGGTCAAGCATATGCCTGCAGACAACAGAAAGCTTTCGTCTCCCGTTTCAGAAAAAATGCACAGAAAAATTCAGTCCACCTTGTCTGTCAACAGCAATAGCAGCAAGAAGAGTAAAATAAGCTCTGTGTTTTCTCAAAAGCAAGGTACTTCACCAGAAGGTAAGCTGATATTCTTTTTAAAAAAACCAAACTGAATAAAGTCAAACCAAACCTCAGTAAAAATTATACAATCAACTGAAAATAATTGAAGAATTTGACTCATGCTCCAGAAGCAAATAGAAGTTATTAAGATAAAAGACAAGCTTCTTTCCCAAAGGAAAATATTAAGTATTTGAAGGAAAGGGAAGGAATGGAAGAGTTCTTGCTTTCAAATGTTTGGTCAACATGATCTGATAATGTTTTAGTCTCTGTACTTAGTATCCTGAACTGAGAGAAACTCCTGTCAACATTTTCACACATGCACCAGAAGAAAAAACATTAAAGTGCTACTAGTTCAAAGCATAGTAAATATTTAAATCCAGTAATGGCAGGCTCTGTGAGGGTAGACTTTGATTTTGAAATGTTCTGTTAGCCAATATCCTGACTAGCTGTGAGGTCTGAACACTAGATAATAAAACAATGACCTGTGCTCCAGTGTTCAGTGTGCCTTATGCTATATTTGGGATGTAGATAATGTGCACAAAAAACCTTCATACTTCTGCATAGCTTAAATAAGCAAAAGTAAATAATTTCTCTGATGTTTTAGCTGTGTCTCTGTGCTCACTCTGCTTGAATTTACACTCATGTTTCCAGAGTTCCTGTGCTTCTCATTCCACTGCCTTCCCATTAGCACTAATGCACTCAATGGACTTTGCTGCTGCTCTTAAAAAGAAGAGTGTAGAGATGCTAGAAATTTCATTGGTCTGAGGCAGGCACAGATGTGACTGGTTACAAAAACGCCTCTAGAGGGAGGGGACAGACACAGATTCTTAGAAAGATGGGAGACAGTAGTGTTCAGTGAAATGGGGAGGATTCTCAGCCTAGATGAAAGGATGAGGGATGAGAGCCACCACATGTAGCAGCCTGAATGAAGCCTACTGATGTCAGTGGAGTAACTCCTTTTGGCTTCAACTACTTCAGTCAAAATCAGTGAATCTGTGTAGGAACATCAGGAACAGCTTCAGTCAGACTCTTCCATGGGCTGGTCCCCCTTGCTATTGTTTATTTATACTATAATATGTTTATAGTATTTATTGTTTATGTATATGTGTACCTTCAAGAATCTTCTGTTACTTTTCTGTCGCACTTTTAGTCCTCTAACGTTTCTTTCCAAAATCACCACTTCATACTTCCTGTATTCCCTATTCTGTTACATGAAATATCCTTATATGGTTCTCCTTAGTGCACTTTGAATAGCCTATATCTTCAGAATCTTAGATCTGTTCATGTGACTGAAACAAATTTCAGGCCTCTGAAGAAAAAACCAAGGTGTTGTTTCAGAGGCAGTGCCTGCCCTATTCATTCCCCAATACAATTAATTATGGAAAACGTTTCTATTTTTCTTCTAAAATTATAAAAACAGTTGTTGGGAGTTGTTTTTTCTGTTTAATAACTGAATATAATTATCTCAAATTACTGAGTGATTGAGGAGAAAATTAATGGTATCTTCAGATTTAGCTTTAAATTCTAATGTCTGATTTTAATATCTTAACACAGTTGTGCTAGTTGCCTGAAACTGCCATCATACAATAATTTTATATACAGAAGAAGTATCATTATCATTAAAGGCATGTCTGATTAGAATATAGATAATTAAATAGTGTTGTCACATTGTAGAACTTGCATTCTTTCAAAGCACAGAAATACAGGATAGTCCTATTCTCACACTCAATTTCACACGTCACCAAATTGCTAAAGTTAAATATAGTCAGCACTGTACATCTGGCATTGTAATGTTCTCCTTTTGAATGTGAGAACTTGGATGTGTGCTCTGAGTAGCTTCTCCCATTCTGCAAATGTCTACAGCTCTAAGTTTTCTGTTACTCAATCCAAGCGAAGAACAGGTTTTTATCATGCAATGATTAAAGTATGCCTGGTATTGGAATATGCCCATAAGGGAATATTTGTTTTTAAAAGTGATATTCTGGTTTTGAAATTTATTTTGCTTTACAGTTCTCTGACAGACATGTTTTATATTTGTGTAAACACATCTGCTAGCACACATGTGCAAGCCTTCTGACAGCTTCTTCAGCTTTTCAGTAAGGTACCCTATGGGGCTACATGACAGAACTATAGACTATAAGTAGTATTCTTATCAAGCTGTTGCCTTTCTGGAAGTATCAATATATACTTTATTTGTTCTATCATCCCAATTTTTTAGAAGATGCGCAGTCAGAAAGTCTGGTAACAGTAACTGGAAATATCTAAATTAAAACAAAGAAGAGCTCACTATGTAAGGGGAAAAAAAGCTAAAAATAATTGTGTTATTACTACAAGTCATGTTAACCCCTTATGACTACTTCTAGAAGACCACATTACAAAAACCTGATATAATTAGCCCAGTTACTTGTTTAAAGAACTTGTAATTGTGTTTAAATCAGGGATATATGTATATATGTGCATATACATGCTTGATAAATGCATCTAATTATACTAAGCCAGAAGATTATTCTGTGACTGATGATGACGTAGCCATTCTTTCAAAACTGTATGCACAATTTAATTTGAACCTAAATTCTGCAGCTATTCTTCTTTGTATAATGAATATTTTTGTACAAAGAGGCATATTTACGAGCAGTTGCCTCTTCTGATTCAATGACATTTCTGTAGAGGCTATTGACACAGCTTACAGGAAGATGGACAAGATACAAAGGTATTGAAAATTATTTGTGACATTGCTTAACTACTTGGCTTTGCTTTAACTTGTACCATGTTAACCTCATAAGCCAGTGGTTTACTGCTGAAGAGTTGCTGGGTTTGAATTTACTTGAAGGTGTGTGTTTGTATTCAGGCACATATACATATAGTGTAATAATATAACTTCTAGGCAGTTTTTAAAATGGTCTTATGCAGAAAAAGACAAACTGTATTTATTTTTTTCTGTGAGTAATAAATCACCTGAATTAACTCACCTGCTTAGTTTATAGCATCCAGAAAGTTTATTAGAAAGAAATAACGTAAGCTTTTACACTTTCAGATATTTCTATTCACTTTAATTTTGCTATTCCTTAGGTAATACTTTGGATTTTATAATCTAATTGCTAGCCTTGTTTGTATTTTAAATTTGAAAATACACACCCTGTATTTTTGCTTCATCTGCCTTGTCTTCCTCCTTGAGAGTTTTGGTCTGTTGTCAGTCAGGAGACTGAATTAACTGAAAGAAAGTGGCCAGAGAAAATGAATAGATTATGTCCTCAGAAGGAAGAGAAGAGAAAATTCTGGCTCTCAATCTGAGTTCAAACTATAGGAAAGAGAAAATATTTTTCATTTTTTTCTTAATTCCTCCCAAAAGCTGCATTCTTTTTGATTCTTCTTAAAAGACAAGATGTGAATATTTCTGGAGCACCACACTTGGTTGTAATGCAGTTTGCCCAGGTCTGATACTTTGCTCTAGAATATTGTATCTGTTGACAGAACAGAAAGCCTAGAAGAGCTTGAAGCAGGATAGAATCAAGAAACATGACAGGCTTGCCTCCCCTCCTGCACTGGAACACATTCTTATTTGAAATGTAGCATGCTGCCTCATATACTGCAGATTTCAGTGTGTATACTAGAAAGCTAAGTGAAGTTCAATATTACTTTAGCACGTCTTCCTGTGAAAATTGGTACTGCTCCTGTTGGTCTCCACAGTACTAGGCAGTCGTAACACAAGCTGTGAAACCTCCCAGTCTGCCACCCCTCAAAAATCACCCCACCAGTTAAGAACTCTTTTATTAATTGTTCCAGCTGGAAACTCCACGTATACTCTGGGTTGCATCTTGTGAGCTTTGGGAGCTGAATTTGTGTAGGAAATGCTTCAAAATGTAACAGACATTTTGGTAGCAGTAGTATAAAAGCCTTAAAGACTCCTTTTTAAAATAAGTCTGTAGTATATGTGGTCATGTCAGCATTCCAGAATATGCTGGTTAGGAACACTTGCACATCCAGTGAAACTTAGGAGGGCGTGAGTGCACTCACCAGTTCTGCTTTTCCTCCACATCTATTATTAATCTGTATTGTCCCTGAAGAAATCTTACTCAGCTCCATAACTTACACTGCAAAAAACCAAAGGAATTATGAAATAGTTGGAGTGTCACTCCTGAAAAGGAGTTTTTAAACACTTTCAGTTCTAAAGATTTTTCAAAGGGACTGGATAGGTTTCAGTGAATATTTGGAATAAAAAAAAATTAGCTCAAAGGAATTTTAATAATATTTTGAATTATTGATGCCAGAGGTGTCAGAGCTCTTCCAAAATTCTGGTTGGTAGGCCACTAGCAAAGAGAATTTTTGCTATTTTGCACCTGTTAGTTATGAGCAGTGGAGAAAAACACCTTGGAAACATGAAAAAGCAATTGTAAATGAGTAAAAAGGAAGGCAGTCTTTTAATTCATTCTTGACATGAAGCGCTCACTTTTGGTCAAGTTGTTGTGATCTCGGAAGTTACTGTGTTTGGCAGGGAAGTTCCCACAACTCTAGTGACTCGATAATTTGAGTTTAATGTGGTACTTCACTCAAAAGGCTTTGAGCATAGACAATTGCTGTATTCATTTGGAAACAGCAGATTGTTAAACTATGCTGAACAGATCATGAGCCTGCCTCCTGTATGGACAGTGGATACTCTATTCCTTCCTTCCCAGGCTCTCTAAATCAGAAAGGCACTAGAAGGCATCTTCTTTGCAATGAGTTTCTTTCAGGAGAGGTCTTTAGGAAGTGTAATAAGGCTAGATGCAGCAGTGAGCTAGATAAGGAAGGCCTGCAGCATGGGGTGAGACTCTGGGGAAAGACAATCAGTGCAAACTTGCCACCACATTCAAGTTACTATTCATGCTTTCCCAGAAGCAAAGCCTGAACCTTCCTCAGCTTTCTAGACTGTGCTTCTTGTGGGGCTGAGCTTAGAGACGCAATGAATTATTTCATCCAAAGTGTGGGTGTTTCTTTTTAAATCCAGTGCTTAAAATTCAGCATTTCAGGGTGCATTTGAATGAGACATCCCTTTCCCCCTCCCCCTTCTTTTCAGTATAATGCAGCTTCATCTGTTCTAGATTTTGAATCAAAGCATGGTGGACACTGTTTAACTCATGCTGCTGACTACATTAATTTATTAGTATATCCCAAGTGATACTGATGGCTTAACTGAAGACAAAGCAAGTCCAACAAATAGCCTTTGTCTTAAGCCAAGGTCTTAAGAGCCACTAGGTACATATACATGGAAAGTAATGAGTAGTTGTCGTAGCATCCTAGCAGATTCTATTTGAAGTAGGAGTGTTTTACTTTGGTTTATATAACTTTATATCGGAAAAAATTATTTCCGGGAAACTTTCCTTTAGTGTGCATGATTTGAAATAGGATTGTGTTAGGTTTTTTTCCTCTTGAGGGACACCAGAGCAGCAGTAAGTTTTCTTTTATATACCATTCAGTTCATGTGATTGGTATTATTTACCAAAATTCATTAAGTCTACGTCAGTAGCCTAACACTCTAGAAATATCTGTTGGCCATCTCTCAACCTGGCTTTTTTTTTTTGGAACATATATACATTTCTGAAATCCATCCCATAGCATTAAGTATTATTTAGGCAGCTACTTGTTAGTATGCTGCAATCTCTCTACTTCAGCTGAAATTTTACTTGGTATGTTTTAGAAATTAGTTCAAGGTGGATTTTTGTCTGAGCATGAATTGATAAACAGGTGTTGTTAGACAAGGTTATACCAGAACACAGTTGTCAATCAGGCAGTGGGCAAATAATATGATCATATGGTCAAATGTGTATTTTCAATAATGCATTTTGAAGAGTGATGTATTTTCAGTATGGTTTATATTGGGTTTTTTTTTGCACAGAACTCTTGAATGGTAATTTACATGTTTTTTGTCAAGACTTGGTGGAAAACAGGGCCTGTACAGAAAAAGGGTCTTCCAAAAGCATCTCTTTTATAAGGACCTAGTCTAGCTAGCACTGAACTTGTCTCAGTATTTGCAGTGGTGAGCAGTGGCAATGGAGGCTTCATATTCTACAGAAGTCTTAGGTATTGGAAATTAGCAGATTTCTTAGTATGTCTGTGTGTTTGAAATGGATCATTTTACTCCTGAGTTTATATCTGTATTGAGAGCTTAGCATATAAGCTTTGATGAAAGTTTCCATGTATTCAGTGTGATTTGCCTGTTCAGGCAACATTTTAATTTTCTTGTTCAATAGAGATAATAGTTTTTTTACTTTAAATGGTGAAATAACACGTACACTAGACTTTGTAACTGTGCTTTCCCCGTCTAAATAAATGTCACTTTTATCTAGAAATAACCATGCTCTGTACGACATGTCAGTTGATTCTTTCTGCCTTTTCTTATTTTCCTGTGAGCGCCTTCCTGGGTGAGGTGATTTTTCTCAAGAGGAAGGCGGTGGGTGCAGAGGCTGCCTGTGAGCCCCGATGCAGGAGCGGTGGGAGGTGTGCTGGTGTGTGCTGCTGCTGCTGCTCGGGAATTCTGCTCCTGGCCCGTGCAGCCCTTTAGGAGCCTTGTGCTGGGAGGTGTCTGGCTGCTGTGCTGCTCTGGCTGTGGCTCTCAGCCACTGGTGCTGTGTGTTCCTGCCAGCCCCTGACAGACTGCGGGACGCCTGTAGCACCTGCTGGGGCTTCTGTTCAGGGCTCTGCGGGGGCCGCAGCAAACCCTGCTGAAGACCTCAGCTGTCACTTTGATTGTGGGTTTGCCCTTTTTGATTCTCTCCGTGAGACAGCAGAGTGCCTGGAGATTTGTTTTGAGTTGTCTGAACTTGGTGAATATAGTTAGTAAGAAGCTTACCAAGGTCACCATCCTGTAAGTGAGCTTATTTACCACTGTAGACATGAAGAACTTTTATCATATGTGACCTGTCTGCTTGGTATGAAAGCTTTTTGAGTCAGTTTGTGACAGGTTGGTGTCAAACCTTACAAAAGCAGCACACAGCAGCCTGCACATGCATTTCTCTCTGCATTTTTCAGTTCACCTTTTGCATTTCCTGTATGGTTTTGATGGTTGATAGTTCTCTTAAAAATCTGTTTTTTAAGTAGAGCTGCATCTTTTCATAAAAATTAAGAGGAGATGATGCAAGGGAAATTGAAACAAAATAAATGTATATTTCAGTATTTGAAAGAAAATGGGTACCATGGTAATATCTGTATGCAGAAGAGTTAGAAGTAAAAAAGTGGTGTGCACCTGCAGATGTTTAAAGACATGGACAAACATTAAAATAGTTTTATTGTTGATATGGTTTCTTTTCCTTAAATGAGTGTAACTGTTATAACTGGGGTAGGTTAGAATTGGAGCCTTCTGGGCTTTTATAACAGTGTGTAAATAGTTTGAAGGGATCTTAGGCCCATTTCTTGTCTGGATATTGTGTCTGGTAACATTTAAAACCCAGTTACATGTACTGTATCCACCCGTGGAATCAGCACATGGTTGGGTGGGTGTGTGTGTGTGTATGATATAAAGCAGCAAAAACTTGAACGTGTTGGTGGGGTTCTATTTGCCTTGGCATGGTTTAACAGTTTTGATGAAGCTCCCTAGCAAATCTGTTCCTTTTGGGGATGTGCCAAAGGGTTAAGGAAATACCTTCACTTACATTGGCTTTAAAAAATGTCGGATGGGATGACCCTTTTAACTTCAGGTCTAACTTTCATCCCAGACAAAATGAAAGAATAATTGAAGAGAAGCTTGATTATCTGAAAGCTCACCTTTTTCTCCCAAACACGAGTTGGTCTAATAAAATGTATAAGCACTGCCTACAGATCAAGCCTTGTAATTTGTGTCATTTAGCATAGCTTATGCAAGCTTGGATCTAGTCTACAAATATGATAGAGTGTTTTGATGAAATCAGAAGCATTTGGTAAAAGAACTAAGATGTACTGGTCTGGATTTTTATTTTTTTTAAGTATGCCTCTAGACAGTGCTCACACCCCACATCCTCACTTCTATATAGTGACAGTCTCTAGTGCAGCATTTCTCAATTAAAGAAAAGTGTTATAAAAGAATTGAAAAACAGTGGAAATTTGAGAGTGGTGTGGTGTAGTGTAGAAGTCCTAAGAAAAAGTTTATATTTTTTGATGATTTACCTGATTTGTGACGAAACTTAAATACTCCCACAGAGAGGGAAATTGGTTTAAGGAAAACTTAAGCCTCAAGAAACTTCAGAGTTAACTTACTATCAACAGCACACGGATGTCAAGGCCAATGGAGTTCTGTCCACAATAAAGATGTGCCCCTACTTCTTGATTGTATTACTATCGAAGAAGAATGAGACCCTCTAATTCTCAAACAAACAAAAAAGAGCTTAAAGAAATAGATAATTTTAAGCTGGCACCAGTGTCATAACTGGTATTACTGTATAATTTCCTTATTAGAAAAGTTTCCAGAAAACACCTTGTCAGACATTGAAATCACCAAGTTTACGAATACATAAAATATGTTTCCTTCTAGTTGGATTAAAGCGCTCTACTCCTCAATCACCTGGAAAAAAAATCTGATTTTGATGGAGTAAGGTTAAAGAGTGGAAGTTCGATATAGTCTTTATTCTTAAAGTAGTAAAAAGTTTTGAAATTTAGAATAATGTGTAACTTAAAATAATCTCCTCGGTCTTATAAGGAGGAAAAAATTACCAGAGTGCCTTGCAAACAATGAAATATATTGCAGTGGTCTCCAACATGGTAATGAAAAACCTGTGGTCATCTCTTTTGAGGCAAGCTTTGTATAGCATCTTCATGGCTGCACTCCACTGATCATAACAGCAGTCGGTTTTAGCTGTATAATGTTTTCTGTGGAACTGGTAGGTTGCTGTAGGAATGTAGATACTAGAGAAGGATGAGTTTTGTGTGGCATGTAGCTTTGTTATTACTACAAAAATACCATGTAACTGTATCTTTTCCTATAATTGCATCTGTAGATAAGAAGCCATACATGTAAGAATTTATTCTTTCACCCATTTTATCCAACTGTATTACAGCCCTTTAGAGTCATGATTCTGAATTCAGCAAGTTATATAGGACTAGGTAACAGCATGCTTTGTCATGTGTTAAATAATTGCTACCTGGATAGCTATTAAAAGTCAATAACATGAAGAACATAAAAGCATGATTATTTCAGGTTTGTCCTTGAAATGTGGATCAAAGTTTATGTTCGTTGTACAAATGAGTCATTGCAAGAATGAGGAGAGCACTAAAGGGTATCTCTACTTTCTGTTAATTGTTTGTGGAGGTTAAGTAAAATTGCTATATAAAGGTTTTTTTAATCAAATATTAGACTTGCCAGCTGGGGAGAAGGAAATAAAAATAAAGAGTAGGTAAATAAATCCTTTTAGTGTTTCAGTCAGTGAAGAAGAGATGGAAAAAAGACCTTCTACAGAGTTTCTGTAATAATACCAATGGCCAAAATTTCTTACTGTGCCTTGGACCATTTCTCATAGGTTTTACCTGTGAAATACCTTTATTTGAATCAACACGGCCTCTTCTTGTAAGTCTTTATTTGGTGAGTTGCTTAGATTAGGAGGGAAAAGTTCTTTTATGGGTCCAGAAAATGCTTTCTGAATACAGTCTCTGTTTTTTAACCTATGAACTCTGTTCCTTGCCCATCTATAGAAATTTATTATAGTGTCTGTGAATGTGTATTTCTTTCCTTGCAATTTTACATATCCCTGCATGAAGCAGGCAAGATTTTTTGTACATCTTATTTACAATATACATACACACAAAGTTTCATTATGGTGTACTAAAAAAAAAGAAAAAAAGCAGGACAACATTTGTTGTATTAGCTTCTTCATGCTGTCCTTTAAAAATGCAATATACTAAAATCTTAGTTCCTCAAATATGAAGGTTTCTTAGATAGACCTCCTGACTTCTTTATCTTTTTCCTTCATATTAAAAGAAAATCTGAAAGGAGATTTTACCTGAGCATATTTAACACCATCTCCATGACAACCAGCTAATTAATCGCTATCAGTCTGGCTTTGGTCCTCTTCAGTGAACTGATACTCTGCAGCTTTTTTTCACATATCTTCTGTGTTTTCTATGAAGGTCATTTATTTGGTGACATTGTGTCTTTGGGAATAGAAGCCTTTTACTACAAGAAACAATTTTCTTTAAAGCACATTAAATGCACCTGTAGTTTTCTCTGCTTTTCTTCCTGCACAGTAGTAGGGATATTTTAAGATTAGGGTTTTGGGTTTTTCCCCCTCTTCTTACTTTTTCTGAAATTTCCATTTTTTCCTTTTGGGCATAATGGTTCAGTGGTACATTATGGCTGTGGCCACATTGCAACAGAGAAATGTCCAAGTTAAGTTTGCATCTGAGTAGTGTAATAAGTAGGAGTGGGCTAAGGGTTCAAGTAGTTCCTTTGCCTCTTGGGTCAGATTTGGCTGGTCTGAGTCTCTGTTGCTGCATTGCTATAAGTGTTCATGCCTGCTTGTCTAAGTCATTGCTGCACTATCATGCAGTCAGAGTTTTGGCAATGTTAGAGGTATTTGGAATCAATCAACATACTTGTCATGGCTACTGCACCATTTTTTTCATTTATAAATTTGGTTAGAAGGCCTTAGGGTAGTATTACTGTTGCAAGTAATTGCACATTTTCCCCTATGACAGCAGTCTTCAGCCTGTGAACTGTAAGAACATGATGTCTATAAAACATAATGTCTGTAGGTGCTCAGACCAGTCATCCATACAGCTCAATATCCTGTTGTTCCTAACATGTTCTCATAGAGGATACTTGTGATAGACTGTAGGGGCAAGAGACAGGGTGAAGTTCTGCAGGATATTTTCCCCGATGTTCACCTGTCTGTGGCTAAAGAGTTCAAAGATTGCAGGCAGTAAAAAGAAAAAAAAGCTGAGACCAGGAAAGAAAAGTATTTCTCCATCCTGAACGCATTTTGTTTTTTTAAGTTTTTGTTTTGTTTCTGAGTGACTATTCAGTGCTTCTTACAAATTAAATATGTTTATATGTATGAATTTATACATATTATGTAACATTGAGTATATCTCTCATTCCTGCAGTTTCCTTTTCACTGGTGCATGTTTAGTTCCAATCCTTCTTTTCCTGTCATGTCTCATGGATGTATTATTATTTGAAGCTATTCCATATATTTACTTTTCAGGTGCCATATTTTTTGCAGGCAGTTTGTGGGACACCTTAATTATCTATATAATTTAGTAGGACTTCTAAAAGCTGGATATTTTTGTTCAGATGTAGTTAAGAACTCTTGAAGATTGAAGCAGTACATTAAAAGAATTGACAGTCGATTTGTGTTGAAAACAATAGATAAAACTGTATTTTGACTGAATATTTTACATATTGTTGAAAGTAAGAAATGTATATAACATGCTGTTAAGCTGGTTTTAATGTGTGCAAAAAATGATAAAGAAAGCAACAATGTTTAGGGAACTCTTACTTTTCTTCACATATATCAAGCAAACAAAACCGTTTCAGAAGGGCAAGATGAACTGGGAAGGGCTGGAAATAATTTTATATAGTTTCATTAGTTGTTTGTTTTTTTTTTTTTAATCAGTTTGTGTAAGAAAGTATAACTGAAGATAATAGATATGATTATTTTACATAATAAATGACTAAGGAGATTGATTTAAGCACCTCTGAACAGTTTAGTCCTTGGGATTTGTATGAAGTGAAGTGGTGACAGAAAACTTGCACGGAGTTGGAGATGAGTTGAGCTGCAGAAGTGACCATGAAGAAGGGAAGCTCTTTTTTTTTGTAGTAGATTATGTCTACTTCAAACCATTTTCATTCAGTTACTTGTTAGACATTGTGATGTATCTGGATTTAGAATGGCATATTAACGATTTTCTCTTTTCTCCTTTTTTTTTTTTTTCTGTTTTGTTTGTTCGTGGCGCTACTGAACTATTCCATTTGAAGATTGCTGTGTTCACTGTATCCTGGCCTGCTTGTTCTGTGAATTCCTCACGCTCTGTAACATTGTGCTGGGACAAGCCTCCTGTGGCATCTGCCCGTCGGACGCCTGCTGCTGCTGCTGCGGGGACGAGGTGGGCGATGACTGTAACTGCCCGTGCGACATGGACTGTGGCATAATGGACGCGTGCTGTGAATCCGCAGACTGCTTGGAGATCTGCATGGAGTGCTGTGGGATCTGCTTCCCATCCTGAAATATTTAACCCTTTCTATTTTATTCTCTATAAAACTGGAGAGCTTTTCTTTAAATCTATTTGAAGAAAGACAAGGTAAGATTTTTACACTTGCACTGTTAATCCCTTTATAGAAATATTTTTTTAAATAGCAGTCCTTAAATCTGTATTCTAACACAAATTGTATAGTTTTGTATGTGAAACCAAAGCTACATTCCAGCTTCCTTTTGGCTTTGCAAATGGAAGAGTTTATTGAAAGTGGATTATAGGCCTGATACTGCAGGCCATATGAAGGCAAAATTGCCATTTGAATTGAGTGATAGGTTTTGGTCAGAGAGCAGACTGCAAGGCAAAGCCTTAAGTATTTGCCTTTACCTACTTTAATGTTTAAACACTCAAATGCCTCCATGCCTTTACAGGCATTCCGAAAATAAAAATATCTGTATTTCTCTCTCTTTGGGTTGAAAGCAACTTTGCTCTACTGTTTTAAACTTAATTCAAAAGCCAGCATCAGAATTCTACCGTTGGTTTTGCTACAGTGGTCATGTTGGCAATATGTCTTTTGTTTTGAATATCTCATTGATTAGAGAGCAATTCCTGGTGCTTTCCATTGCTGAGCTTATCTGACAATCTTAAGTCAAATATAAGTTTTGCCCTGGACTAGAAGAGTACCAGGATTTATTTGTCATCAATCAAGACAGAATAGAGACCTTATCATTTTAGTTCAGTACTATTATTATTTGAAATGCTTCATCTTATAAAGAGGCTTTGGAAATCTGTGTAGACATTAAATATATCCTTAGAGTAACAAACTAATAGACTAACAATACTTCAAAAATTGGCTATAAGAGGAAAATTATTAGAAGTTAATTCAAGAATCTAAACCAGTACATTAAGTGGCCTGGTCAGTGTTTATGGCTTTGGGACCAGTGTCACATAACTTAGTATTTATTTCTTTACAGTGTAAGAAAGATCTACTGAGAGTAGCAGAATTTAAACAGGGTATGAAAAAAAATTAGAACTGACTTGATCGAGGAATCCTGCCATTAAATTTAAAAAAACAAGTGAAAAAAATGTTTATTGTCTGATATATTCTAAATTTTATTTTTAAATAATTGTGTAAAAAAAGATAATTTAAAAAATATATGCTTTAAAAATAAAAGGATTGGTATTTAAAATGTTTAAAAAATACAGTTAGAAACTGTTGGACCTAAATGTATATTCTCTATTATGCCTTTAAGACATTCCAAGAAATATCTCTCTTTTGTAATCGTGATTGTGGAACACATAAAGAGGTTTATGGCATTCTCAGATTTAGGGAATCAAAATATCCATTTTCTTTACCATCCGGTAATTTGTCCCCTCCATATCTGTAGCTCACAAACTTTCCTGTGTAAACCACCCACACATCTTGATCTCACAAACCTTCCTGTTTACACTCCAGATATTCCATTTGTAGAGTGTAGATTTGTAGAGAATCTTCAATAGCCAATAGCATGTGTGATGAGAGAATTGGCCATAAATGTCTATTTCTACTATAGTGAATTCAATTTATACAAATGTGACAAGTTGAAGATCACAGGAGTGTGAACTAAGTCGACAAATGGTCTGACATTAACCAAAGCTTCTTCTTGTGAACACTGACTAGTAGTGCCTACTACTGCAAGTTATCACTGAAGCCAAATCCTTAACTTTACTAGGGAGCTGGGAAGGGTTACGTTTTGCCTCAGCATATGCAACACTGTGGTGTATTCTGATGCAATGCAGAATCACCCTCAGAGGGTTTCCTAATCTGTTTTTGATAGTTGCTACAAGTATTATTCTTATTTTGTTTTTTTTCCCCCATATATTGCGCCAGATTCTGATCTTTATTGCATAAATTAATCGCATTTCCATTCATGTCAGAATTTTCTATTGGTTAAATTCCAGTTAAAGAGCACAAAAATATTATGGTAATAGGCAGGCTAATAAGGAATAATATAGTTAAACTGATAAATTCCCAGTGCTCAGAATCAGGCTCATGGGGCTCAATTATGACTCCTAAAAGGCTGAACCACATTGGGAAGGGGGAAGAGGTGCCTTGGTTGAGTGGCATTGCCTGGAGGCATTTTGTCTTTGTAAGGCATAATGCCTCTGGGGAAATTGGGGGCATCACAGTGAGCATTGGGACTCAATGCACCTTGGAAAAACTCTAGACAGTACTTTGTCCATTGCAGGTCTGTGGTTGACACCATGGTTGTGGGAACATGTTCTCTGGGGCTAGACAGCACCATGAGCTGTCTTTCCTCATGTCCTTCTGGTCACAGAGAGGTGAATTATGGCTGCTTCTTGTCAGGGAAGGGGACTTCCAGTCTCTTGTCCTGCCCCAATATCCATGCTCTGCTGGAGCACTTCCAGTTCTGTGCTTGGAAAATGCACATTTGTGTATCATGCTTTTAGTGAATGCTAGATCTTACTAAAAATTACTTTTACCACCTGTTGATATGGTTTAAAAAAAATTAGAAATTACCAATCTAGGAAGTTCTTTTCTGTAAAAGTTATCTATAGGATTTGCCCTGCACAAACCCTTGTTTCTACTTACTGGAACTTAGTGGGTTTTTGATTTACTGAAATTATGAAAACAATAATTATAAGAACTTTGTTCATGCATATGTGTATATACTTTTTCTCACATACATGGACATACACACACAGATATGTCTTTTCCCACTTTATTTTTGAGATACTAGGAATGAAAATAGTGTTATTAACCTCATAATGATTATAAGTATCAAAGTATTACAATTGAAAAAATAAAAAATTGTGTATTTTGTTTGACATTTACATGTAATCTGCTACTGTTTGTCATAGAGATATTAGCACTTTTGAAAAATATATCTTTGTAGCAGAGAATATTAGCATGTAGTTTAAGGAATTCCTTTCTATATTTATATCCTTAAATTGTGTTTTGTAATTTTTACTCTATAATCTTATAAGCACCTTGTATAATAAAAAAAGAGCAAAATTAGAAGTCAAATGTGAAAATAGAATTTAAATAAAATGAAAACCTTAGAACTTAATTGTCTATTTTATAATAGTTCTTGTGAACTTGTACAGTGTTTCAGTTTATAGTTCTGCAAACTGGCCCATTTGAAAAACATGCTGTTTGTATTTTATATCAATTGGATGTGCTACTTGCAAACACTATTTTGAAATAAAGATCTTTATTTTGAAACTTTTGGATATCACCTTTTAGTCTTGCCTTGTTACTCCTTTGAAGAATAATGTCATCTCTTTTCTTTCTTTTTTTTTTTTTTTTCTTCTGCTTTAACCATTCCTAAATGTGTTAGCCTTTGGGTGACTTGCACAGAGGGTGAAATCTTACAGGTGAATTTCAGCCAACTCAGGCACTAGATGTGCCTGCATGAACCTCCAGCAGTAAAAAAGTTTGTCATTAAGAGCGAAAATTCATTCCTTGATGAAATTGAATTAATTAGATGAAATTCCAGTAATGATTAAAGTTTATGAAAATGAGAGTTATTTTAATACATCCACAGCAAGTTTTCCATTTACTAAAAACAAGCTGAACCAAGAGGGTAATCAGCTCTTAGTACTTATGATTTTTTTTTCATGTTGGCTTAAGGTAGTTGTGAACATCCTTATACTACTTTAAAACTGCAGAAACGGCATGTCTGCAGTCTTTTGCCCTAATTTTTCTACATCTATATCCCTGTAGAGGGTAAAACAAATTGCTTCTCTGGCCATTACAGAGGAAAGATGATAAAACTGTCAGAAATTGTGTTTCTGTGTCATGAAGCCTTGTATTGAGACTGTGCACCAACATAATTGCTTCAGTAAAAGAACTGATAAACACATAGATATAATTTAGCATCATTTATAGCATATAACAGCATCATTTGACACCTATTTTAGTTGGTTTAGCCAGTATACATAATACATAAGATTTCTAGAAAAAAATGGTTCCTGTGAAGAATGATCAGCAACATTCAGGAGCTTTTGGATTGAATAGTGGCTCTCTTTCAGTCTTAGTTCTTAGTTGAGAACTTAGTGTTGACTATGTGTTGACTTAGATGAATCAACTGATTTTATAATATTCTAAATGAGAAACTTTTCTGAGCTCATCACACACTTAGGCCTTTTTTTCATATTATCCTTATGGTTGCAATATTTGATGTGTGTTCTTGGAGAGCAGTGCCAGTTGTATTGATGTATCTCCATGATAAAGCTTTTATTCCCTCTTGTCTTCTAACTTTCTGAGAGGCAACAGATCATAGAATGAATGGTGCATCTGAAATCTTAGTCTTGGCCCCAAACTTAAGTTAAACATTAGAGAAATATCTCCCAAGTGTCTTGTCTTAGTCTGTGCGTGCATACACCATGTACTGGAAAATTCCACATTTGTGTTGATGATGACAGCGGTAGCTCTAGAATCCTACATACATTATTCTTGTTTGTTCCTTACCTTCCAAACCTTTTGCCAGCCCTTAGCCCTTCCAAACAGAGCAGGGAGACCTTAACTCAATTTTAACATTGAAAGAATTTCTGTAAAAATAATGCACTGCACTCACTTCCAAGATGTACTTGTTGAGTGTGCTCAGTGCACTTGAACATGAAGCTGATTGCTTGTAAAACGTTTAGCCTACCCTTAAACACTTGCGTATGCTATTTAACAGTGATTTGGTGTTAATGTCATAAAAGGATGGGTTTTCTCTCCTTTAGAAATCTTTACTATGATGGGCTATTTCAACTATAGTTGGAAAGAGAAGATTCTCTGAATTGTCATTCTGCAAAACAGGCAGATGTTTAATTTGATTAGATGTTCCTAATGTTTATGGTTTTTAATTATAGGTTCATAGAATGGCTTGGGTTGGGAGAGACCTTAAGCATCGTATGATTCCAACCCACTTTCCAAGGGCAGGGACAACTTCAACTAGATCAGGTTGCTCAGAGCCCCATCTGATGCCTTGGGTTTTGGCTTTTATACTTTTTAGATTCTCTGCTGCTTAAAGGGTAACTCTGAAACTTCATATTAGGTGTTGGTAAGTTCACTGGGTAGTTAGACAAAACAATCCCTTCCTATCTAGAGAATCAAGGACACCTGTGACCTAAAGAGTAAAAACAAATGCAAAGGAAAGGGGGCAAGCCAGGGATTTGAAACTTTATTACCTGTGGCTGTGGTGGGATAATTGACCCCAATAAATAGATGAACCAAAACTTATAAAAGTGTAAAAACTCGTGACTGTGATCCGTCGTGGATTTGACTTGGGTGTAGCCCCGGCTGGGCTTTTGCACAGCCCAAAGTGTATCCTTTCCATAAATACCT
The DNA here is from genome assembly GCF_029582105.1 of Oenanthe melanoleuca. NCBI lineage: Eukaryota > Metazoa > Chordata > Aves > Passeriformes > Muscicapidae > Oenanthe > Oenanthe melanoleuca. The sequence goes on from NC_079334.1 coordinate 45,993,437, forward strand.
ATTTTGCTCCTTTTGCTTTGTCTAGTCTCTGTTCCAGGCCAGCCTTTCCAGGCATCACACCCAACCTGGCCTTAAACCCTTCCAGCAGTGGGGCATCCACAACTTCTCTGACAACCTCTTCTAGTGCCACATCACTGTCACATTGGGAATTGCTTCTCAATATCTGATCTAAACCTCTTTTAAAGCCTGTTCTTCCTCGTCCTATCATTGACATGACCTTGTAAATAGTTTCTCTCCATTTTCCTTTTAGGCTCCCTTCAGGTAACTATATGGCTGCAGTTAGGCCACCCAAAAGCTCTTTTTTCCAGGCTGAACAATTCCAATTCTCCTATCAGTTCAGCGCCCTTAATAAAACACTGCTTACTTTCTTGTTTTCTTATTTTATGTACACATATTATAACAATTGTTAGTACATTACCATTCAGTACTCATAAAAATGGAATGTAAGATGAAAGACTGTATAATACCTTTAATACATGTCATAGTGCCTTACTGATTTTTATTCTGGTATGCGTATGCTATTTTAACTGACAAAATACTCCACTCTAATTGAGGCTCTTTATATCATCTCAGTAGGGTATGTAATTGGTGCCCAAGCACTACACAATTCCTCTTCAATCAGTGATCTAGGATTCAGAAATTTGTCTCATCTCCAAGTTGCACAAAGTGACCACGCTGTGAATATGCTGTACTCCAATATGTTTCATGTTACAATCCTACTTTTTTAGACACCAGATTCACAGTGCCTACCTTTGTTTCCTTAGGTTTTTTTGCAAGGTAGTATGTTTGGTTTTGTTTTGCCTTTAAATTTTGGTTCAAAGCGAATTGAAAGGGTCTTCATTATGGAAGTCTGGCACAATACCAAGATACATGTTGCATTATAAGTTGTTTCTTCATCTTTTCTATGTAGCTTCTAGTCAAAGAGACTTGTAAAAGTGATGTCTTTGGAACTTTGGACTTAGAACCTAAATAACTGAAGCGCAATAGTGTTGAAATATTTGAAAATGAAAATGTATTGATTATGTCTTTCTTGTTCAAATAAAGCACCAGAAGTTCTATCAAGATGGATTCTGCAAAATTTTGCAAACTGACAATCTTCCAAATAGTTCTTCTTACAAGAGTAAGACTAGCATGTAAGTTTCAAATTAGCACATTTTAGAGTAGCATATATATAATTATATATACACACATATTTGCTAGTTTTTTGATTCTGAGCTACCTTCAGTTACTGAGGACTAATTAAAAACAAGCTGGGAAGAATAAATATATTATATTGAACATGCGGTATTTCTTTCCTGCCTAGGAAATGCAACAGCATTTGTCTGTTTCTTCATGTGAGGAGGAGACACCTTGATTACATATTTAATGTAGACTAACAGCAGTGGTTTAGAATCCACAATAACTTCAAGGTCATTAGAAGTAGTGTGTGAAGGATAAAAGGAAATGTGTTACAAGGATCCCACTACTCTTGACAATTGCTGTCTCTGCCTCAGTAATCTATTTTGTAACTACCAAGCTTTCACGGGGTTAAGTTTAAGAAAATTAAGGTATCCATGACTGAAATTTTATATTCACTCTTGTTTCTTCAGAAAGAGTAATTAGACATATTTACACAATTACATTTTAGTAAACTATTATGTCAGCTTAACTGTAGCACATATTCTGGTTAAAGTACATTAAACAGCAATTCAGAAGTAATTTAGCTGCAGAAGGCATTATTTTCTATCTAATTATTTGCCAATTAATGAGTAAAATTAAATTCCAATCACTGAAAAAATGAAGCAATGGTGAGAATCAGAACTACGTATTAGTTAAAGCTATGCAATGCATAACAGAATTAAAGCCGCCTTTTATTCAAATTCAATGCTTAAAAAAGAACAAATCCATCATCTTGAAATTTGACTTGTAGCTTGACATTAAAAATAATATGAGTAGAATTTTCAGTGGGGTAAGCACAAAACTAGTTCAAGTAGTGTCACTCTCAATTAATGTACTCAGGTGCTGTGCCCATTAAAATTCCCACTTGTGGGTTCAGCTCTCTATGCAAATGGGGTCATTACCTGGAGAATTTAATTGGGTATGACACTGGGAGTAGGAATTTTCCTTTCAAAATAAACCTTCTTGCACACATTTTCACTAGAAATTTGATTGTTACATATACTTCATATTGTTTGGCTCTATAAATATTTACCGAAATTGAGAATGTCCTCACTTACTTATTCTTTTACAGGTGATTCATAATGCATCAAAATGATTTTTAAATTGTTCCATGTATTGCATATGCAAGTCTTGTTACAAAATCTGTGGTGAAAATAGTTTTTTTGGTGTTAAAATAGTATTTTTACTTGTATCACATGCTTTTAAAGCTGATAGTAATTTCTATAATGTCTGAAAGCTGAACCATAATATTTTTATTGTACATGTAAATGAAAAAAGGTTATTTCATACTGAACTCCTACCTTATGTATTGTTTGGAAGGGACGAAAATTTATTGTGTTGCTGAGTAATAATAACTTCCAACTTTTCTGGACATTACTTTGCATTATCACTTGTATAAGTAAGACTAATACTGAAAGATATTAATCCTAAAATGTACATACAAGTGTTGTGGAAACACAGAATTACATGATTGGATGAAACTTCTAGAAACTTCCAGTTCAGCAGTCTTAGCTGTAACAGTGTCTGAAAACATGTTCTTGGAAACCTCTGATGAAGGGAGTTTGAACACTAGAGATAGTTCTCACTTGTGCTACAGTAGAGTCTTAACAGACAGAAAGCTTTTTTCCTTACATCCCATTTAATCTTATTTTCATTTCTGCAAATAAAACTGATATATCCATGTTCTATTCCCCGTGGATGTGTAGAACAGTCACCATTCTCTTGTCATAACCTTTCATATATTAACCTTTAATATAGTTTGTGTACTCCTGCCCAGTTTCTCTTGCCTAATCTAAAGAAATCTAGTCCCAACATGTTCTTTTCAGTGCAACATTCATTTCAGGCATTATAAACTCTATGAGCTGTGCTTCTCATTTTAAACTATGATAAGACTGAGGGAACAACTCATGAAAGAATTTTTTTCTGCTAATAAGAAACACAGATGTTGGATTGTGTATTAAGGTAAGAGATACATTCATGTCTATAATGTGCATGGATTTCTGTGGCATGAAAATTGACAGCATTTCACTTGCACTTAAACTCCTGCAAAAGAAACAGTCCAAAGAATCAGCATTATGATAATCTACATAATCCCTTGAAATATTTTCATGGGATTTGCAGAACACTTTTAAAAATTTCCAGGATGGAGACCTGCAAGTGTTGTATTAGCAAACAAACTGAGAAAATGAATCGACCATGTCATTAAAGCTTATCTACATTTGTTACTTCTGTATTTTCACTCCATCTCAGCTTTCAGCTTATTGCCATTCTTTTGGGCACTTTGTCCAGCATCTTCTGTTGTTTTCACTGAAACTTCCTGTCCAGTTCTGTTGGGTCTCATTGCTTCTTTGATGCTTAATACATATTAATGAAGGAAAAAAAAAAGCTACTGAGGAGTGATGGAACAGTAAATTATATACAGATCATTGCAAGGTTCTTATTTAGAGCAATCTGAACCTGGTAGGATGGATCTCTTCTCAGAAAATGTTTTTCCATGCTATAAAAAGGAAAGGACATTTTCAGAATTTACTTAATATAAAAAAAAATAATTTCAAACACTTTGAAAGTACTTGAAGATGATGATGAAGGTACTGAACAATGAGTTTCGGCTGAAATCCTGCAGCCTTTCATGATGACCTTTCAAAATTTCCATGGGTAGTGCAGTGACTGGAAGCAAGGAAGAGTGAGTTTGCTAAGGAAATCAGTTTCAGAACACACTTTCAGCCCTTCATGTTTTGCAAAAGAGTTCAAAACAGAACATCAGAAATTACTTAGAGATAAAATCACTTTTAAAAGAGAGAATTTCAGAGCTTATTCTACTCAAGTTTATCCAGCAGAAGACAGAAGCTGTGACCATCACGCTGTACTGGTATCTTCACAGATAAAATTCCAGTGCTTTGAAGCTTTTCCTATTCTGTCAGAGAGATACAGAAAGAACTCTAAAGCCAAACAAAAATGGATGTCCAATTTCTTACCCTAATGTAGTTGTGAAGATAGTAATGAGTTGAATAAACCATCAAATCAAGAATTTGTTTACTCACCTCCTGATAGTCTTGGTCCAGAACTGGTGCTTTTCTCATCATCTCATAAGTGTACCATTAAAAGACTGTGTGTATATGAATATATATATATATATATATATATATATATGTATATAGCATATACAGAGAAAAAATGTAGTCAAGAAATGCTGAACTGGACAGAATTTTATTTCCTTTCATCTTAGAGAAGTCAGATGAAGTGACACAGTACTACCTCATGAACTTGTCTAGTGGCAGGAATAGATTACCCTGTGTGAATGGGGTTTGTAGAATTCTTACTTTTGTCAAACATTAAAGTAAAAAAAATACTTTTTTTACCACTGCATGATCTCCACAACACAAATATGTATGTCCTCCATCACAGTAGTTGTCCAGGATAATATGTGGTCACAGACGATTTCCATACCAGCATTCAAATATGGTGAATGTAGGTTATAGTTCTGGACTAATAATTCAAATAAAGATTAATTTCTATTTCAAAAATGTAAAACACATTAGATGTTAATTTCAAGGGCAAAATGAAATTGAAGTCCCTAAGAAAATACCTTAAATTGGATGAATTACCTGTAAAACAAACATCATAGATAAAAAGTGAATTTGCTTAATATAAAAAAGTTAATAAAATGGGCTGTGAAAGGAAGATAAGCAGGAGTGTTAAGATAAATAGTTCACTCATAGTGAAATAAAGAGTGGAAGTTCATATATGATATAGAAGTTCATGGAAAACTCACAAGACAAAATGCATTCCAGTGTATTAAACAAGGGACCAATGGGATTCATGTGTTGTGAGCTGCCAGTAGGCTCATCATAATCATTACAAATCTATTCTGAAACGTTAAAAAAGCAAAAATACAGAGCTAGAAGGCCCAGTTCCTCTGGGCTGAGAAAAGGAAGTGGGTACTGACTGTTCTTTGTACACTATCCTTCCACACCTTGCAATGCAGGAAATTATAGAGCAGGTGGAGAGGTCAGACGTGTGTGGAGACTTTACTGCATATTTCACTTCCCTGCTCCTTAGTGAGAGGTTAATAAAATGCTGTGTTACATTGATTCAGCTGTAATTTTGCATTCCCCTACTCCAGGAGAAATTTAGTTTGCAAACTGTACCATTAGGTTTATTTATTTATTTATTTCCCTTAGGCTTCCTTGGTCCCGTGTTATTCTTAAGGGAGTCAAATGATAAAATGAAAATTGACCCCTATGGAAATCATTAGTAGTTTGTAAAACTGTACTATGTGACATGGGGATTTCCCCAATGACCAAACGAATTTTACCCTTTTCCTGTTTTCCAGAGAGAAAAGGGTTTAATAATCCACTGTGATGCATATACTTGCATGTATGTTTATCCATTTTCTTATTCTCTTCTAAGGAGTTTTAAGCCTTGTGGTCCTGTTTAAATGAAATGAAAAGTGAGAGCAATTTTAAAAAACCAAAGAAAATCAAAGGAAACTGATCTTATTCTTACCCCAGTGAGAGGACACTGACAGAATTTGGTCAGCTCCTGTAAGCTGTCAGGGAATCCTGAAAGAAGGGAGACTTACTAAAAATGTTTAATAGCAGAAAAAGCTGCAGTGGAAGTTCACATTTTTTTTTAAATGCCTGGAAATCAAGTTGAGCAACTGAAATCACACAATTAGTTTGGAAATTAGTGTGTCTAGTCATGGAACTATCTCTTTTGCATGGTTTAAACTTGACTCTCATATATATGAATAGTTTAAATTACTTTCAAAATAAATCCTACTTATTTGTCTCCTGTTTTGTAATGTTTACTTTTGGAAAAGTTGTGGTATTCCCCTTTAATGATTCAATGTTCTCCCTCTCCCCCCCCCCCCCCACAAACAGCTTTCTAAATCCATTGTTCCAAGGAAGTCTTGAGGAAGAAAACTAGAAATGCCTGAAAAAATAATTTGTCAAGAAATAAAAGACTGAATGATTGAAAAAGAAACTCTGTTGTTATTAACATATTTTCTTGTTTATTCCCTTTTTACCAATAATACTTTTTGACTCAAGACTAAATTTAAAAAAAAATTATCCATACAACAAGCTATGTTATATGCAAAGCAAGCTTTTGAAATAAATATTTCCCAATTAACAAATATACTGCATAATTATGCTCCAAGTTAGCATTAATAAAGTATTATATGTGTAATTTTTACAACTAGAAGTATTTTTGTGGTTGCCACATTTTACTGTACACATAGCTTGATTGCTGCAGAGTAGACATCTGCCAGAAACATTTCAGTTTAGCATGAAGAATTTACTGTAACCCTGTCAAAAATTACATAGCAATGCCGAAGTATGGCTTTGAATAGAGGTTGAAAAAAAGAAATAAGTGTGTTGAGGAAGGTTTTCAAATTCTCTCAGAACCCAGTCATTACTGCTGTTATGGCTGGGCACACAGGAATGCTGCAGGTCCGTGGGGGATTCCTGGGAAGCGAGCATTACTTACTTAATCAGGGTAGAGAAAGGCAAAGCCGTGTTGACTGTAGGTGCCCTGCGTAGGTTATCAGCATCCCAGCCAGGACACTGCTGCAAAAAGGGCAGGCAATGTGCACAAAACTGTAAAGGATTTTTGAGGCCTTCTGTTAAAATTAAAATGGGAAGGTCACACTTGTTTGTGATATGCTCTGTGGTGATTGTATTTCAGATGCTTGATTTTTTACTAATCATGTATGAAACACTCTACCCAGCCCTGCTTGGGTTAATATTGTTGTTGAAATCTTGTTTCTGAATGATTTGGGCCAAATTTGAGCTCAGATAAACAATAGAAGAGGCAATAAGGAAAAGTATGTGCTCTCTGGAGGTTTAATGGTAATTCTCTAGGATCCTGACATTTAAAGAAATAGTCTTTTAGGAAAGGTAAGTACTTCTGCATCTTTGATAAAAGATTCTTCAGTGTCTTATGTGATTTAAATAATTGTAGGTTATCTCACTTTTTTTTCAGATTAGATCTTTTTGTATTTTCAATAGAGGGCAAAGATATTCTAGCATATTTCTAATAGAAGCTAAGATATGATCCTGGGATATTCTCAAACACCATATTTTTATATTTTATAAAATCATTATTTATGAAAGGGAATTATAAATCTGCATCTGCATAAGCCTACTGTCTGCCTGCCTGTATGAAAATTACTATAACCTTCACCAAAATCCTGGAATCAAGGGTATCATATCATTACATAGTCTTCTTTAATGGGCTTTTAAACCCTAGGCAGCAGAACTGATTGTTCATATGTAGATACAATTAGTTTGAATTATTATTTCTTGAGATTAATATACTTAAAAACAGACAGGCATTGTTTGCTCTGTTACCATTTTCTGTTGTTACAGGATTTCAAACGCTGTGTATAAAGGTCTGGCAGAAGTGTAGCAAGGGATCCTTCTGTCTTTGCTGATATATATGGAAAAAAACTTCACCACTGAAACCCATATTAAATGGAGGAACCTGCATTTCCCTTTTACCTTTCCCTTCTCAGAATTGTGCTTCAGAGTTCTGGGGCAGATGGAGCCAAACATTTCGAGAGCAAAAATATCTATAACCAATGTGAAACAAAAACAAAAACCTCCTGAGAGGTGATGGCCTGAAAAACTGGAGAACATGTTCAAAAACAGCCAAAGGGAGATTTCTTTGTTCCTTCAATGAGTTTTGGTGAGATATATGGGAAAGCACCTGTCTGTGAACTTTCCTTTCAACAGCTACAATCACTGTATTTATGTCTATAAAAATGTATTGCTATGTGACTATAAATGTTAATATTTGCTCATGCACATGAGTTCCTCTCTAACTAAATATTCTTGCTTGGATTGCTCATGGTTCACATCCTACTCTGCCTTGCTCCTGTGAATTACCAGCCCAATATGCTGACGGGCTGACAAGACACCCTCTTCTGCAACAGCTGAATTAAGGCCGATGCACATTACCCACAGTGCTGCCTGACAAATTGAATCATCTGCTCTAAGTGATTTTGCCTGTTTCAGAGTACTGGGAAACTCAAAGGGCATCAAGTCAAATTACACATTGATTGCTGTTTGCCCTGTAGCTTTTGCACACAGAAGGAATCACATACAACACTTAGAAGATTAGTGGAGACTGCACCAAGGGAATATTGCATGTAAGCATGTGCAAGTTGGACTTCTCTGGTTGGTAGTAGCATTGCAAATCTAGCCATCCAGGAAAGAGAAAAATTTATGCTAATGTGTGCTTCCCAGCTGGCATAGATGTAGACTACATCATCCTTCCTGTAGAACTTCTAATTCCCAACTTAGACACACAGTAATTCATGTTTGGTTTGGGGTTATTTTTCCTTCATCAAATAAACAAAATATCAGAATATCACAATTAGAATTATGTCAGATTATTTGATGTAGAAAAACAAATCCATATGTATTAATGCTTATGAACTACTCTATATTAGAATATCTTTAACAGAGATCACTAATCTTTTACTGTATGATCTACAACTATCCAGATTTGGGGTGACAGACAAATAGCTGGATGCCTGAGAACAGAACTTTAATTTTCAGTCATTGGAACACAGAGATTAATGCTTCCTTAAAAAGCTGTAGCAAAAATAATTTTAAAGAAAAATTCAGGAAAACAAAGATTGTCATACGAAAGAAGGTTGTTTCCGTGTGGGGATTGGCCTTTTCTGCCAAACAAGTGATAAGACAAGAGGGCTTGGTCTTACACTGTGCCAGGGAAGTTTTAGATTGGATGTTGGGAAGAAAGCCTCCACAGAAATGGTGACTGAGCATTGGAATGAGCTGCCCACCATCCCTAGAGGTGTTCAGGGAAAGATTGGCTATGGCACTCAGTGCCATGGTCTAGTTAATGTGGTGTTGAGTCATAGGATGGATCTGATGATCTCAAAGTCTTTTTCAATCTAAAAAGTCTGTGATTCTGTGAACTGCTTATTACAGTAGCTGATGTTTAAAAGATAATGCAAGATACTACACAAATTGTAGCGATACACCAAGCATCAGCACAAAGACTTATCTTAATTTCATTAGCAATGTTTGCACTAGCTGGGGCCTCTTCTTTCTTCTTGTGCTGAGAAGCAAACTGCACAAACCCATAGAATCATCAAGGCTGGAAGAGGCCTCTAGGATCGTCCAGTCTAACCATCCACCCCTAAACCACTGAGCATCAGCACCCAGTGCCAGATCCAGATGCCTCTTGAACATGATAAATTCACAGCATGCTTCTCAGAGAAGTGTTGTAAATATTACAAAATAATAAGCCTCTGTGTATCTTAGTTTATTGATCTATAATTCATGTAGAGTAGGATAAAGCTCAGCATGGATCTCTGTGTCTCAGCTTTTCTGAAAGGACTTCCAAGTCATTTAGTCCACTAAATGATCATGAATATTTCTAATTTCTGTCTGTTGTTGTGAAAATTTCTTATTTGTTCCAGTTTTCTTACAGTTAGTTATTAAAAGCACTAACATGATTTTTCTGAAATTTTATTTCTATTTATAAAAAACAGTCATTTGCTTTCTATTCTTGGTGTTCTCCCTAACAGTCATAGACATAGATATTATATGTAAATACATCCCAAAAATATGTTCTGTAAGTACTTCTATGAACTGAGGCTGCCAGTCAATGAGAAGGGATATCAAATGAAATGGGATTAATATTGCTGTGTATGTGCAAACTTCAGGGTTGTTTCCTGTCACATTCTATATTTGGAACAGATTCTTTAGTTCTTTCACCTAATGTGTACTACCCTGCCATGATCAACATATTAGGAAGAATCTTCTCCTCAGAACTCTTCCTTACATAATTTCTGTTTGTTTACTTGGGCTGAAAGCATTTTTGCTTGTTTTGTTGTTTCAGTGAACTCCTTCCAAAGAAGCAAAGGAAACTTTCATTTGTAGTATCTTTCTTCACCAGATATGAAAGTGGTTTGGATTCACGGACAGATAGTCTTTTGACTTGACTTAAAAATCTACAATATCTGTCATTTAAGGTCAAATGTCTCAGTAAAACCTTCCACAAAAGTGACTCGTTAACTTGCACTTTTATCAGGTCCCTCCTGCATTTTTTTTTCCTCCAGCTTTCTTGATTTCAGAAATGACAATGATGGTATTTGAGATTTCTGAGAATTTCTGCATTGTGATGAAAGTTGTGAAGAGAGGGTTTTTTTCTAATTCTGCTTCTGGGCTGCCTCTGATCTTTGTAATGTACAGTGCAGTGCTGTCTTCCCTAGGCAGTTCTCTTATCATTTTCTTAACTTGCTCTTCTGTTCCTTGTATGGGGGTTGCTTGTGGAGCTATGTAAAGGAATCATTCACAATAGTAGCTATACTGCAGTAAAACATTCCTAAGGATTCAAAAGAAAGGAAGAATTATTAACATTTACCTTTCTTTTAAGCTCAAAATGAAGAAAAGTGAAGGTCCCACAAGCATCCAAAAAGCCCTCCACCTTGACCTGTCAAGGCAACAAAACTTGCCCCCCTTCTAAATGCAGCATTCTCCTAGTTGTGTGGACATTACTTTGCTCAGGATTGCATAAGGTCAGAATGAATAAACAAAAAGGCTTGAAAATCAAAGCCACATGTTTGTTCATAAACATGTATTTTAAAACCTGGAACACCTTTTCTTTCCTCCCCCTCCCTGCACACACTGCCAAACCACCACCCTTAGTAGAAAGCAATACATAGCAGGAGTAAATTGCTCTTCTCGCTGGGAAAAAAAACCAAAAAAATTAAATTTTTAAATAAGTATCCAGTTGTGGACTGTTTAATTTATTTTTCAGTCATTGATACTATGAATCATTGAATTTGTCCTCTTGATTTAAGTTTTTTAGAGTTTGCTCCCTGCCTCAAATCGCAGCTGTGGGTACTGGAGCTCCTGTGGGCCAGACAACCTGCCTCCTCAGGGGGCTTGAGCATGCATCCTACCAGCTGGCACTGAGAGAAAATCCACTGCTGCTTATCTTCCTCCCTTTTCAGCTTCCCTGGTATGCAAGCTTGCTAATATTTATTTTTTGTGTTGCTTTGATTTCTTGTTGTAGCTACTTTGGGCTTGAGCCAGTGTTCACTAGCAATGAAAGAAAGAGATATTCAAAGAGCTTATCACAATATTTCATCTTGAAAAGTAACCTATGCTCATCCTGAAGTATTTGAATCTGTGCTTGAGGCCACAAAAGACCTTGCAGAAGCAGCTTATGCTCCTACATCTGTTTGCAGGTCTGTCCCTATAAGCTTGATTATAAATTGATTGCTTTGTTTTCTGGTTAATAACAAGTGTTTCTTAATTATCATGAAATTTTTAGAACTTTAATCTGAACCTGCAACTTTTTTTTTTTTTTTTGCTGTTTCTTTTTCTATAGTGTTGTGCTTGTATATTAGACTGTCTCAATTTGGTAGGACCAAATTGACTGTACTTTGAAAAGCGTTTTTATCCTGCTGCCTGGTATTTTGTTATGCCTCAAGATGGAGATTTATGTTATGGAATAACTATAAGAGGTAGCAAAATTAAGAATCCATCAAAAACTGTCAAATTGTCAAAATTCTCCCTTTATTTTACTGGTGATTTTAACAAAAATATTTGTGCTATTTTGAAACCAGACAATCACAACCCTTGTACTTGGGGCAGCCAAGTGCAACTTTCCCCATAATTTGAAAAGCATGTTTTCCCATAGATGGTACAACAGTGATTCAGGGTTTGCTTTTTCCAGTGTGACTTTGCTGTGCCTTTTATCTCAATTGTCTTTATTTATTTTTTGTTCTTTCAACTTTATTTTACTAAGTTTAAGCCTGTCTTTTTCATGGCTGTTTATGACAGTCTCTTGTCTTTGTACAGACCTTCAGCCCTTATTCTTTTCATCACAACACGGCCAGTCAGCCAGTCTTTCAGAGTGAAGTTAACTGGAACTTGGGTACTTTTCCAGTTGAAGGACAAACCTGTTCTTCTGGCAACCCATATTTCAACAATGAGTAAAGTGAAGTGTTGTAGTCAACAGTAAATAAAAACACATGGTTTCCTGTAGCTGGAGTCTTAGTCTTGCATTAGGTTTCTCACAGTCAGAGCTACAAGTGGCAGCCTTTAAATACTGGTAGTACTGCAGCCCATGGTTTTGCAAATGCAAACTTCCTTCTGGCTAAATTTGAGTTTATAGCTGTCATCACAAAAGGACCTAAAGAGAATGCTTTTTTGCTGCATTTCATTTTGGAATTACTGCTAGGAAATCAGTGAAGGCCAGTCTGGTTATTTTATAGGAGATAATAGTTTAAGTACTGAAGGTTGAAAAACACTCGACTTTATTTAGCAGCACTGCTTTCCATTTAACTAGACCTTCAATTTCCCTGTCCTGGGCAATCTCCCTTTCTGAAATTAGCAGAGTTCTCTAAAAGTGGAGTTATACAGCTTGTAAAAAATATGCTAATCTTGTTGTTTTAGCAGCTGCATGTGTTAGTGTTCACTTTCTGTGTTGCTCTTGTAGAAAGTGCCTTAGTCTTAAACCCTCATCTGAAAATGTTATGAGCCTGTCATTTTTTTTTCCTCTTGATTCACATTTCAAAGAGATTTGCTTCTTTTTATCATCCTGTCTGCATTCCCATTACAATTTTACATTATGATATTGAAGCAGTCTTTGATCGTTTTGTAGTTTGTGTAGGTCCTTGTGTAATATGTTCTCTTGCTTGTCTAGTAGCATGTTCACTTGGCTGTCTAGAAAGCTGCATGTCAGTGACACAATCTGCACAGACCTAATCTCATCTGCCTCGGTTTTCTGAATGGCTGCACTATTTTGTATGATGTCCTATATAAATTGTTGGAGTGCTTGGCTGAGCCCCTTTCGATAATTAATATATTATTTACTGGTGATTTTTATGATAAATTTCCTCCACCCTTCCCTGCTTTTTCTGTATAATAAGAATTGGATATTCACAGAGGACTGTCACTACATCTTCCCGTTTTTTCCCCACCCCCTACACTGACATGATTTTACTACAATGATAGAAAAATTAATGTTTGTTACACTGCTGATAGATAGCATATGATAAAATTACTTTACTGTTTTCAATAATATTCACCCTCTTTAAGCACTTGTGTCAAGTTTTGGCATCCCTGTGCAGGGACTGTTCTCTTAGGGATCATATGAAACAGGAAGCATGCTTGTTATATTGGTAGAAGTCAATTACTCTTAATTTATAAGTTTAACTGAAATGAAGAAGGCTGATGAGTGAGGAACAAGTGTGTGTGTGGGTGACAGAATCTCTTTCAGTGTGTTTATGGGCAAGTACCACACACTGTCTCCCCATTACACTCATTAGACTGGGTTTTGGATGTTGTTGACTTGTAAAGTGTATTTCCTACAACACAGAGTGATGATTTTGTGACGATTTTTTATGAGGAATATGTGTGAAGTGAATTTATGTGTATTTGCACATGTAATAAGAAGGAATTTAAGAGTGATATAAATAAGCTTCCAGGCAAATTTTATTTTACCTATTATATTTTTATTTTCCTTCTGTTTTTGCTTTTGTTCAGTTTGGTTTTGGTTTTGTTTTATGGTATTGCATAAAACCTTAGAGGAAATAAAAGGTGGGAATTCTGCTTGTTATGTAGTACTTGGGACTAGTGATGGGAAACTGGGAACAGCCAGAAAAGTTCCTGTAGGGAGAGGAAGGGGAAGGAAAGGGACCTAAACTTTCATTTTGGCTGCATTCTGCATAGCCTGAAAGCCTCAGGGAAACTTCCAAGTGTTATGGTAGGTAGGCTACAAAGTACTGATCCAGTCTGAAGATAACCAAAGCACAGCTGAGGGTGGGGAGTCTTGAAACTGATTAAAAGTAATCACAGCCCTGTGGCCTGAGGCATGCAGAAAACAGAACCATTAATGCTATCTGGGAATCCATATAATGTCCTACATAGCAATTGCCAGTAAAGGGAAAAAAAATTCTCTAACACTACTTCTTGAAGCCAGGGAAATTTCTTCTTTCTGCTGGTATGCTGAGTGAGAGAATTATCCTGAAGTGGTCGAGTTTCAGCCCTGATGCTGGTGGGGAGGTGATGGCCCTGGCGCAGAGTGAGCATTCAAGGGGTGCCTTGTTTTTTTGAGTTTCTTAATTGACAATGCAACTTATATTCATCTTCATTTATAATCCAATAGAAGCTATACTGACAGATACACACTTCTTGTTTTGTGCTTGATATATTGTAATATGTAGAATAACAATGGGAGGAAATTGCTGAAAAATAATTGCAATAAGATATTTCAATAATGACTTATAAAGAACCTGCTGTGAATACCCATATGTTGTTGACTTCAGTAAGAATATCTGCTGTAATAAACACAATGAGCTCTATTTTCAGTTGAATAAAAAGATTGTGTAAGAAAAAAAAGAAAAAGAGATGAATTGCTTTACTCAGTTGTCTCTCTTGAATTATCCTAACCATATGTGGTTGCTCTTAGAATTAACCAATTTATTATTTTCTAAAGAGCAGCTGGGGAACTGTTTAATATATAAAACTGAAAGCAATGTAATTACAAACAGAGGGGCAGAAGTAGTATTGTGTAGTCACAGTTTAGAAACCAAGCCTCCATTAGTTTGCTTCAGCATTTATCTCAATAGGATGTTTTCACCACAGCACGTTTATTCCACCTGTTTGTAGCCCTGTAAACCTCTTCATTCATATTTCTTCTGTGATTTTTTTTTTCATTTTAACATGGACCAACTTCAGCTTGCTTTAAATAAGTTCCTTATTTTCATGCACACGTAAAAATAGATCAAATCTCAAAGGCAGCTGAGAGCATTTGGAATAGAATTTAGGAAATATAATAAAAAAAAAGATATTTCAGGAATCTTTTAAAGTTCAAATGTTTATGTATGCATTTAAATCCTGAAGTTGTGTTAGTCCTTGTGAAAGATGTGCATATTGGAATATGTATGCATGCACCCTCTGAATATGTCCATAACTTTTGTGCTTGGTACACAAAGTAATGATGTGTGTGCTGGGTAATGATGCAACCATTGCCACTGGGTCTAATTGACCTACATAGATGCTGTATATAGTATCTGCCCATGTGTTTCTAAGGGTTAAAAATACAGATAATTATATTTCTTACCCTAGGTGACCATTGTTTTTGAAAATAATAATAATAGTTTGAGAAATGAGGGTATATTTACACTTGGCAGAAATAATTCCGTGCAAGTGCCATAAATTGTTACTCTTTTGCATTATTTAGGGTAGCTCAGATAGGGGGCTTTGAACTAGAAGATTTTTTCTCAGTTTATTAAAAATACTGAATTTTCCTTATTTTTCCAGTGTCATACATTTTATAGTGCTTCTTTATTAATGCCTTTGTTTTAAAAATGGGGCAGAGAGACTCCTGATCTCAGCAAATATCTTAGTGAGTATACTTTTGCTTTGGGGCAAGCACAACTTAATATTCATAAATCTTGAAATGCAGAGGCAAAACGTGAAGAGAATCAGTGTAGATTCTCAAGCATTAGGCATTGGGGCTAAATATCTGATGTGAACAATTTATCAGAAGATTGGCAACATTATGAAAGTATCATGTAAGAGCCACGCTATTTCTAAATTTCAAAAGAACTATGGAAAGCTCCCTAGTACTAGTTGGCATTTCAATATAATATGGTTAAGAAGAAAATACCTCATATAAGTAAACCTCAACAGACTAACATAAAAGGAAACAATAAAGTAGGAATCAGTGCAGTAAAATAAAAATAGCTCTTTGTAATGGTGCTTGAAATCTGAAAATCAATTAAAGCTTTTTTAGTTGACAGGCAAATAGTTCATATTATAAAAGACACAGCAAATCAAGTGTTTCATGTGTGGTTAGAAAAATGTTTGTTTCTGATTGATGAAGAAGTCTCAGTAGATGCCTAGATTATGCACTACTTGCCACGTTAGTGTTAACAGAGTCATTGTCTCAATTTGTACTATGGATAGAACTTGAAGGCAACTATAAGAGAAAATAGTTTGTAACAAAAATCAATCCCTCTAAATGAAGCTCAGATTTATGCTGAGGATGACCCAAGAGAAAAGCAGACTTTGTCACATATTGATGACTAGGAGCTCAGGACTGGGACAGATTGACAGAAAAAGTCAGTTCCCATATCAACATACCTTTGGGAAAAGCATTCTGCCAGCAGTTCTCTGCCTTTGGTACTAAGAGGAGCAGCATTCTGGATTGTATGGGAGCAGGATGGTTTGGAGATGGTGGGGAACAGCCTGGACATCAAGCCTGGGCTAGAGCTGTACTTAAAAGACTTGATATGTGGTTACCTCAGCTGCTTCAGAGCCCGTGGGATTCTGATTGGAAAAGTCCTGCAATTACCCTTCAGTGGCTTTGGGAATATGAGCTGGTTTTCTGTGCATGTTTGATTCAGAGAAAATATGTGTTGCTTCCAAGCCATTTATGAGGCCCCTGTCCTGCAAGCCTGTTTGCAGGCACAGATTCCTGCCTCGTTTGCCCAGTTCATGCCTGGGAACTTCCACATTTAATGACCTATGTCAGCTAGGCATTTTTCATCATCATTTTAAAGAATTCTATTGAAGATGAGCAGGAAGGAAGAGAATCCATCTTTCTCAGCTGTGATGGTTTTGCAGGTCTAGCTGCATTAAAAAGCATTAAAACTTCCTTTTTCTTCCTTACTGAAGTCAGCAGATCCTGCTCAGAATGCTCAAAAGAACTGGCTCTGTGGAATAAAACCATGCTATTATTACTCAGAAATTGTAGCACTTCAGGATAGAAGAGTAAAAAAATACTTGAGAAGGGCAGGATTACTCTGTTTTACCTGTGGCTCATTGATGTTAGCTAGTGCAGTTTGTCAGATTCCTATTCTTTGGTCATCACTAATGATATTTTCTAGAATATATGATTTTAATTTCTTTTTTTTTGTACAGATATTTCAGGTTTTTTTAAAAAAATCTATTTGAATGTCATTGAATAGTATTTGAGTTTGTTGATATCAAATGATAAACTGTAATTAAACTAGTAAAAACAGTAGGTCCCTGAAAACAGATAGGTGAAATATGGCAGTGAAATGTGCAGAGAGATCCATTTCACAGCTGTGGTAAAGGTTTCTTTGTGTTTATCTCAAAGTTTATGTCCTCATAAGACAGTTTTTGCAGCATTTTAGGAGGATGACCAACTCAACAAATATTGAAATGACTTAAATTATTATTATAGTTTCATTCTTAGCAATTACAGCTATCTGTTTATGTAATCCAAACTTTGCATCATTTTTCAGTGTTAATTTTGTAAAGATTTTATTTTTTACATTTTTTTTATTTTGAGTAAGAGAGATTTGAAATTATCTTCGCTGCACATGCTGTGACAAACATCATGCTCTAGTAGATAAAAAATTTATATGCCTCACATTTCCTGTACATAGGTTGTTTAAATTTTGGGGTGTACTAGTGTGGTCTGTCTGACCAGCAAAATTCAGAACTTGGTTTGTGGAAATACACTTTAAGTAATTCCCTGTCGTTTCATCATCAGTAAGGCAGCGTGGGCAAGTTTATGAAAAACATTATTCTCTGTCCTTGGATCCCAGGGTGAATGTATGTTATTTAGCATGTGGGAAAGCACGGGAGACTCTCAGAACAGGGTTTGGCAGACAAGTACTGCAGCAAGGAAAGGTTTTGGCCTGGGAACAGAAGAGGAAGACCTGTCAGTCATCACTGGGCTGCCACCTGGTGCTCGCAGGGCAGGGGCTGCCTGCCTGCCTGGGCTTTTCCTGACACTCACCTTCCAAATTAATTGAAGTCAACAAGAGAACCTGCCCATTGCCTTAACTGTTCATAACTTCAGAACTGCGTGGTTCAAATTAATATATTTCTTAGCAGTTTAATAATGTAAAATGACAAACTTTGTTAGGTTTAAATTGTATTTTTAAATTATTTAGCGGTCTTAACTATTCATTAAAAATCACTTTCATAAAACATGCAATTGTGTTTTTATAGAGGAAATTACATATATTCTGAGTGTGGCAACAGTGTAGAAGTTTAGCTAATTAGCTGTTTCTGAAAAATCCTTTTGAAGAAGTACATGTGGGCATGATTTAACTTGGCATTAGTTGTCTCAGGATGTTTTCTACAAAAAGAATGGCCTAATGCACTGAATTCTGTAAATATTCAAGATGCTTCTTTGAGTCTGTCAGAATCCCATGGGTTGGATGAATACATCAAATCTTGCTAATTTTATATAAGTTGGGGTCCATGTTGTTTCCTTTCAGCTGTTAAAGTGAGGCAGCTGGGCTCCTTCTATCCTCTGCAGAAGCAGAGGGGCACTCCCAGAGGGCAACATTAAATTGGGCTCCAAAGGCAGAAGAGAAATGGAATCAGGTCTAGAAAAGGCCATTTCTCACACTCACTGTAGCCCTAAAAAAGATTAGAAAAGTAGATTAGAAAAGTAAAGCTAATTAGAGTCTTATTTGGAAATTTCTACTTTTGGATACAAAGAGGATATCTCAGCTATGAGCCATGACTGGCTGATGCTGCATATTAATTTTCAATACATTTCCCTCCATGCTATGAAATAATCATTTAATAAAGCTTTCAGGGGCAGTGTGAACCTTAGTAATATAGCTTTAATAGATCCATTGCCTGGGAACTTAAATCAAGGCTTATGTCCAATGCCAGTATTAAGATAAAGTCTCCCAAAAGCAGCCGTGTCCCATGTGTATGTCTCAGATATTATGAACCAGTTTTGGTCATATTTTTCATGGTGGGAATGTTGACAGTAGTGCTCAGTACAGACCTCTGATGGAGAAAAAACCAGCACCCCGGTTCAGAAGATATATAGAAAATACCAAATGATAATATTTACACTGATTAAATACATCTTGCATGATCTGGTTGCAAATCTTAAAAGAAATTATTGAAACATACTGTATTACTTACTTACAGTATATTCTGTTTCTGCTCCTCCTGTTGCTTAGTAATTTTAAAACTTTTGTACATTTATGTGGCATGTTTTAATACAAGAAATACTAGAGTCCTTTCGTGAGCTATGACCTTGTTGCAGTTTTTAGCCAGGAAACCAGATCTTGTTATCAAAAGGGGCTGGAGACAGGTCACTCTGTTGGAGCCTTAGAGAATATAGGATGAAAACAGCTGTAGCACCATTCTGGGTGTTGATACAGAGGTTTTTCTACTCTGTGCTTACCTAGTGCTAAGATGTATGTTGGAGATAACCTTTACTTCACTTCTCCATTTAGAGACAAGAAAAATTGTTGAACTTCAGGCTCCATGAACACCAGCAGTCCCTCAGTGTGGAGATTTTGTGCAGGGTCTGCAAATACAGTAGAAAGATGGATATGATTTCCAGCATTTCTGCAAAGGAAAGTGATAGAAAAAAGGTTCATCATGAATTTTTGGTGAAATAAGTTCCCTCATAATAACTTTTGAATTAGTGACTGGGTACACCTCTGCTTAGAATGATATTTTTTATTACAAGGTCATAATAATTTTTACATTCTTTAGGTAATACATATTTTTCTGTTATGTTCTGTGTAACATAAAAAGCAAAAGTGTACATTTCTTAGTTGGTTAAATTGTGATTGGATGAGACTTCAATTTTATTATCTATAATCAACATACATATGAAAGTAGAAAAGCTTATAAAAATTTACTATTGTAATTTTTAGTAAGATATTTAAAATATCTGAACAGAACACTTCCTATTCATATGCCTCAATAATAACATTAGATTTGAATATGTAAGCAAATAGAAGTCCAGCACTTTGTCAAGAATGCCCAGCCTGAGACTAATATATGGTCAACATAATTAGTCTTTTGTTGTTCTTGTAGCAAAACAAATTCATTAGCACTGGTTGGAAAAGTGTAAAACTTGGAAAGAGTTTCCAACTGGACAAATTTAAGATTTGATGATAGCATCTTAAAAGGCTACAATTAGAAGATTAGAGGTGTAGGATTGTCTCATAGCTGACAGCCCATCAACTAGCAAATTCTTTAATGACACTCTAGTCAATAACAAATAAGTTTTAAAAAAATCCCCATGACCTTATAGGTTTTTCAGATCTTGAGGAAAAAAAAAAAGTTAATATCAATCCTTGATTTTCCTTTTGGCAGTTTCTGCAAGGGAGGTGGAAAGTGTCTCTTAAAAAGGAATAGTTCAACTGAAACAAATTCCTCTTGCTTTTGTCTCTAAGTGAGCTGCACTGTGAAAGGACATGAAACGTGAATGCACTGCCTAAGAGGTTTACATTAAAAGATAAGGTACAGTCTGAGGGTAACTATTAACATCTCCATTGTACAGCAAATACTCAGAATGGTAAAAGGTTGCTGTTCAAGAAACAAGAAGTAAAACAGAGCTTTAGTGTTTTTTAAAGGTTCTCTCTAGATATCTAAATTTTTCATGTGTGTCTTTGTTGCTTTGTTAAGAGCTGTTATTAGAGCTGCTTGAAGAAACTCCAAGTTATTCAGGTGCATGATCTGCAGCAAAAATATGTGAAAAGAGTATAAAATGCTCTTCATTAGTGATTTTATTAATATATTCTGATTTTAAAAATGATGCTTCAATTTAGCAGGAGAGATTTTCTTCTAACAATGTGATTTGTGTTTGTGGATCAAACTTCCAGAAAAAAGTTTGAAATAGTCAAATTTGTTTGAAACATTGCATGTTTGCAGTTGTGCTTGTAATTTTTCCATGTAGGGGCCTGAATAGGGGCTTTCTCCTAAGTTCATGAAATTTAATGGTAAAGTAATCCACATCAGTTTCAATGGACATTAGGTCAGGCCTTATGCAGAGATGTAGACAATTGCCAACTGGAACTAGACTATAGAAACATTGAGGGAACTAGTATTTCGTTTACCTTTATATATCTAGGCTCCTGTACTCCTGAACAATATTGGAAATATCACTTTCTCGATACCCTCATGCTGTGATAGGCAAAAAGAAAGCTATGTTTTATATCCTGGTTAGCATCCTAAATGCTGGCCTCTCTTTTGGCCTAGAGGATGAGTTGAGTGATCTCTCCAGATAATCATAGTTGTTTTCTATTTTAATATTATAAGTGTAAGAATAGCTGTTTAGGGGTGTTGAAAGGATTTAAAATAAATGTACTCATTATGCTCTTTATTCTTGATTAATTAATCTCTTTTTAAATATACTTTGCTGGCAAAACATGCTTAAATTCTTTCATTAAGCTAGCAGTTGAAGTAAAAAAAATCAAAGTTCAAAACTGTATTTTTGCAGCAAATTTTTATCCTCCAGTGTAATATGCCATAAAGTACAATTACAGATGGAGTCCTGGGAGAAAGTCTTGGCCACAGAGCAGACTTTGTTGTCACTTATACTGGAATGAGTCCACTGACTTCAAAGAAGTCCATATAAATTTAAAATGTTACACTTGAGATGTGAATACAGACCACAAAACTAGTATTTCTTGAAAGCATTAATTCAAAAATATCAATACAGTTAAATTAATGAGAATTGCAGAAATATATCAAAATGTACCTTCATAATTTTATTGTTTACTTCACTGAGCTGAATATGGAGGCTGAACCAATAACGCTATTCAGAACAAAGATGTTTTGCTTCCTTTTACAAAATATTAGTGAAGCTTTGATTGCTGAAATTTTGTGGGAACTATTTGGAAGTACAGAGGTTTGGAACTGAAAATTTCTGCTTCACCACACTTCAGGAAATGGTGTAAAAGACTTCTGAAAGAGATCTGTGAAATAGCATCAAATCCTGGACAAAAG
This sequence comes from Oenanthe melanoleuca, assembly GCF_029582105.1. Classification (NCBI taxonomy): domain Eukaryota; kingdom Metazoa; phylum Chordata; class Aves; order Passeriformes; family Muscicapidae; genus Oenanthe; species Oenanthe melanoleuca. The sequence goes on from NC_079334.1 coordinate 46,015,342, forward strand.
AGCTTAGAAGAACTAGTAAAAGTAATTTCCTAATTCAAGTGAAGCCTTTTTTCCCTTTCTTTTCTCTCCTTCCACTAGAACAGTATGTGACTGAAGACTGAAGACCTAAGGACTAATCTCAGCTAGTGTTGTAGATCTATATCTGAATGAGTCACCCCAACAATTTTGGGAGCCCATGGAGAGAAAGAGGCATTTTAGGTAAAATTTATCTGACCTGTTTTGGAGGAACTGTGGCTCAGAGGTGACTGCTGCTCCCACTAACTGTGAAGAGAGTCTTGGGTCAAAGGAGTGTGAGAAGTTATATTTCACTATTTGTTTTTCTTTTTTCCAATGGCCAGCTGGGTTTGTGACCTAAACCCATTTCTTTTTTCATGGAAGACATCTGGCTGTTGTATTAAAAAAGAGTATAAGACCCACGTGTCAGGAGGCTGGAAGGCTGCTATTCTAGTGCTTTTAGTGCAGAGATTAGAAGGGTGGTAGGTCATCTTCCCTGTCTCTCTGCTAATAAATGGATAGCTGGATTGCTGAGCTACATTACATCTTCTGGGGATTTTCTTCAGTCAGATTACTAAGAAAGGCTACTGCTGTATGTATAATGTCTTGGTCATGCAACACTCCTCTGGCAAAGGAGACTTGGGGGACAAATCTTGGCAGACAATATGGCAGGATTTCCATATGAAAATATTTCCACTTCTTATATTTTCTTTCCTATTTGATATTTTCCATGAGATAAATTTTCTGACTAATTCTGACTGCAAATACATTTCAGTGACTTTGTTCCAGTATTCTACCTTTTTTTCTCAGTCCCAAAGGGAAAAATGGTTTGAGTTATCCAAAACAACCACAATGAATGAAACTTTAGGCCCGATTATGACATGAAAAAAGGCTGAATTCAGCCAACAAAAATAATTTTATTTTAAACATTGATTGTTTTGTTTAAATATATTATTCAATCAAATCAACTGATAGAAATAAAACTGAATATGCTTACTTAAAACTCATTTGATGGAAAAAGCAAAACATTTTAAAAATAACTTTATTGTCTACTTTATAGACAAAGTCTTGACTTTTCATTGGACAACTAGAATATTTTAATGAAATTTTTTCTCCATGGGGATGAACAACATTTCCCACCTGTATGTAAGATTCCATTTTCTAAATAAGATAGCAGCCATTATACAGCTTTTAAAATAAGTGTGAAACAGTTTTCTTCTCTAACCCACTGCAGATTTCACCACTGGAAAAATAAATAGCTTATTACGTTAGGTTATTTTAGATTAATCATATTATTTTACAGTAGTGATGGGTAGTGATGAACTCACAACTTCCATTGGCCCCAGGGAGGAAGGAAAAAGGCAGATCTGCAGCATCAGAATGAAAGACACACTGGAAGTACACAAAAGACATGCTCCAAGAGATATGGACACCAGTGAGAAAGTAAATGTGGATTTTAGTCTCTTCTGGATGTGAGTCAGGCAGATAACACAAGATACACTGAGTATAACATGATTTATTGTGATAAACATTTTAATATAGAGAACATAAAAGCAAAAATGTGTATCATTTTCTGACATTGGTTTTGGTTTTGGTTTTTTTTCTGTTGGATGGCAGCAATATTGTTCTTTTTCTTTAACTTATAATTACTAATGCATATATATTTTTAAACAGAACTGAAGTATGTATCAAATCTAATTACACATGAAATTTAAAAATTTCATATAGTAATTTGACCATGAGAATAGGGTTTGTGGGAACTTTCTATTGTCAAAGAATTGTGCAAGCAAACACAATTGTTCAAAAAAGCCTTTGAATAAAAATTCCATAGATAATGCTTTAAATTTTTAAATAGTTTGGGGTGTTTTTTCTGTGATAGATCTATTCTTTTTGATGTTAGTGATAACATCCATTCCATCGATCTGTCTCCCCAATGACCTGCTGAAGTTTGGTGGTATATCTATTAAAACATTGCTTAAGTTCATCTTCCTTGTTTTTTCTACACTAAGTTATTCCTTCACAAATTATCCAGTGTTGAGAAGAAGGAAAAAAAAAATTCTGTATCTGTGAGCAATATTTTCCACTGGTCTTGAAAGAGCAGTGAAACAGAACATTAAGGAATGTTCTATTTATTCTTCCAAAGCCAATTTTTATCTGTTTGGATATTTTTTTCATTTTCCTCTCTCTGCTCATAGTATTTTTCAAATTTTGCTCATTTCCTTTAGAATAATTCTATGCTTTCTTGTGTTAGATATTTGTCTCTTCCAGGGAATGCTAGATTATACTTGATATTGGGATGAATAGCTGGGAAAAAAGAGAATCTCTTTTTATCATCATCATTTACATTTTCACACTGTAATCTCTTTTATTAGTGAATTATTATGGGAAAGATACACCTGTGAAATTACATTATTCTTCTAAAAGTTAAAGTATTCTGAACCAGTTTTTACTGAAATCAATGAAAGAGTTCAGGTTAAACTTATATAATAACCAAACAAAAAGAGTACAATCTTTGTTGCATTTTTATTGTATATTTAACTGAGCTACTGTAAGTCATAAACCTCCAAATTTCTTTTGGAAAAATGTTCAAAAATTCAAAATACATTACAAATGGCTTAATTTTGCACTGTTTATTCAGAATACACAACCACTTACTACATGATATTCAGATAGATTTTTGCATGCTGTATTCATATTTATACAAGGTGAGCATATTTATTGTATTGCACAAGAAAAATCCTGTTGCAGGTTAATCAAGACTAGAAATATTGTAAAAATTAATTGCATTTTAAAAAGTGAATTTCCATTGTAATTTAATAATGAACATTTACATTTTAAATTGCATTTATGTAGGTGTGAATAACTGTTCTATAAAATCCTCTTGCACAGATCTATTGCAGTAGGAAAAAATATAATAAAGTGTTAGTTACAGACTATGTATAGTTTATATTTCTTAGAAGTAATGATTATTAAAAAAAACCCAAATATAAAACGCACACATAAGAAGCCTTTAGTATTATAAGCATTGTAATAACTACATTCTGGAAATTCAAAGTCTCAAACAGTTCTTTAACTCATCCTATTCAAACCTAATACAGCACAATGCAATTTTTACAGTGCCCTTTGTGCTAGTATCCTGGAGCACTTTAAAATGAATAAAGTTAAAATTAGCAATGTAGCACTCAATTTCCTAAAGGAGTTACTTTAGAAAAACTAAGTAAAATCAATGCCTTAAATGTTTGGATTTAAAACCCTGCCAATTGAAGCTCTTTTTATTTTAAGTAGCAAAGTACTCCAGATATCCTGAAGAAAATGTCTGAAGGCTCTATAGGTTTAGGATATCAAAAAAGTATTTAAGAATTATGAAACCATCATCTATCAATCTCTGAGTGCATACTGATAGGCATGGAAAGTAAATGTAATGTCTAAGTAGGGCTATATAGCTGTCTCTGCATCAAATAGTAAGCTAGTAGTTTATTTGCATTTCTATCACACATTTCACCTGAAGATCTCAAGCCAGTCCCTCTGTTAATTCCATCAGAACAATATAAAACACTTGAAAAATACAGCAGTGAAGTGCAGCAGCATGCTGGGAAAAGGAGTTTTTTGTGAGCAGCAGGTGAGGTGCAGCCCTCCAACAGAGTACAGGGTCAATTGCAAATCAGGGGGCATCACTTGGGTAAAGAGACTCTCCATAAGTGATTTTATTGAACTATGGTTTTGAAGATGATTATTGCACGTCCGTATTTACATATGGAATCATCATTTGCAAGAAACGGTTTTGTAGAAAGTTGGCCATTGCAGTTGTAGCAGCAAGCAGTATAGAATCAATGCCTGTGTTCTGTCCTATCTCTTGAGGAAGCATTTAAACATATACTAGAATGCCAAGATGGAAAGAAAGGGAATCCACAATAATATGAGGTACTGATAAGCAAGCAGAACTCCAGCTATTTCTGCTAACCAGCTTGATTTCATCAAAAGAAATAAATAAACTTGTTTTCAAAATGGGTAAAATTGGAAAGTCACCTTTTGAGTTACAGAAAAATAATCATAGTTTATTTTGATAGTGTTTTGAGAGACATGAAATAGGAATGCAATAGTTTCACACATGTGACAGGAGCTTGAACTGCTTAAGGTGCTCAGGATGAGGAATATGATAATAAATGAGTCCTCTAGCAGGAATCTGGGTATTCTTCACTTTGACTGACTGCTGGTGGGCAGGAAAGCAAAGATCTGCAATGGATGTCTATTAGCAAAATTCATTCAGTCACCTATGTTGTAAGGCAATATGGAAGCAGGATGTAGGATGTGTGGTCACCTGCCACTTCTCTTTGTAGCCATAGTTTGCCTTATTTTTACATCCTCTTTTGAGTTTTTCTTGTCTTCCCTATTGCTATATAATTCACTTCTGGAACTTCCTTCTAACCCATGTGGTTTTTTAATTCTACAATTAATGTTGCTGTCTTTTCCTCTATATGATTTCTGCTTTAATTTTGTATTGTAATTGAGGCCCACGTGCTGCTTAGTCATTTAAGTGTTGCCGTCATTGTCCTCCATGTCTTTAAATAATCTGTTTCTGAATTCTCTGAGTGAAGGAAAGCAGTTTATACAAGCTTGCAGTTTTATGAGAGTATCCACATCATTCTTTCTGTAGTGATATGTGTGCTGATTTTGTCCATGATAGTATGAACTTCCTAAAATACATTTATGCAGGCATTTATCTGTGGCTTAGATGGATGCAGCTATTTTGAACAGCACTTCACTTTTCTGAAACCACCGAGACCAGGATTGATTTGGGAATCTTAATAATTTGTAAAAAGGTGTTTGATTTGGAATTTTTTTGTCATATTCTGAATGACCAGAAAAGAACCCAATGAAACAGCTAGCAGAAAAGCAGCTGCCGCCATGGAAAGAAGAGGATTTTAATGAGAGGTCCTTATTAGAAGGCAGAACCAGAAAGAAGCAGAAGGAAAGAACAATACTATTCCTCTCTACCTTCCATGTGCAGCTGAGCTCTGCAGGAAAGAGGTGTGGAGGAAGAAAGAGCAAACATAGTCTGTGTTACAAACAGAGAACTGTCTCTAGTGAATATCTGCTTCCTCACCACCAGCCTTACCTCTCCAAGGGTATTTAGATTCTGTGTTGGTTTTTTTTTTTGTTTTTACTTAAAGTTTATATACTAGGTTAAAGTGACACAAATGTTAGCTTATGAGTTTCTGCTACATCTAGCAGAAGCAAACATACTAGCTTTACAAGAGAGTAAGCATGGCCACTTTAAACATGCCTCCTAACTAGGGATTGCAGTTCTTGTTTTAAATTTTAGACTTTTTCCTATTCTATCTATCCACAGTGTGACATCTTTGCAATGCAAACCCTCTGTCACCTGTTCCATATCATTAATGCTTAAGGTGGTTTTGGGTGTCTGGTTGTGTGTGTTTTGGCTCACAAAAAGACGCTATTTACACTTATAATGATGCAGATTACTCATAGAAAGAAAGGATTGAGAGGTGAAAAAAGTTATGAATACTTTTCAGAAAATTGGGCTTTCAAAACTAATGTATTTACTGACAGGAAGAATTTTATGACATTGTCATAAGATTTTTTTCTTCCTGATTCTTGAGTTTTCTTTATGGATTGCTGCTCTTTTACATGGCTCACCCCTTTGTCTGAATCAGTGATAAAACACACCCTTGGAAGATGTGGACGTACTCTGTTCCCTTGCCCAGAATGTCATGGTAATGCAGGTCTGAAAATAACAGTCCTGGTTAAGAGGAAAACTCAGTGGTTATCTCAGCTGGCTTTGATGGAATTTAAAACATGCTTAACATTAAGTGTAGGCTTTATATTTTCCAGAGTGGAGAAATCAAAAAAGAAAATGAAGAAAACAGTTTCAAATTTTAAATGCCATAAACAATTAAACAACTGTTTTCCAAGAAACAAGGACTGGATAATTAATTCCTTGATGAGCTATTGTGTGCTTGCTAGGAAGGTAGAGAATGAAGAACAATGATAGAAAACTATGGAGTACTTGACAGATGCTCTTAAAATGATAATAATAGCTACAATGTAAGTTTGTATATTGCTCAGGGACGTTTACTGAATTACCAGGTATTCATTTGGCTATAGGCAAACACAGATCAATGGCAACTGACTGAAAAGGAGAAGGGGTAATATTTTTTTTTTTTCTCAGCAGCTCTTCTAAAATAAGTCTCTTTAAATTTGTGACACAGTCGGTCATGTGCATCATATTATGGCAGGTTACATCACATGATTTTATGTAGCCTGCTGGTAACATCACTTTGCATTATACATTTAAAGAAATACCACTTCTTTTCACCTAGGGTAGAAGACAGTAATCAACTGACAAGTATTCTCCTGCTACCCATGAGAAGAAGCCAAGTATCAGATCTAATACTTTCCACCCCCAACAAATAATTTTCTGTAAATGCTTGTGCATGACAGAATGCCAGCAGATAGTGAGTATTTCACAGCTGGTGACTCTCTTATTGTTTAACTGTGATGTCTGCATCTTATCACACTGTGCAAATTATTTAGCAACTGCCATATTATTTATAGGTATGAATTGCACAAATTAATATCATAAATAATTCATTTTTGCTGTGAATTAACATTCTGCCACAGTTAAAAATCTAATTTTTTTTTTTAAAACAGTATCAGTTGCTATGGGCGCGTTGTGATTTTTCGCGCCAGTGGATTTTGAAAAGTAAGTTGCAGTGAAAAGAATGAGAATGATTTTTTTCTTCAGCTTTACACACCACTAGGAAGAAGCCTTCAGATGGTGAAAAGTACTGCCATGGTCTTTAAGAATTATGTCATGTTCAGGCATTTACAGGAAGAGGAAAAACATTGGATTTCATCCTAACAGTATGTCAGTCTGTCATGACGTGACACCAATTTGTAAACAAAAACTAACTTAAATGAGTAATGATCCATTTATATAACTGAAACAAAAAAGGAATAACATTCTTTTTCTTTCCCCAGTAAGACATAAGAATGTCATTGTGGACCTAATAGAAAGACAGTCGCAAGTTTGTTTGCTAGTAGACTCCTAGGGAGCTGAACACAAAAATCCAATAAATAATTAGCTCTCCTGTGACAGGCTTCTGAATTACTGTGATACATTAATTGGACAAAATTAGCATGAATTAAGGCAAATAAGTATAACATGTAATTTATTACTTACTAAGCACGGTGCTGCAGTGGAAGCCTCAGATTTCCCTTAAGATTGCTTTAACAGCTATAATGCATTCCTTAATTTACTCTGTGGAAAATCAATTTTTTCAGAGTTCATTAAGCACCAATATGTTACAATGCAAGTCCCTAGAGCACAGAACTACAATACGTTATGCAAATTCATACCAGTGTGTTACCAATATGTAAATAGCAATAATACTATTGTCAGCTTTCTATTGATAGGCATGCTGAAAAGGATAATGCTTAAAACTTCTTCAACTCTTTTGACTTGTTTCTGATATTTATCACTACTCCTTTTAAATGCCATTCCTTAGGAGAGCTATTACTTTAAAAAATCTTTTTCACTTAAGTTTCATTAATGAGAGTATTCTGAAGTCTCTGTTTGTAAAAAACCTGACAGATAAAGCTTTCTAACATGTTCATAAGCATCATGCTTTCCACAATGAGAATTCAGTATTTTTAGTAGATGCATAAATGGACAATGCTGACTGATTGTTATGACAGATATATACCATACAATAAATTAAAGAGAAGGCATTCCTAAACTACAAGCTCTAGAAATACACAAATTTATTTAAACTTTTCCTTCCCTTGTTTTTAGCATGAAAAAAATGAAAATAAAACCACATGTGGTATTAATTCCAGCTCTTCCCAGCAGTAGCTAAACACCACACAGATGCCCTATACCCTCTCCCCTCCACTGAGTGCAATGTCATATAGTCTGAAATATCCCTTTGGCTGGTTTGGTTCATCTGCCCCAGCTGGGTCCCCTCCCAGCTTCTTGTGCCCCTCAGCCTCCTCACTAATAAGATAAGTCCTTGATTTAGTGTAAATATTGCTTAGCAATAATTAAAACAGCTAAACACAAACTAAAATCAGTGTGCTATCAACATTATTCTCATTCTAAATCCGAAACACAGCACTGTACCAGCTACTAGAGAGCAAATTAAATCTACCCCAGCTGAAACCAGGACACCAGACAGTCAAATGTGAGCCACTGGCATTAAGAAATTGAAGTCCCAGATTGTTCGATCTTCACCTAATCGTATGACAGACTCCAAAGCTATCACAGAAACGGCCTCCGGAGCTCTTTGGGGAGACAGATGTCACCAGTGGAAAGATGATTTCCACGTCTTGGCACTCTGCAGTTGTCAGACAGAGAGAGGGAAAAGGAGAGTAGGACTGTGCTAGTGAGGAAACATCCTTTGTGGAAGGAGGAGCCATGTCTCACTCCTGTCATTTTCCCTTTTATCAGATTTGTTTTGAATAAAAAAATGTTTCTGCCTAAATCTCACTCTGAATGGCTCTGTCACAGACTATAAATACCTGCATTTAGTCCACAATTTGGCCCTGATCTGTAACAATAAGGGCCAGGTCAGAAGAGGTGACTTGAAGGGTTCAGGAGGGGGTTTTGAGTATATAAAACTGATCCTTTGAGTTCTGGTGAGACTGCTAGAAGAGTAAGACATTTGGTCATGATCTTTTCAGCCTCAGATGAATCAGCAATTGATAAAACTATTGGCCTGTAACTACTTCAGAATTTAGCCCCCACAAGGTTTGTTTGAAGATTTTTTTGTGATTTTCAAGGTCTAATGAACCACAAAGGCTTTAATTTGTTATGCCCTCCTTTTTTAAGAAAACAACAAAGGGAGGCTTGTATGTAATTTTGTCGACTCTGGTGTTTGTAAGGTTTCTTACTAAAATACGGGAACTACTGCACTAGAGATAAAAGTTATTGTGTAAAAAATGCTCACTAATACACAGTTATATATTCAGGACTTTCCTCAGTCCAGCATTTCATATATGTGATTATGGTGTCCCATGCCTTGCAACTATGACCGGATGGATGATTGATCCTCTCCACATGCCTTTCTATTGAAGAGAACTATGTTCTTCAGGAGACAGGTAAAGCAAAACCAATGCACCATTGATGTTTTCAGTGGAACCATTTAAAAAATAAATGTATTTGAACCTGAGCATGTCTCAGAGATGAACTCAGTCTGCAAACTAAGATTTGCTTCAGGCTTGAATCTCACCCCTTGACATGCTCAACCATAGGAAATATTTCAGGGGTACTACTTGATGCTATACTTGTGGGCCAGTAGCAAATGGATCCCTTCAGAACTGAATCAAGTACTGGCAGACTGACCCTCCAAGGGTAGAAGGGGTATGGAGTAATTGGAAAATACTTACCTTTTGTTTATGTTAATTACAACTTTCAATAAGGAGCAGGTAGCAATATCTATGCAGGGATTTTATATACAATAGATATTTTGAATTTCTGCTCTCAGACTCAACTCCTGAAATTACTCAAAATTGTATTATATATGTTCTGGTAATAAAACACTTTTCAAACAGCTTTATGTACCACAGTAAGTGGGCATTTTTGAATTCAGATTAGTAGATTTGTATTTTCTATGGACGATTAACTAGGATGTTTAAAAGTAGTCCCTCAGAGAACCTTAAAGAATCTGAAATGGGTATGAAAGGAGAAAAAACCGTGGCAACTCTATGATCCTTATTGTCCGTGTAAACTGAGTAGTAGAGAGTGCATGCAGAGAAATTTTGTGGTCCATATAGGCCATGTATATATATACATAAATATACATGTATACATATATACATATATACGTATATACATATATACATATATACATGTATACACATATACATATATACATATATACATATATATATATACATATATACATATATACATATATACATATATACATATATACATATATACATATATACATATATACATATGTGTGTGTGTGTGTGTGTGTGTGTGTGTATATGTATAAAAATGTAACTTTCTTTTAAACTGATATGGTGTACAGTACTGTAAAGAAAATTTAAAAAGAAGCCAAATGAAATAAAATCTGTGGTTAATAAAGACTACAAGAAAGAGAGGCTTTTCTGATCTGAAAAAACGTGGGGGTTTAGTTGTGTTTTTCTTTCTTTTAGACAAAATCCTGCTAAATGCACAGGGCACATGTGTTTGCAGAAAGCGTGCGAAGGAGCAGCAGCTGCAGTGTTTGCTGGTTCCGAGTCAGACCAAGTCACAGTTACAGAAGTGTGAGGGATTAAACCTCTGAGGGCTTCCCTTGCCTTGCTGCTGTACCCAGCCCTCGTTCCCAGTCTCCCAGAGGCCTGCCCTGACTCCGCTGTGTGCTGAGCAGTGCAGCACTAATGCTTGTGACATCTTCTCATTGGGTTTGGAAGTTCGTTTTAACACATTGCGTAGGGGCAGCAGTGGCTCAAAAATAATGCGTGTCAAGGATTATTACTGCTGTACTGACTATGAATCTGTGCAAAGTCTTCCACATTTTACTTACAGTGCCCCAATTAATGCTAGAAATATTTCTGTCAAAACCAGTTCTCAGATGTCACGGCGTTTTTTTATTCTGTTCATTCTTATCTACCTCCATATTCTTGTCTAGAGTTGAGAGTGAAGGCATTTTTGGCCTTCCTCTTATTTATCATTTGAAAATGAGAATAAAAAAAATGTACAGATAGCATACTGAAATTTTATCTATTTTTATACAACTTAAAACCTTTTAATTACCAAATACTATGAATTTATAAAGTAATCAAATTATTTATCAGAATAATTTGTCCATAACTCTAGGAATTAATATGTCAGGTGCTGGTTTCTATCATCACTTATGACTTAATATTAAAAAAAGTCAGTTTGACTAACTTTCCAATCATATACATTTCTTTCTGTCATCTTCCATCTTCCAGAATACTGAAAGCTACTAGAATGGATTTCATCTTTTCTGTCTTTATCCACGGTATGTCTCATAAATAAATATTTTAAAGTAGTACAAATGTTTAGGGAGTAGACTCTACCTATCTATCCACAGGTGAACTGCACCTATCCACAGACTCTCTATTCTTTATTGTCTTTTGACTTCAAAACTTTTTCTCTCTTGACTACACGAGGGCTCAACCTGGAAAGAAAGGTTAGAGAGAATCTTCTCATTAGCCTCTTTCATTCTGGCAGTTAGCTCTAGTTGATCATTGAGCATGGCATTTTGGGGAATCAAATCTCCTTAAGCTGAGGAGTAGCTGGAACACAGATATCACTCCTCTGAGTGCTGTGGTCATTAAGATAATTTGCAAAAAGCCATTCATCAGGACTGAGGCTGGAGCCTCAAGACAGAACCACATCTGAACTTTTGTGAGGGGCCACAGTTCAGGCACACACCTGATCCTGACCAACTCTAGCCAGCCCTGGGTTATTTTGATCTCCTTTCTGAGTAGTTTCACTCTGTCTATTGATTGTAGAGCATTTTGGTACCAGGGTAACACATTCTGGATCTCCTGATTGAGGCCAGTTGCCTACCTGCTTTTTGTAGCTCTTTAAGTGCTAATGTTATGTCCTAACATTAAATCATTGCCATCTGGATTAATCAAGCTCTTATTGGTTATAGCAGGTGTGTCAAGAAACTATCAAAATACCAAAATACTTCCTTCTCATGTAATGCTCATTTGTCCCTTCTCTTTTTGAGCCCAGCTATTTAATAACTAGCTACAGTGATAGGAAATTTGACAGAACTATGCCAGGAATTTACTCAGTGTATGGCTTCATGTGGAAATCAAAAGAGGAGTATGGGGTGAAGCACCCCTAATGGCTGTAGAAGGTCTGATTCTTTTTTGCTCCCTGTTGGAATTACAGGTCATTATTTTCCTACTTTCTTTTAGCATCGAGAGAATAGTGACACACACACACACGTGAATTTATCCTTTAACTTTCAATCACATTCTCTCCAAATGCAACAATTCCCTTCTGATCTTTGTTGCAACTAAAATTGTTATAATGTGTCTGCCCATATGTGTGCCTTATGGTCCCTCACCTAAGCTGCATCTCTAAAAACAGCTTGCAAATATGTGTTTGTGTTAAGAGAAAAATGTCACCTGCATTCTTCTCTACAAAGTCAAGACCAGTGAGATATAAGGAAAACAATCCAAATGCTACTGAACAATGGGGGAAGTTGGCTACCTACAGATATGGCACGATAATTATCTAGCTGCTTGCAATCTGTCCACAGCTGGAAACTGAGTTAATTTTATTTACTCTTTCAAAGAAAAATTGAAGTCCCAGGAATAGAAGATTGTCATAAACTTCTCCAAAAACTGAAGTTAAGACCCTGTTTCAGAGTGCTGTGTCTTTATTATGCAGTATACTACTCTGCATCTCATTAGGTCATGACTAAATACATCTGCAGGAGAAATAACCTGTGTACAGAGGCATCAACCCAACCTCTGGAACTTGTCTTTTCTTTTAAGAACTCCACTTAAATATATTTTGAAAGAGCTAAATAGGTGGAATAAAAGGAATAAAGATACTTTGGTTTAGTGGTTGTGATTAGGAAAATGGTACTTCTGGGGAGATTTTTGTTTTTTTAGCTCTTTGAGAATATTTCAAGGTGCCTCATTGTAGATGTCAATTACCATTTGATTCATTCTGAGGTAATCTATTTGGTTTCAATATTAGGAATCTTCTGACAGAAGAAGATATGTTGTCCCAGCTATTATAATGCATTGTCAGTAGTTAGAGTACCTAAGCTGCCTCTCCTGTTTTGTTCCAGTTATCTGTTTTTTCTGCCATTGCACACTGAAAAGATGCTTCCAATGAGCTAAGCAAAATGAAAGGTTGTTCCTTATATTACTTTGTCTCTCTAGTACATGTGCTTGCCATGCAAGTGATATTCCTTAAGATCCCTTGGATTCCATCCTCCAGTATTTCATCGTGCCCTTAGGCCTATGTAATTCTGCTTCTATTCAGCTATTGTCATGAATACATATTTGGCCACTTTACCTGTTTTACTGATGAATTCAGCCAGTTTATCACTCTTATGGAATACATTTGGCTTGGCAAAGCATTAGCATCTCTGCATTTACAGTAAGATACCTACAAGAAATCTCTATGTGGAGACGCAGCTGAAAGTTGTTTTTGCACAGAGCTAACACTTAAACTTTTTGTAGCTAAATCTCTGCAAAAATTGGTATTGTTTTGATTTGCAGATGATTTTTAAGGAAGAAAGCAAGATGCAAAATATTGTGTGATCATATCCAAACATATTTTAAATCTGTAAGGCATGCACACACACACTCACACACTTGTGTTTCAACTTTGTTGCTTAACTGCTAATCAATATCAGGAATGTTTTGTTTCTGAATAAACTTCATTCTGTCACTTGTTCCTCCTGCTCTGGCCAATCTTATTTTGGCATCCATCCCTGTTTGGAACCAATATTTCCTTTTGACTGCTTGCCCTTCCTGGAGGCTGATACGCAGATGGTGGCAAGCTCTAAGGGGGTAGTGAGAATGTTATCTTCTCAACACTATAAATCTCTTTACTCTTTTGTCTTTCAGATATTGTTCCCCGTGTTTCTAGTAATTGCCTTTGAGTATTTCTAAGGACTGATTGTGTTCCTTCTCTTGGATTGTAAATAATTTTGGGCAAGGATTTTTAGGTTTAGTGCTCTGTATTACATTTTTCCCTTTTAGGTAAAACTCTAACATAGAAAATATCTGAAAGGCTGCCAACATGGTTTGCAAGTTCTCAATGTCAGTTGCTTTCATTCCTTTTTTTTTTTTTTTTTAATGGGGCATTTCTGTTCCAAATAGACTGTCATTACAGAAGTAACTTTAATGCCTCATAAAGCACAAATCCTCTTTGACTTCTCTGCATGGTCTCCAATATCAAACGTTTCCTTTCTTGTACTTTTGTCCCCAAAAGGTCTTTAAGAATGAGACCTGTCTGGATCCCACATGAATTTCTTTTTTCAACACCCAGAGTTGGTTAATAACCCGGTCAAGTCTTTCTTTTGTGACTACTGTTTATTTGCTCCCATATATTCTATATATTGATGGGAACCTCAATATAATTCAGGCTGTGCAGCATCTGATTGTAACAGATTGGTTTTCACTCCCAGAAAGCAGCACATCAAAGCAGACACAGATCAATAATACTTTCCCCTTCCTATCTGTGGATCGTGTTGCAGGTTTCTGTTCAACAGCCATAAGAAAATGCCTAAAAAATCCAGAGAGTGATCACTAAGTAGCAAATACAGAATCAAACAACTGGCACAGTACCTGGCACATGAAGTAGCACTTGAAGAGCAAGTTGTTGGTTCTTAGTAAAAGAAATTTGAAGTGTGTCTCCTTAAGAGCCCTTTTCCCCCCACTTCTCATTTCTTCCCTTTAACTTGGGCTCCTTCCCATGGTGCTATTCTCCCTTTTTATACTGTAGCTCTGATAGTGAATGCATCCAGTCCCAGCTACTCATCACAGGATGCAAACCTTAAATGAAAACTTTTTCAATTAAATTTTACATTGGTTGATCAGCCAGAAGTGGGAAATATTTAGGTGAATGTGAGTAGTGGGTATCTGGATGGCAATTAGTGTCAACTTCCAATACCCTGAGGCAGGGACTCAAATATTTCACCTGTGGAGGAGGGGGTCAGGGCTTTTTCATCCATTCTTTTCTTTGCCTTTTAATTCCCTAACTCCCATAATCTGGCAATGTATTATGCAGCGCAGACCAGGAAGGTGGGCTGCAGTAAATGCTGCTTTATGGATCAAGCAGTAGGAAGTGCTATACTCTTCCCCCCAGAGACTGAAAGCTTTACATCAATCAGCATACTGACAATGACTGCTTTTGAACTTACCTGTAGTATAGCAGTGTGGAAAATCATTATCCAGCATTCAATTTTTTAGAGAACACACATAATTTGAACACTGAAGCACCATACGGCCATTTTGTCTGACTCTGAGCCCCTTTTTGATTGATCGCCTCTCTCTGCGCCACAAGGAGGAGACAGGATGTATTCTTTGCCTTTTGAGTATGGTGTCCAGATAATCTCACATACTAGAATGAAGTGTGGAGAAATTTGTGCCATCAACACTGGTTTAAATTTAAATACAGCACAAAATGTTCTAATTCTTGTCAGGCACAAAATTTGAAGTGAATTTGAGTATTCTGTACCACACCAACTCAACGGTGTAGAATTAAGATCTTAATTTTGTTTTGTTGTGAATGATATGATGGGATATAATCTTGAGAATGATGCAAGGGTACAAATATAAAACCTAGAACTTATTAATCAGGACCTTTCACAATACATGTTTAGTTGCAAATCCAAGAATGTGCTCTGTGTCTGCACTCATTTCACTGCAGGATCAAGTCATAAATAGGATCAATAGCATAGAGAGCTCTGTTTAGCTTCTGATTCTTCATTTGAAATAACTACTGCATGGACTGAAAACAATGGCAAGAATCCAAAAACAATTACTGTTCTGAACAGGGAAAATCCAGCTTCAATCTACATAGCAAGTAAGCAGCTTCATCTTCATTGAAAAACAGATTATTTCACACCTACTCTTTAGAACAGACTCTCTTGCTAGTCACTGGATCTCTATTCTAGATAATGGGAGTGCTGGGTGTAATCACTCTTGGTCCTCATCCAGACCAAGGAAGAAAAGGCTCTTAATATCATACCTTGTTTTCAGGAATAATAATTTAATTTCCTCTTATATTTGCTCTATATTGTTCAATTTCTCTATATTTCCCTAGTTAGTTCAGTACTCAGGTCCTGCAAAGTTTGACTCTTTATTGGTAGACTTTAATATGAAAAGAGAAGGAATGGTAATGCTCACATTTGAACAAAAAGACAACCTGGAAGTATTTTTCTTTATTAACTTCATTATTTTTGTGGTTGGAGTTAATGGTTTTTTTCCCCTCTAGTGAGAGTCCAGGACTATGCCATCTTCTTAGTATTTTGTGTATCTCTGATCTAAAGATGCACATTAAACAAGCCATTATTTCTGAGAACAAATCTTCTAGTGGCAAATCTTCTACTGACAAATCTTCTAGTGGTCTGCATTGTTCTTTGAACTTCACCTAGGCAACTGTTCAGATCAAACTGCAAAGCCTACCTCATTACTGATACTTGCTCCACTCGCCCCGTAATTATTTCTTGGTTCCACTAGAAATAGGAAGGCCGAGGGAAAAAACTGAAAAGAAAGAAAAGAAAGGTTGAAATATTTCAGGGTAGTGAGTTGTGAACCATTTGTATCTTAGAAGGTATTTTTTGTAAATTTTTGCAGTGTATTTCAATCCTATAGAAGTCTAAGATTTGCCCAATTCAGAAGAAGCTTCTGGAGGGATGAGTTCCATACAGCCCCGCAAGCATCCTTAAAGGTCTGCTACTCAGTGACCCTTCTTTTGACTGAGGAGACCTGGAAATTGCTCTTTTGCAGTTGTCTGTCAACATTGTTTTGTGTTTCAGCCAGAAGGCATCATCCCAGAGTGACAATAGACTTTGTCTATTTGAAGTCTTCTTCTTCTTTTGTCTTCTTTGAAGTCACTGGCAGCACTGACTGCCTAAAGATTGCAAGATTTTGCATTCCCAAAGTCTGTAAGCATTACTGAGTTTTTACTGTCTTTATTGCATTTGATCAAAATTCTGATCAGATGTAAAGTGCCAGAAAATATCAGATATGCTTTCTACATACTATAGATGACTCCTGGTTGACATGTAAGAATTAGGTCTTACCTTTTTCTGTTCTCATAGTAATGCTTTTACCCCAGAGCTGAATGTGTGCAAAACTGACATCAGCATGTATCTCCTTCTGTCTTAACCAGACAGAATTAACTAACAGAATAATGACAATGGTTATAGTTTGTGTTTGTCACTTTGTACTCAGTAATGCTGAGAGACTAAAAGAACAGAAATTTGTTAAGAAATGCTTTTCTGTAAAGTGTCAAACATGATTCTTCCCACCTTATTTTGCTGAGAAGAAAACCAACTTTTTCCAAGGCATTTATATTCTATGTGTGTTGCTCTGTGACTTAATATTGTTTGGCTTCATTTGAATGTGTGAGCACTGGACCCATAGGAAACAGAAGAAAGACTATTCTGCCTTCAACCTTCTTTCTTTTTAGTATATGAAACAGGACATCTAATTGTTTCTTGAATGACCTCCAAGGTCTTTGTGGAATGAGATTGTTGTCTTCTGTGTACAGAAGAGCATCCACACTCTATTCATTTATTGTAACTTAATTATAGGATGCATGTAATAATTTGGAGATAGTCAATGAATTTGCCTCTCATGTAAGTCATCACGGGACTCTGAGAAATAGATGCACATGTTCATTTATTGTAAAATACTCAGATTAATTATTTCACTTGATATCTGTACTTGTAAACTGCCAGCTGAAGCTGAGGATGACAATGAGCCACGGATGACATATATTAGGTATGGTCTACCACTCTACTGAAGGCATTTTGATACTACATGAGTGGAAGCAGTGTAGAATGGTTAGAATTAAAGCCCATTTTATGCTTGCCAGTTATCGTGTTCCTATTTTCCATGCGACATCAAACCATTTTTTTAAAGACACATTTGGTCACAAATGACAGCATAGATGCTACAGTATTTCTCCACTGCTCTCCCTGTAATTGTAGCTGAGTGAGATAGAGATATGTTTTTGTCTTTACAGTAGTTTAATTTCACTTCAGAACTACGTATTCTCTCACTTGTTATTTTCTGTAAAAAGCATGATTGGCTTCACATTTTTCTGAACTATTAGTAATGTAATCTTGCTCCACTAGAAGCAGTCAGAAATGCTTTCAACAGGTGCTGTCTTGCCTTCATGTAAAATGACTGTTATGGAGCAGTGAGTATATACTGAAGAGCCCTTTTGCTCCCAAGTATTTGTAGTGCTTGAAGTTTGAGCCTGTTGTTAGTTTTTGCAGTTGTTTTATTTGTGAGTTTTGTGAGACCTGTACATGGTTTATACATTATTTAGTCTGCAAAGAGTGTTAAATTTAAGTATCTCTTTATTGTCTCTTTAAATGCAATTTGATTACTTTTTAAAACTCGAAGTAATATTTAATAACTGTTAGTTTTCTTTTAGAGAGTTCTTACCAAGGAAACAGGAGTTCTTACAGCTACATGGATAATTAACTTGAAGCTTGTCTGTCTCTTGGGGGACATCAGATATGTAAATGAGGAACTTAAGTCTGAACAAGACATGCCAGGGAATCACTAAAAGTTTTATTACACTGAAGCATTGGTATTAAAATCCTAAACGTTATAATATACTACCATAAACCACTACATTTTAAAGAGCAAATATGTATGGGGATTTTATTAAAATTTGCAATATGAAATCATAACAGTGTGTACATTTCAGTTTTTTAGGAGATACAGTGAAATTTTGAAATCTTCAGTAGAAAGCATGGATTGTTGTGGAAAATATATATTATAATAATACTTTCAGTATGAAAATTTTAAAGGAATAAATGTGTATAGCAAACAATATTCACTCTCCCCTGTTGCAGAAGTGAAGCTGATTGTACTTCAATCTATCACATAGTATGTCATGCCATACTGAGAGCTATCCAGGTAAGGAAAGTTTCCACACTATTGCACTGCTGAGAGCAAAGTTAAGCCTAATGTTAATCAGAATTTTTTTTATGCCCTTTCAAAAATTTCTTATTTATTATCAAACCAATTAAACAGGCATCCAACCAAAACATAAGGAACTTCACTGATAAAACTTTTGAAAAAAATCAACTTTTCATAAGAATCTGTTAGTGTTCCTATTAACAATGTTGTCAGAGCCAGTGTTAGAGCTAAGTAAGTGGATATAAACATCACCTGACCCTCCAACCCTTGAGGGGTGGCCTCTTTTTGGACTAAAGACACAGCTGGCATTGAAAACTTCTGACTGTTACTACAAATCCTTTCCAGAAATAGAAAGCATCCACTTCAAATGACTTGAATGTAGTGTCTCTTGTATATGCAGTTCATAAAAAACACATATTCCAGATCTTAGGTAGATTCTTGCACACCTATAAGTTGTTTTCTTTTTCGTGACCTGCTTAAAATACATGTCTGCAATGCAAGTGTGCAGTGTAAGCATACAAATAATATTTCTTTAGCAGCACTTTGTGATAGTCTGTGACTCTTATTTGAACTAAGCCCAATGCAGGGGGAAAGCAAATGTTCTAGTAGAGAAGATACTGATCAAACACCACTGTTTAAACCAGCAATGGATGAGAGATTCAAAACCAAATTAAATGAAATGGAAAAAAAAACTTCCCAATTTTTATGCATTGTATTTTTTTCATCTCATCCTATATTTCCTATCAGATATTACCTGCATTTAGATCAAAGTGACCATGTCTGGTTTTTGCAGACATCTTGATATTGTAGATCAGCCTATCTCCACTCCAAATGGTTTAAATGTTCTTAAATTTTGCTTAATGTGTTATTTTTCACATTTTTACCAAGAGATATCTATTTTTTCCTGTTTGTTACTATTTATTCCAACTAATGGAGTTCAATAAAAGACACTTTAATTTCATGTACTAGATATCTGTTAGGAACTCTTCATGTTCAACTGCATTTAAATTCAGTGGGAAAAAAGAAATTATGACTTTAGAAGAGTTAAATTAAAACAGAAATTAATTAAACAGAAATTAAACTGTTAGAATAGTTTGGACTGAGATTTGGATGAGAACCTTTACAGATAAGAACCTATTTCTCATTTGAGGATGAAGTGTCACTTTCTGGCTATCTCTCTAAGACTTTTATTCTAGAATTCTTCTGGAAACATCAGGTTCATTTCTGGAAATTGTGTGCAATTAGCTTTGGAACCCTTGAAGCAAAACATACAGTGGTAGATTATAAATTGTTTCTAATATTGGTAAATTCCAGGCATGCCCTGTATAAAATGTGCACAAACTTCTTTGCAGGTTGTGTGAATTTTGCCAATGCAAATCAAGAAAGAAAAACCATTTGTTGCATGAAAATGTACATACTAAATATAGATTTGTATACAGTTGTAATGCAAGATACAAGAGTCATCATGTGTGTCATTCATTTAATCTTGTGTTCAATTAATTTATACCAACTATCTCTAAACATGAAGGAGATTAAAGCAATTAAAATAGAAATGAAGTCAAGCAATCAGTTTTTTTACTGCATCTTGTTTTTAAAGCTGTCAGTGAAAAATATTAATGAAGTAAAATGTTGACTATGTGAATATAAATAATATTAGTAATAAACTAAGAAAAATCAAATGCAGACCTATATATTAATTTTATACTTACTGTCATTTTGTAAAATATATTTATGATACATATTTTCAATCACTTAAGCTATTCTAATGTAGTGTGACTTAACTGTACATGTTCTTTAAATTTAGTTTTAAAGCTTGTTGTTTGTTTTGGGGTTTTTTTTGTGAGGACACACTACCTTTGATTTAATTTTTTTGACACTGTGCCCACTGCATAGTAGAAAAAAAAAAGTGTAACTGTAGTTTTGTCCTTAACAGCACAGGACAAATAAATGTCAAAATCAAATGGTGGTGTCCCCCAAGGGAAAATATACTTCAGTTATGAAATATTCTTCCCCAGCTCCCATTACTATTCCCATGAACACCTAGGTGAAGCTGCCTCAGGACCTAATCAGATACTGATCATTTGCATATAATAAAAAATCATGCAACGAGGTTTTAGCCCATTCTGAGGAAAAGTGCATAATATATCTTTAAATGGTTCTGTCTTAAACCTGGTGCTACTGTGGCTCTGGATGAATGGGGCAGACCTGGTGAGAAATGAACATCTGCTTATATTGTTGGTGTTTGGAGGAGCTGAGGTGCTATTTTTTGATATATATCTTAAAAGGTGGTGGTATTGATAAAATTTCAGACTGTCTCAGGAATAATAACAATAAAAATCAAATATAAAAAAGTCATTAAGGAAGTTTGAAAACGAGATTGTTTTAAGAATAAGGTTCTCCTTAGGTTTTATTAGCACCCTTAATTACATTATTACTCAGAGCAAGTGCAACCCATCACTGTTGGTTTATAAATATAAATATATTGTGATATCCTTTGTGACATAAAATTCTGAGCAGCTTGAAATTGTGAATTGTCCTCAGCTACTGTTATATTCAAGAGACTTGATAATTCCTGAAGTTGAATGAAACAATCTAAGAGTATCCCAAAACGAGTGGTGTGATAACTAAGTAGTTTGGATTTCAGTTCACATTTTTTTTTATTGGGAAAATAAATGTTGAAAAAGGTTCTGGACCAAATAAAAGCATAATGTATGGACACAAATAGACAGACCTTGTAGACAGACTGACAAATGCTTTAGTGTAATAACAAATTTTAGCCAATTTTCTTATAAGGTTAACAAGGAGAGGAGGGAAAACTTCTTGAAGTGGTGGAGCTACATTTTTCTCTGTAAACTAAGCAATTATTTACTTTCAAGCAGTTTTGTTGTGAAGTTCAGTTTGATTTTCTGCAGAAATAGATACAAATTTAAAAAGATATTTCAAATTATTTCAAAATATTACAACATATTCCTTCTAATGATACTTAGGGAGAGACTTTGAAAGCTCTTTTTTTCTGCTTTAGTTTTCATTGAGTTTTTTTGGGTTTTAAACTATTTTAATATCTTAAATGCCATCATTTTCCTGGGACATGTAATCTATTTTCTGGCTAGATCTAATTCTGAAATTAAGTAATTCTTAAAATTTCATCTGCCTGCACATTTTACACTCAAGAATTTTTTGTGTGAATGGTTTGAGTAGAGAGAATCTGAGTAAATGTAGAAGAGATTAATTCTCCTCCTGCAAAATCATAAGCTGTGTGTGGTGGGGCCTCTGGAAAGGATGAGATGGGAGAATGTTGTACTGAGATGAAGGAGTCTATAATCTTTCAGCTCTTCTGGGAATCTAATTGTACTCTCTCTCCCTTTCCTGTAGCCATGTGCTGTCTCCAGGTGAGCAGATAATATGCCTTTACTGAGGAGCTCTTCTGAGAGGCAGCTAAACCAGACAGGCTAACTCCTTTTGAGCATTTTGCACTGTGTTTATACACATGCTCCTCATTCTTTACCCCTCTGCTCCCAAGCTGTATCTATCTGCAATACAGATACAGAAACATATGGAGATTTAGACCTAATAAAGTTTTTTGCCATGGTTCCTCCTACCTGCCAGGGACCACTTTTAGTACCAAATGAGTGGAAAGCCTCATCTCCCTCCCTTCCCTCTCACTGTACTGACTTGCTGTCAGGACAGTGCATCCAGCAGTCAAAGAAAAAGACAGAGAGAAAGTTGTGAAAAGAAAAGAGGTGGGAGAAGGTCCCCAGTTTTCTGCTCCCAGGTCTCTCCTGTGGAAGTGCAAAAACTATCATAGGTGTAGTTAGATGTCAGCAGATCACAGTGCAGGAAATGAGTGAAAGAAGATATCAAAGCAGGGGTAAATTGCATGTTGAATGAACAAAGAGGGCATGCACAGAAAATTCATGTGCCTTAGTGTTTCAGGGGTGCATTGCTATGCCCAGCCATGTTGCAGCAAGGCAGGAAACATCTGCATTCAGTTTCACCCTCTAGCTCTGCCCCAGGAAGATCTGGGTGAGCCAAGTGGTTAGGCACCCTTCTCAAGGTTCTTCCAGTAGTTTCCCAGCCAGGACAGAGCAGAGGGGAAGAGCTGGCTGATAGCAATACAGCAGGCAAGTACACAGCTCATGCAGCAGCCCTTTCTTTCCACCCAGTTTTGGTACAGATATGCACAGCAAATCAAAGACACACCTACTTTTTGAGATGTGGATTTATGGGTACCATTTGTCCCCATTCTACTATTTCCTAATCTTGTCATTCTTTTAACTTTTAAAAATGTATAATTAATTTCTTATTTCCTCTTCATGCACTACATAAACACAAGCATTTCTAAATTTTTTTTTCTTTTTCCAGTCTTGTATCTCTTCTGCTTGCCACTATGACTTAAGGGGGATTAATTTCCACTTTCTTCCTTGTGCATTTGAATGTTTACCTAAACACATAGTGTTAAGTTTTGAATAGACATAATTAGGTTTTAATATCAACATTGGGGTAGCTAAATTAGAGAAGCAGTTTTTTTACCTTCCCAAGCCCAGTTTTCCATCTGTTTCCAGCCTTAGGCATTGCATCCATTTACAGTCTGTTAGCAATTGCAGGTTTACTTCACAACTATAAAAAGAAAGAAATAATATTTTTCTTTTAATGGAAAAGATTTTATAAGAAAGTTTAGAATATGGAGAATTTCAGAGTAACATATGGGCTATGGATTATGTGAAGTAAGTCAATTTGGCCTAATGCCTTAAAGCTCAACTGGTCCTTTGACACCATTAGAGCACAAGCAGTGGTGTAAATCAGAAAATCTGCATGCAGTTGAGTCATCATCTGTATTGTATGTTAAATGAGAAATGTAAAATTTGATTATGTGCTTTTAAGATCACATTTTTTTTCACTGAAAGTGAAATTGAAGTGTTAGATTAACAGTTGAACTTGATGATCTTATAGGTGTTTTCCAACCTGAAAAATTCTATGTTGTTATGATTTACTTAGATTCTGAATGGGATCGATAGGTATATAGACATATAGGCAGATAGCCAGGTAGGTAGGAAGGTAGATAGATAGACAGACAGACAGATAAATAGATAGATAGAGAGATGAAAACCATGCTCCTGAAAAAGAGCATATTTTGAATATACATGCCTGTCAACACAGTCTAAAGACTGACGTAAATAATTCAGCAACGCCTAAATCATCAAAAAGTAGTAGAGGTGATTATATTGCCTTTGATTGTTTTTCCAACATACACCTACCAGAAACTTTCTGATTTTCTGGCTGTTGATATGAGTGAAGGAAGGTTACATTTGCTGTTGTTGCTGAGAAGATGTGTATAACTTGCAGAAAAGTTAAAGCTTGCTTGGAGGAGACACCATGCCTTACCACAATTGGAGGATTTATCTGTATCTCAGGTAAACAAGCTGCAGAGTGGCTGAACCTTTCAGCTTTCCATTTTTTGGCTTCTGTAGTACTACTGGGAGAAAGGGAGATACCATTGTGGGTTTTTTTACAATTCAGACAGCATGACTGTGAAAACAGAGGCTTCCCTCTGCCTTGGTTCTGGAGACACAAATGAACAGAGTGGGGGCTGCCTTGATTCACAGCTACAGCACATGTATGGACACAGGCTAGCTTCACTATTTGCCCAGCTTCTTACACAGATGCTCACTGTAGACTGTGTCACATATATAGACTAGGAAAGATCTAGTTCTGAAGTGAATATACTCAAATCCAAGATTAATTCAGTTCTATGGGTGAGGTCTCTTTCCTGTAGGGTACTTGTGCGCTACATAATTATTTCCTTTAATTCCATTTTTAATGAGAGGAACATTGGAGGGGCAGATTTTCATCTGTTGCAGATGGTCTTTTCTTCCCCCTTGGCCTCTGTGGACCAGCAACAGCAAAAAACTTGCTGAAAACTGTCCCTGATTAATGAGCACATAGTCTTGGTTGTGGTGATGCCAAGTCTCTGTACTCCTGCTCTGTGGGATTGATTTCAGAGCTAATCCTTGCACCTGTGTGGGCCAGCAACCTCCCAAGCTCATTAGCTCCAGTGTGGGCAGGGCTGCCCAGCTGTGCAGGGGGGTCAGGACTTTTCCTGCAAGTTAGTGCTGCTTGCTCACAGTGAGTCATCACTGAGCCCTTCAGTCACATCCATTATGCTTTGGCAACCAGTATCCTTGTTTCTATCTCCTGTACTTAAGAGGCAAATAAAATCAATCCTGTTTAGTTTTGTAAGTTTAGGAAATGTTTCCATAAACAAAGATTGTGTTGGAAAAACAGGTGCATGTTGCCTGACTTTTATCATGTGCAGGCTCAAAGGTATTGCTATAATGGTGAGGTGTTGACAAAGGCAAATTTATTGAAAGTTTTACATATAAATTCTAGGTCAGTTCTTTTCATGACTAGAGACTATGTGGTTCTCTTCCTCCTGAAAAACACATTTTTTTCTGAAAGCTTCTATTGTGCTAGATGAAGCAGAGATTAAAAACACTGGCTGCTTTATTCAAAACATGTTTGACTTAAATTACAATACATTACTTTGCAGACAGACATCTGAAAGCCACGTGCTAAATAAACTGTACATTATGTAGAGAAGGGTGTTAAAAATCCCCCGAAGTTGTGGAAATATGAGAGGCAAAGAAGAAGATGATGATTTTGGCAGTCGTAGTCAATACATTGAGGCTGAACTGAGCTTTGCTTACATGTTCCTTCTAAGAAGAGAGACATATGTCTTGAATGTGGTTCGAGTATCTTGCAAAAGCAAGCTGGTAGAGGTCATTGCTGTTGGCAGATGGTGCTGCAGAACGAGACATAAGTTCCAGACAGGGAGCTAGAGTCTGCTTACCACATATCCACATATGTTCTGGTGCATTTTAAAATCATTTAACTGCTGAGCTTTGGTGGCTGCCCTGGCAACTCCACAAAAATGTGCTCGAAGTAGCAAAAGACAGAGTCACTGTACCATTTTGCTTGTGTGAATTCTGTTAAAAGCACTTTGTAGAAATCTGCAAAGGTATAGGGCAAGGCTGCTACTGCTGGAACAATAGGCTGGCATCATCAAATAAAAATGCACTTCTTTTGTTGACTTCCTAGCTGATTATTATTTGTATTAATTTAATTAATAGGTCAGATTTTTACAACTGTATTATTTATCCAGGAAATAGACAGCTCCTCCATCAGCCTGAGTGAAATTATTTTTACAACAGAAAATAATGCTGCAAGGTGGTGCACATGTTTAAAGAAACAGTGTGGCATGGCAAATTATGCACAGAGTACTCTAATTTCTAAAAAGGGTCGAGGTTTCAAGCACTTTACTTGAACAAGAAGATTTAATTTATTTGTTATTTTATGAAGCATTTTTATGTGTAGAAAAAGTGCTACTTGTTTGCACATGCTGGTTATGTGGCATTCTTACATGATTTCATGCTTTGCTGATGGAAAATTAGACCCTTGTGTATTATAAAAGAATAGAAGATAGCTATAGAATCAGGATGCGATTGCCTCAGGACATTCTGTTGACAGCTAGAAATATATACAGACAAAGCAATGTCACTGGATGCTAATGTGAACTATACAAGTTGATGAGTACTGTAAATCCCTGTAAAAAGAGAAATCTATACCCTTTTATTTCCTAGGTTTTTGCCCTTAAAATTACCACTAACAACACTTATGTAATTGTGTTACATATAATCATTATTAAGATATTATAATTATGGACATGAATAAACACAGATATATGTTTTTGATAATATATCTATATTCAGGAAAAAATAGCCTTTACTTGTTTACATTTGCTTCACATTTAGCTGAAGTTGTTATTAATTTAAGGGGGAAATTTGAATATATAGGGAATGCCAAACTGATCCAGTACTGAGTTAGTAACTGATCCAGTTACTGCAGGAACCTATCTGGCCTTTTGATGTTTTCTACATCATCCCCTATAATCAGCCCAGATGTTCCAAATAGATGAGGTCTTAATAAAAAAGCAGGAATTTGTTTCTACTGAGCCTAATTCCATCATTACCAATAAATTGCAATACTGTATTGTTACTGAGGTGTAAATATTTGGTTTGCTGCTTCCATTTTTTGAAAGACTCTCACAACAACCCAGCTCAAGTAAAGCTGTTTTGATATTGCCTGCTTCTGTCCATCTTTCTTATTTGTTTAATCTTTAAAAGCACAGCAGATGTGTATGACTGCAACAATTCACTACATATGCACAAATCTCTGTCTTCCCCACCTGTATTATCATGATAGCTCTTTGGACATCAAATATTTATCCTAATTACAATTCTGCTCTAATCTGAATATATTTTGTATGTCAGCAACCCTGTGTCTGAGAGAAGAAAAAAATATTTTTTTCTCAAAAACGTTGCTAGTGAGGCAGAATGACCCAGGACACTGTCCCTGGGAACAAGTGGGCAACAGTGGGACCTAGCCACATATTTTTTATTTGAACCAATAACCTGTGTTTACTTATATGATTATTATTTCTTTGTTTAATTGTTCATGAATCTTAGTATTTACTAATTTATTCATGAATCTAGTATTTACTCATTCTAGCCATTTAATTCCAACTACCTTTGTTTCATATATGGAACCTGTTATCTCTACTTACAAAAAGTACAAGACCTGTTAATGCCTTGAAGACTTGAAGTTGTCATATGTGCAAATGCCATGCTATGTATCTGGAGGGATCTTTTAAAGCTGGAAGGAGTTTTGAACAGGCCAAATAGCTGGCACTTATATTGTCTTCTTTTCTTGTTAGGAAACAATTATGGGACTAAAATTTGAAATGCATCAAAAGTCATATTTGTATTTAGAAAAATAACAAAAGGCCAGCAAAAGTTCCATGAACCTAATTGGCTGGCATAATGCAGAAAAGACTAGCAAAGCCACTGGAGAGTAAGAAGCAGGTTCTAGTTGGGCAAGCTTTGCAAAGCAAAACTCATAGATTTTTCTAAAGGAGAAAAAAATTTTCATATGCTAAATTCTGTACTTAAAAAGGCTTTTCAAGCCTTCCTTTATGTCAACTATTATGGTCTCTAAGTAGTTAGTGGATAACGGACAAGAATTCTTTTAGGAAAAACGACCTTCAAGACAAGGAAAAGGAAATGGAATTTTTTTTTTTTTCAGAAGAAAGGCTAGCAGTGGTTCATGGATTAATCTGTGGTCCTGTATTATGTAATATAGTTATTAATAAATTACATTTGAAAATATATTATAAATGAACAGAAGATTACTATAGAATCAGGATGTGATTGCCTCAGGGGTAGAGTAAAGCAAGTAATCAAACTTTGCAGAACATTAGTAAAGCTTGTGAGGAATTTCAAGAGGACCTATTTAAAGTAGGTAATAGGAAACACCATGAAAAACAAAACTGAAAAAATATTATCATTTCAGAAACCTTGAAAACTTTATGGGCAGTTCAGGAAACTTATCTGCTCAGTGTATGATTGTTGTTAAAAAATAAATTAAATATTCATATATTAACAAGATGGAGAAAGAATTTCTAGCATCAAGATATGAAATGAAGGTATGATTTTTGTACAGGATAATGTGCAAGGTGATTGTTGCCCTTGGAGAGAAGAGGGAGAAAGAACCAAGGAACAAGAGTGGTATCTTAAAACTGCAATGAGAATTTAGTGTTATTTGCTTTAGAGAAGAGAATAACAAAGAACAATTTAGATGAAAGAAAAAGAGATGGTAATGGTCTGTTTTTGCCTTGCAAAGCAGAGGGATGGCCAAAACTGAAGGGCAGTGAATCCAAATCTCGTAAATAGAAATATAACTTCACATACAGATTAAGCCAAGGAATTGGTTAGGGAGGTCAAAAGTTTGATGGAAATCCAGTAAGGAATGGAAATCTATCAAGTTAACAAATGCATCCAGATTATCCTGAAAGAGCTAAAAAAACCCTGAAATACAGAACCTCACTCATCAGAAAAGAATCTAATCTTGGAAAGAACATAAATTCTTCAGATTTGCATTTTGCATCAAACTTTAGCCATCAGGAATATAGAGTCTGTTTTCCTGGGACAGGTGCTCTGCTTTCTGACTTAGAGTGGAGTTTCTGACTCCACTTTCCAAGGAGGTGTGTAATGTTGACTAGTGTCAGGGTAGCAGTTGCTACAATAAATGAAGGGAATTTTTGACAAACTATTCTCTAGTAAGGTATTTCCTGTGTTCTTGCTAAATCCTTTCTAGTTGACAAGCCTTCCCTGGACTCCTTGGAATAAGGTTGCCCTGGCTAGCCATTAGTGGCCACTTCCAAGCCTACCTACCCCCAGCTGTTCTGGGCTCCAGCTGCAGAGGAGGAGGGGAAACCTGGGCAAGTGTAGCCATGGTTACCAGTCCAGGGAATGAACAGATTTTAAATATGCTAATACCCACTGATGCTTTTATGCAAAAGGCACTGAAAAATCTTTTTGGCTAATGCATTCTAATAACCAGTTCTCCCAAGATGGTAGTCACCTATCCATTGAGAGCTACTTGCATGTACCTCCACTTATGTTGTGTCATACCAGTATTTTCATCCCTCTGAGGAAGGTCCTTGTAGTGGATAAGGACTTGAACAGATTGAATATGTAGAAGTGCATTAATAAATAAATTTCACTGGTGCTGCATTTATTTTATATATTACTTCATTAATACAAACCATGTTTCTTCCCAAATTCCCACCTCCTGATTTTCCTTCTTCATTCCATCCTTTCTATCCTGTAATTCATCAACACAAGCTTCATGATACTGTTATGAATAATTTATTGAGCTGTGGAACCAAGATACTTTATACCATACACAATAGTTCTACATTAAAATACTTTTAATCCATAGGTAAACTCAAATTAGACATAAGCACAATTGAGATTGACTCTGCATACATAAGCATTGTATAACCTTTTCTATAGCCTCAAATAAACTGGAAACCCTTAAACAACATGACTCCAAAATAGTCTAATTCAGGTTGGTATGCTTCGCAGACTCAGGTTCACATTTAATTAATGAAGAATTTATCTAAAATGCGGAATAAGAGTTTGGAAGTAAAATTTTATTTTCTGAACATGGATGTATTAACAGAGGTCAGTATCTATATGTCAGTACCTCTAGTGTTAGAAAATGCTGGGAATGCTTTCAGGAACCATCTGACAGTAATTTTACTAGCTGCAATTTTTTTAATAACAGCTGTGAGTACAAAGCAGCTAAAGTTTACTTCTCCTTTACTATGTTAACATCTTGCTTGTTCCATTTAATTGAATGAAGTTAGTAGCCACAACTCTCATCTTTAACCCATCTTGCTTCCAAAGTTATTTGTGAAATCACTTCAAATTTATTACATAAAAAGTGTCATCTTAACAAATTGTAAAATTGGTAAAAAATTACTAGGTTAATATTATCTTGTTGCATCCATACTTGTTATTTTTTAACTGCTTTCTGTTATGTCTTTTAAATTAACTTGTAATTAGTATAATTGTTTTTTTTTAAAGACTAGATTCTTTCTTTGTTGTAAGTCTATAGTCCTCTAAGGAAATTGATCAGAAATAAGTAATTTTATTTAATTTCCCTCTTTTGGGAATAACCTTAATATATTTATATAGAATATTTTTATATATAGTACTTTAAACATACCATTCTGCATTAGGAAACAAATTTCTAGTTGAATGAAAAACTAGCAACATTTCAGAGAAAAAAAAATTTAAAATATTGTACCACTATATGATTAAAATGAAAAGGCAAAATGAAAGAGTTCAAACAGTTGTTGGAAGAAGCAAAATTTTGTGCATCTTTGTGTAGTGAGATCTCTGTGTCAAACCAAATATTGGAAGATAGAAGGCTAGTGGAATTTTTCCTTTTTATCCAGGATACTGACAGTATTCCTAGCCCTGCCTCTTAAATCTGGAAGATGTGGCGATAACGACCTATTTAAATTAAACAGTTGAATTTGTGACTTGTTCATGTTAGGTGAAAAGTGTTACCTATATTCATAAATGGCCCAGGGCCAAATTCAGCCCATACATATGCCCCTTTCCAGACCACTGAATGCTTCTGTAATCAGAACATGGCTATCATACTTGATAAATTGTAAATGGATGCAAACCTTCATATTTCTGTGTTCAGTTAAGCATTCTTAAACCACAAAATGAGCCGAGTACTGGACAGAGCATACACCCCTGGAGCCACTCAGAAGACATATGGCATAATCCAAGGCAGGTGTTTGTAAATCCAAAAGATCACATTAGACCCCTTAGGCTACAGTCTGAATGACAGCAGAGGGATTTTGTAGTTTATCTAGGACCCTAAATTAAGTTGTCACCCTTAATTTGTGGGATAACATCTACCAGGGGCAAAAACAAGTTAGAAACTTTTTTTTCTTTTACAGATTCAGTTATTGCAGCTGCTGAACTCTCTTGCTTATATGTGTTTAAATAATCATTTAACTGTTAGTTAAGCAACTTTGTTGTCTTTTTCTTTTTATTTATTTCTTTTAAATTTTTAAAAATTTTATTTCTGAGAAAAGAAATAGGTGTCCTGTGACCTGTCAATGACTATGAGATTGTCGAGATTGTCTGGGACATGCAGTTGTTCTTTTCTAGGTGGATCAGTTGAACACACACTGAATTATGGAAACTCCCTTTGATTGATGAGTTCGGATCAGCTTTGGCAGATGCACATTAAAAAGGAGTAGATGAATACATATAAACCATTGAGCTTAGCAGAAAGTACTGCTCAACACTGTAAACTGCCAACTTTATCATCTTTAAGTAAAAAATACAGTTTTTCTTCCCAACAAAGACTTTTTATAAAAGCAATAAGGTAACTGCATGAAGTGTGCTTATCATGATATAATCACACCCCAGGGGGAATGAGAGGTGCTCGGCTGCACCTCATGCTTTGTAATGACCCAGGGGTGTGATTATCTTATGATAACCACACTCCCTGTCATGCCTTATTGCTTATATATTCCACATGTCATAATGAATCCTGAAGCACTTTCTGGGCCTTGTAGCAAAGGCAATGACTTTGAAGTATAGGAAGTAGTCAGATTTTCTAGGTACATACAGATTAATATTGTATACATTAGGAGGAATTATGAATGACTACTTATCTGTACTAGCCAGGCCATAGTTTTTTAACTGTTTCTAGCTTCTGTAGGTTTCATGTGGTATTTTGTGGGAATGTGCTTAAATTTTTCTCTGGAAGTATAGTGTGAAAGCTGGACCACCATACTTCAGGACCATGGGGAAAGACAGCAGCAGTGACATTGCCACCTTTGCACTTTCTAGTTGGGATGATTATATAAAGTCATACAGAACTATAATCTGACTTTACCACAAAAATCTTTGTATGTTTACAAGATATTTAATTGAATGTTGAAGTAACTGAGTAAAAAAATCTGAACTTTGATATGCAAAATTTTTTCAGAGGAAGGAAAAAGAGCTTGAGAGACCTGTATTTACAATGCTGACTGAATATCTCATCAATTTCTCTTTTACTGAAGCTATATGAAGGAGTTGTGGTTTATTTGGAAACATTATTTTAAAGAAATCTGCACTTTAATAATAAAAATAGTAATAAATCCTAATGAAAATGATTGGGGTTAATAACAGGTCCATAAGGAACTGGGAGATCAAGAGGATTCTGAATTCACAATTAAGGGTTGACATAAAAGACAACAGGATAATAAACTAAGCAATTATCTTTGATATACCTTATGGTATAATAGCACCACAGGGTGAATCTGTACCTCAGGGAGTGGGATTCTCCATAACTTTGCAACCTTGTTAATCTGATGTATGTAGCAGTCAACATTTAAATACTACTCCACTTGTCAGGAAAATCTACAGTCCTGTTTTCTTGCTGTCATCATAAATGGGTTGATAAAGATGATGGCCTATCATTATGGCCATTGATTCATTGCAAGCATCAGCTCTGAGATCAGCTAAGTTAACTGCAGGCCACCACAAGTAACTCTATGTGTCTAAAATAAAGCTTATTTAGTTCTATAGTGTGCAAATGTAGTATTACTGATTACCATAAAGGTCAGACATGCACATTTTAACTGGTGGTAATGAGTAGTTTTAAAGATGTTTGAGTCTTTTCTTAATCTTGCCATGTCACAAGGCTTCTATTGTTATGCACAGAAGAATGTGCCTTTAATTGAACCATTTGCCCTATTTTATCTTGATCATAGAGTGGGTTGTGTGATGTTAGTGGTTAAAAACGCCTACCACATGTCCTAATAATTACTAGCCTTCAGTATATTGTGCAGTGAAGGCACACAAAGTTTGTCTATGAAACAAAAGGCTCCAAAATGCTGAAAGCAATATTGAAATAGTTTTGTGTACTGTACCAAACTGTTCTGAATGTGAGCTCTCTGAAAGCAGAGTGTAAAAATTAAGTAACTTTCAATTCTGATTAATAAAAACACGGTCTCACAGTTTCACAGGTAACAGTTCTGAACAATTGGTTCCTCTTATATTTAATAAGAAAGAGCTGTGTTAAAAAATGGTGAGTTCAAATGGTTCAGAACTGTGATAACCGCAAATATTAAAACAGTTGCACAAAATACTACTTGTGTGTGCATGTGTGAATTTCAAAAAATATGAGAAGAAATCTACTAGTTCTCAAAGTCTGAGTGTGACAAAATCAGTATCACTGCAAATTTAACCTCCACCCCTTCCATCTTTCAAGGCTATGTGTTTAATGTAGTTATTTATAATATCCTGAAATAATACCTTTCCAATTCCCTTCTCTCCCTATCAGATAAAAACCAAACAATGTCATCAGTAGCTCCACAGAGGTGAGAAATTTTACAGGATAATGTAAATTACAACATCAGTATGGTGTTCTAGTGTAACATTTTTGAGTTGTTCAGTTTCAAATATCAATGAGAAGCTCCTTGAAAAAGTAGAGTGTTCCCTTGTCTTTGCATTTTTTATTTTAAAAACATTCCAAAATATTGATGTTACCACCATAGGGGTTATCTAAATTTTTTTTATCATTATTATCTGCAGTTTCTTCTTTTCCTTTCCTTTTTTATTTTTTTTCCAGAGAGAGGTCTTATATTTGCCAAATTTTGCTTTTCTTTAACTCCTTGTAAGTCTTTTGTAGCATTCCATTCAAACAACAGGCAAAAATGCAAACCTAAGTGGAACAAATGAAACTTTTCTGAATTCTTTCACAAGCAAAAATTCTCTAAGATGAAACTGTCTGGGTTCATATACCTTTACCTGATATATAAATGTCCTGAAACCAAATAAGAAAAAAGGAAAAATGGGTTGACTTGTTTTTTGTTGGATTGCGGTTTTTATGCATATCAAAGTCAAATGAACAGCAAATTGAGAAGAATTCACTTATGGTTAGAAATGCAGGGATATTCATAACTACATAATTGTGTAAATCTGTCCTTATTTATGTGAACTTCTTGTAAGATTTACTTCAGGGTATAACCTGTGAAGTGTTAATGATCTTACACTTGCAGTCCTGACTGTCATATCAAATTATAGTACTGTGAGGTTTATTTTTCAAGTAGTTGCAACATGGATTAAACTTTATTATATCTACTACTAAGCAATTCATTAAATGGGTTAGAATCATTGCTGATTATTAAAATTAGTAATGTGATATCAGTGGCTGAAGTATGATTCTGCTGCCAATACATAATCAGGTGCTTTTTAGCATCATCATGCATAAAAAAGGTTTTTCATTAAGTTATACTGTGATTCAAGTAATTTTATGTTATGTTAACAAAAAAAATCTGTATACTAAAATTGTAATAAGAATAAAAAGCTATCAGCTATTTATCTTCCTCAAGAAAGAAGAATTTTTCAGATAGTTTTGTATGTAAAAATATATGCTTTCATACACCTTTAACAGAAGTGTGTGCCAATGTGAAAAAATAACAGATTTTTAATTCATATTATTAAAGTTTCTGATTCTGATTATATACTCATAGAATATGTCTTTTTCATGCCTTTGATATTGGTGTTCCTAATGTACTTAAGTGAGAGAAGCATTCACCTTTCTTTATGACATGGCAGTACAGCTGGAAAATTATTAATTGGGTTATTTATGACTCTTGAGCTGTAAGATTGACTGATGTTTATTTATTTTTTTTTTTTCAAATTGATTGTTCAGCAGGAAAAGTTTCCACAGAAAACATGTTTTTTAGAGCAGGAACTGCAAGTTTACCAAGTGAAACCATCTTGTGGTTTGACACAGACCCAATGCCGGGCACCCCTGAATGCTGCTTGCTCACCCTGCCCTGCTCAGCTGGGCACAGGACAGGGAAAAAATTAACAAAGGGCTCCTGAGTTGGGATAAGGGCTGGGAGAAAGCACTCCAAGGATAAAACAGATATAAGTTTAAAGGTTAAAGGCTTAAAGTTATAAAGTGGCTTTACTACTAAAAGAGTCAGAGGAGGAAAATGAGAAGTAAAAGAGGCCCTTAAAGAACACCTTTTCTTCCCCTTTCTCCCTCCTTCACAGACAGTGCAGGGGACAGGGCATGGGGGTTTGGTCAGTTCAGCACCTGAGGTTTTCTACTGCTGCTCTTTGCTTGTTTCTTCAGCCTCTGGAATGTTCTTAGCTGTCACTCAGCCTTCCCACTCTTCTGAAGGTTGTACAGCTCCTCCATTCAAAACAGTTTCAGCTTAGTAAGTGAAGACCATAAAACATTATATTGTGTTCTCTCTGTAGGTACAAGGAGCAGCAGCCAAATTTGTATAATTGTTGTCTCAGCTAAATACAACCTTCTAGAGATGATTTCATAAAGATGAAGAGGTTGCTGGTGATCTCCAAGTAAAACTGATTTGTAACTTTGGAATTACTTGGCAAAGCCTCCTCCTTTACTGCTTAAGTTGATTTTAAGATCTGTTAGAAGACCTGACAGTCAAGGTGTAATAGAAGTTGCTGACTTGCTATGCAGAGGCATTTTAGTGCTTTTTAGATATTCTAACTAAAATTTATCTCTATCTTTTATATGCCATTATTTATTGTTGAAACACACAGGCACTCAGGATATATGAGCATCCCATCATCCAGGAAGGACAAAAGAACAAATAAAAAAAGATTTATTCCTCTTTACCTCAAGTAGTAGTACCTATATGCTCTTGTAGCCAACTAGCTTGGAATTTATTCCCACCAAGGACCCATGTGTGTATATATGTATATACTGATTGGCAGCTGACCTTTGGATAAGAACTTTTGTGAAACTTAGATGACAGTGGGAAGGGAGTTTCTGGTTCTCTCTGTGTGTACTCATATTGCCCCAAGTGAATGAGTGTCCACAGAGAAGGAAGGCAGTTATTAATGATGATAGGAAACTCTTCCTTAGTTCTAATGGTATGTATTAATCACCATTTTAGTTTCTGTAAAATCAAAAAATTAAAATGGTGGATAGCTGCATTTTTACATTTTAAAAAAATCTTTATAGTTTATGCCCATAGCTGAAAATCAAATACCTCTCTGTATGATACTTGGATCTCTTTTGCAAGACAATTTTAAAAAGGGGATCACTATGAAATTATATGTAAGAGGCATTCAAGCCTTTTGCTGTCACAACATAGGCAGGAGGTACCATAAATATGAGCTTTTATTACGGATAGCAGAAAGTCTATCCCATGAGGATGGTATCCTATTGAATACATGGGATCTGTTTAAATGTTTTATTTTGCAGGTATAGAGATTAGGTTTAATAGAAATACATGGCTAGAGATGAACGTCCCTAAAGTAGGAAGCTTACTTTTTTATTGATTTCTGGAGACACCTAGAAGAGAAAGAAAGAAACAAACAGTTACAGTCTAAGACTTATTGTGATTTTGCTGTGCAGCTGATCACAATTCTTTGATCTGAGCTGACCCATAGCAGAGAAGAGGAGCCAAAACCCTGTGCTTCTCACAGAGGGTGCATAAGGGACCCAGAAATCCCTGGGCAGAGTGGTCATTGTTGTGTCTGCAACTCCAATCTGCACAACTTGTACACTGACAATGCAATTATTGTTCTAATTCTTATAGGAACCCTGAAAAAGGAGAGTTTTTCTTTTGTGTGTGTGCAGAAGTACTTCCAGCATCCTTCTGCTTCATGTACTGATTTGTGAACACTGGACACAGGTAATGTTCTCTTACAACAGCTCACAGAATCTGCCAAGTTTCATTGCATAATATTTTTAATTCTTTTGATGTCTTTCAATGGTACAGTGACAATTATTGCTGGTTAAAAGTAAATGTGTTCTTTACCATTCTCTTTTAACCACATTGTAAATCATTATTTTAATATATTTTGTTAAATGTGGTGAGATCTAAGTCTAGGGTGTTAAAAATATTTTACTGCTCTTTGTGCTTGAGGCATTTTTAGCAAGCTAAAAGATCTTTACAGGCATTGACAAGTTGTACTGTGTCTGTGGAGAAATGATTTAGAATAAAGAAAATATATTTTTAATATACAGTAATAAACAAAGATTTTTGCTGTGAATTAATAGAATTAATATTTAATAAAATCCCTGACTTATTTTGTTTATGCAGCTTCTGTCTCTGTCAGTTTTGTCCATTGCTCAGTGCTATTGCCAGTCAAAGAGCATAAAAGTGATTTTTTTTCTTAGAAACCCTGCAATTGATCAAAGTGCACATCTTTTACAAACCTCTCAAAATTCATAATACTGGTGGTAAGATGTGGAGCGTGGGTTTTTTTAAAGCCAATTTTCATTTTAATGTTTTATCAGTCCTTTTGTGTCACTGTACAAAATGATACAGGGTGTCTGACATCAAAATCAGCAATACAGATTGCCTTTAAAAATAAAGAATGTGTTGCCTCTGTCTGAGACCTAGTTACGTCTCATATATAACAGAAGGCACCTTTTGTTCTTTAGTTAATTAGCTCATTATACTGTAGGTACATAATTCTTTAAGCAAATTCATTTGAACAGGAATCAGAAAAAAGTTATGGATGATAAATTCAGACAGTGCAAAAATGTTAAAGATGTTGACTTTCCATGAAAAATGCATGTGGTAGCATGAAAGAATTTAAGCTTGTGGAACAAATGCTCCTGTAATGTTTTAATTCCTATCAGCAGAAAGACTTTCTATTGTTTGTAAATAAAAAGGAAATATTTCACTGTGGCACTTCCATCTGTTACCTTAACAATAAGTGAAGTCATGCAGTTAATCACAGCATTTTGTAAAAAAAGAATTAAACTCGAAGCTCTGCTCTTATATCCCCATGCAGTTATAAAACACTTACCCACCAAGAACAACAGATTCTGACTGTTAGTGTTGTGTTTTAATTCCTGTATGGGCTAGTTCAGAACTCAAAGACATGGATTTCCTACTGAGTGCTGAGATCTGCTGCCAGGAATGGCTTCTGTCCAAGGAAATGTGCTACCTTTTCAAGATAAATGTTCCTGGGTGAAAGGACTGCAGAATGTGTTTCCTCACAACATATTCATTGAAATTTAATCTTCCAAGTATTTAATTTAAACGTGCTATCAAATATAAAAATAAAGGGAAATGAAAAATCTTGTAGCTAGCTCCATGGCTCAGACCTCTAATCCTATCTAGTACTCATGGCTTGCTCTTCTGAGGGCTGTGAGTCCTGTTAACATGAGGCTGTCAGGACTGGCAGTCAGGCTATCAGGGCCAGAATTTTCATTCAGGCTGCCAAATAAAAGATGTTTTAAAAAATTACAGCTTTGACTGGTTTGGCTTTTTATTTTTTTTTTTTTTTTTTCTGTTTTGTTTTTTGTTTCTTTTTTTTTTTCTTTTTTCTTTTTTCTTTTTAATTGAAGTCATTGATCTTCCCTAGGGAAGGGAATCTGAGGTAATAGTGGCACATATTGGGGAGTCTAAGGTCATTGTATTTATCTGTGCAGCTCACCTTGAACTAGACAATATGCTTTTTTGGAAACCTCTGGGGATTTTTTGCTGGTGAGTATACTTGGTCATCCGGTCTAAGCATCCCTAGTGGTGATGTAGAGACAGTAAAGTGTTATATTCATTATAGAGAATTCCTGAGGAAATCTGAAAAAACTTTTCAAAGGCAAACAGCAGTTAAAAGAATGTCAGTGACACTTCATATTGCCTCTCAGAGTGGGAGTTGCTGCAGTGAAAACATAGCCTACATGAAGCTTACCTTGCTTTAAGTGAAGGAAATAGTTTCTGCTAAAAATCAAAAAAGTTACATGCAAACTATATAAGCTTTACCTTATGACAAATACACATACATTTGGGAAAGGTGGTGTTTTAAAAATGTGCATACGGTGACTCTGCAACCACCTTATGTTTGAAACCCCCATTTTCACAAAGAAATGAAAGGTGTCTGAAATAGGGAAAAATATTTTAGGAAATGAAAGATAGGCAAAGGCTTTTTTTGCACTTGTGCCTGAGACCCACTCCTATTCCAGCCCTAAAATGGAAGCACCCTCTGCTGGCTCCTATGGTACATAATTTTATCTCTTTACACTGTGGTGCCTACAAGGTGCTGGTCAAATTGCTCCAACTTGGGTTTCTGCTGATATTTCTGTTCTGCAGGGTTCAGTTTGCTACTCCAAGAAGTACCCCTACAGCTAATTGCACAGGAGTTCCTCCTCTTTCTTATGCTTTATGGTAATGATTCCACTGTTAAGCCAGGATCAAAGACTAGCTGAATTATCTTTAAATTACTCTTGGTGTTTCATGTGAACAGATAGAGCAACTTATACTCACATTCATTGCTGAAAGGTTTTGTTGATTTGTAAAACATTTTACCTGAGCAGAAGTACAGGGAGGCATTTGGAAGCTTTTCTAGGCATTAAGACACAAAAAATGAGTAGGCAAAAACATGCTTTCAACTAATCACAGTTGAGTAGATTATTTCAGTTTTTTTGAGTGAATGAGTTAATTTTTTACATTGCCTTGTTCATGTTTGCTTGTTTTTCTGCCATTAGTGAAAATGCAACATGACTATCCATATGTTTCCACCAGGTTTGGCTATCAACATTTTATTATTTTCATATTTTCTTCACTAGTTTTTTGAAAATAAAGTAAAAATCCCCAAACCAAGGATGTAATTGAGTGATTTTCATATGTATTCTGCATTGGATTGCACTGGTCATACCAAAGGAAGCCAAAAGAATATGTTTGAAAATATCTTATAAGCAAATATGTTTCAGTCTAAAATGTAAAATGGACAGGCCAGGAAAATACAGGAAGATACAAAGGCTGTTCAATTACTTTCCAGGTTTTTTTTGCTTGCAAAGACTTTCTCTTGCCTTAGCCCTCTCAAATAGACCTGAATTATATAACACTGCATGGTGGCACACATTTTCAAATTTTGTCCTAAATGAAGAATACAAGGGCTTGATCCAGGATGGCATTGGAGCACATGCCTAAGAACTGAATGTGTGATGTCTATGTGGTCTGATGGGCTGAGCTCTTGAGCACTAGTGTTTCTTCAACCCAGTTTCCAAAGAGATTTCATCTGCTCAAAACAGCTTTGAATATTTTAGAGTACATTTTTAAATAAGGGTAGCAGGGCTTTTTGACTTCCTCCTGCCAATGAATCTATCAAATAGATTTGCTGCTGGCAAAAAGGGAAACTTATCTTGGTTTTGCTTTTTTTTTAGAGATTAATTTGAAGAACAAAGTGAAATATGGAGCTCCCCCAGGCTGTCAGATCTATGACAGCCCAAGAAGTACTGCTGTGGTCAGGGTCTGGGCTGTGGGGCCAGCTGGGGTGGCTAGAGCCTCCTTCTCCATAGCTTTAGATTTTCATGATGGAATTCACTGTCAGGATAAAGGGAGAGGAAACCATCAGCATCTGCATTTCATTGGGGATGTGGTCAGAATGCCCAGCTGGAGCACAGAAATTGCATTTTTTGGCATTTATATCTTTCTTCCCCTCATGGGGAGTGCTCAGTGCCTAAACTTAGAGCACCAAAAGATGTTATGCCTATACAATGTTAACTGGAGACTGGTTATAATATTTAGTGTCAATTTCAATATTACTTTAATAGTGAGAAATGGTCTTCAGTTCTAAAATATCACCTATCTTAAAATAATGTAAATTATCCCTCGACAAAAAGTGGTAGAGTAGTTGTGAATGTAAGTGAGGGAAAGCTCAGAAAGTTTATGTTATAAGAGAAAGAAGCTTTGTAATTCACAATTCCAGGTAAAATGGGAATATAACTTGATCTGAAAATGTGGAATATATATACAAAGTCTGATAACACAGTGTTAACATAAACATTCCAAAACAGAATTTAATGTAGAGAAGTCACCAGTTTGACACAGAGCCAGGTGAAAAAATATTATAGAATTTTAATATTCCATTAAGTTTTAGTTAAATATATAGTTTTAAGACAAGTTTTACTATTGTGATGAGTATTAGAATTTTTGAAACCACTGTCCTTTGATTACAAGATGAATTTATCTTATCAGTAATGCAGTTTATTCATATGAATACAAACATAGGTCGAGCAATGTTCAGAGGGAAGAGGGATGTTTTCAAGACAATGAGTAGCAAAGAGAGACAAGGACAGCAGAGAGGAAGCTTTTGCCTCAGATGTGATAGAAATTGCTTAGAGTGCAGATGCATTTAAGAATTACATCTGTGTTTGTTGCAGGACACTTAAATCCCTTTTCTTGATCCTGCAATCCAGTTCACTTTGCAAGGTCCTCTTCTACAATTCCAGGATTTTGGGTTAAACCTCAATTTGCAGCATCTGAATGTTGAAGCATTACTATTTTCAGTTACACTTCTCTGAGATGATTTACAGCACTGACCAGCCTGCCTAACTCGGGGAAATTTCACAAATAGCCAGCACCCTGAATTTTGTGTGTCCATAAACATTGGCAGCTTTTCTAGTTTTCTGTTGCAATTGAGACCTATTTTAGCCATCTAAACCACTCTAGAAATACATCTGAGTCATTTGAGAATGATGTGTGAACATATTAAATATGGGAATTACAAAACATGAGAGTTCAGAGTTTTGCAGCATATTTTTCCTGGTTTGTAGCAGTGGCTCAATGTACTGTACCTTGTGTGTAAATAGACCTATCTAGGGCATATTTGTGAATGGAGGCTAAGGGAGACTCTGATTGCATTTTTCATTAAGTGGGTGGCTATCCCACGACAGTTTTCCTAATGAACCACAGTAGAGGGCTTGGAGAATACTGAAGTTCCTTTTGTAGAAGTATTTCAGTACCTTTTATAAGAATGTGAATTGTGCCCTCTTCATTAAGTGGTGGAGACAGCAGAAAAATCAAAAAAGGAGTCATGTTGAGTGAATGAATGTTGGAGTTGTCATATGGATGGTACTGCTGCAGCTACTCTTTTCTTTCTGCAAAATGATCAAGCCCAAGGGAGGGAGGATTCACAGACTCATACAATTCTTTAAGTATTAAAAGACCTTTAAGATCATCAAGTCCAACTGTTAACCTAGCACTGCAAAGTCCACCACAAATACATGTCTCTTTCTTTCAAAATTTCAACTTGATTTTAGGAAATAACATCGAATGCTGAGAAACTTCTGTGGCTTCAATCTGTATTCCTTGGAACTCATATGCTCTCTCCAGTGCTCAAACTATGTCTTCTAGATGTGAAGTGGTCTTTTCTAAAATCTTCATAATGGGAGTACTCTGTATATTTAAGGTGCTTCTGCGTCTTAAATTATCTTGTTATTTGCATAGGATATTTTTTCCACAGAGGAGATTGAAAACATGTTTAAATGGAATGCCATCAGTCCCCCAAACAGAAGCATGTTTCCCTTACAAAATTCTACACTTATAAAAGCTCTGTCCATAGGCAAAAGTGGAATTTAAACTCCCTGAAAAATATGAAAATTTGAATAATATGCATAAAAATATGTAAGTTCAGATAATCAGAAAGAAGCAAAGCAACAGGGGTACACAAGTATTTCTAGTTTTGTGCTCACCACAGGGTGCTTTGGG
This sequence comes from Oenanthe melanoleuca, assembly GCF_029582105.1. Taxonomy (NCBI): domain Eukaryota; kingdom Metazoa; phylum Chordata; class Aves; order Passeriformes; family Muscicapidae; genus Oenanthe; species Oenanthe melanoleuca. The sequence goes on from NC_079334.1 coordinate 46,057,901, forward strand.
ACACCACATCTTTGCACAGCAGATATGGACCCTAAGGAATGTGTGTGAGCACCAACAGAGCCCAAGCAAATGCTCAGTCTGGGACTCTGCTCTGTGGCAAGAGCAGGACTTGCTGCCCACTATGGAGAGCCTTACACTGCAGATCTGGTGTCCAAAGCCTTGCAGAACTTCCACAAACCATCATTATTCTCCTGGTGCAGTCGGTGAAGATGAGGCAGGGAGTTTAGTGCTTCACTGAGGTTCACACAGTGTATCATATTAAGAGCAAGAAATAAAACTTCTAAGTCCCAATTTCCATTCTTCTATTCATCCCACTAGATTTTGCTGTCTTACAGCACCACATAAAGGGAAAATGAACTAATTTCTATTTTTTCTTTCCTACAGTGGTACTACTTAAAAATAACTAAGATGATTTTTCTATAAACTAAATTATTTAAAATGTGACTATAGATGGAACAAATAAGATTCACAAAACATTCTAAGATATTTATTAATTTATACCACTGTTTAAACAGCAGTTTGTTGCTGAAATGCTGAATTACTACTTATTACCATAATATTGATTTTTTTGTACAGACCACCCGACAATTCACAGCATCTCTGTATTTTCTTGTCACTGGTGTGGATGTATTGTGCTTAACTTGAAACTTGAACAGTAAGTGCTCCTGCAGCTTCCTTTGTCTGTTATACAAAGGAAATAAACATCCTTTTGTTACCTTTGCTTTCAAGGTACAGACCTTGAAAGAGCAGCGAAATGGAATTGCAAAGTTTCTGGTTTCTTGAGTTCCTCTTTTGATGAGCATGCTTATAGCTGGACTGCATGGTTCTAGTAGCTTTACAGGAGGAAAGAAAAGGTTATTGTTTATCCCCACTAAAATCCTAACCTAGTGTAATATTAACCCTCTGCCAGTGCTCAGCTAAGAGAGAAATGGGGCTCTGTCTTAATATGCTAGTTATTAAACTGTATCTACCCTAAATGCTGTGGTGACCAAGTGGAGCCCTAAAAGAGTTGATAGGGCTTGATACCAGAGGGGAGCATTTTAGTATTTTATTATTTTGTTTTACTTCATTTTTAAGTTTAATTTTATTCATTTTAACATTGCTTTTCTTAGAGAAAGGTAGCATCTCCTGCAGATATCATGATTTGATAACACTGAACCCAGGGTATGGCCTTTTCCTAAATTGAAGAGGCAAAGGTTTCAGTTCAGCAGCGTGGATTTGAGGACATTTTATTCCCCAGCTGCACCTCCTGATGCCAAAGAATGTCCCAATGCCCTGTGCAAATTTGACAAGCAGAGGACACCAGAAAGAATGAATTGCATTCAAAAGAGCTTAAAATCTTCATAGGAGGACCTTGTTAACACTACTTCTACACCTTAAGATCAGAAATCATGTGTTTTGATGGAATATAAACTTATGGAAATCATTCTGAGAGACGTAAGTGTAGCCTTACTTAAAAAGAGGAGCAGTGCTTTGCAAAATCCCTCAAGAGAGCCTGAGCTTCTTCATAGTAATGAAGAAATGTCAGTGGAAGTTGATGGTGCGTGTGTGCATGTGTATGCATGTTGCAGGGAAGGGGAGAAAGGAAGGAGGCAGCCTCCAGAATTTTTACATTTCAAATGTCTTTTGGAAATCACTTGTGTACTCTAACACATGGTCCCAAACTCTTTCTGTGCTATTAAAAATGGTCTGCATACAAATCAGTCTGCTGTAAAAAATTGCTTTGACAATAGCAGTTTTAAGTGGTTGATGGCTTCAAGTATGCAGGATCTCCCTTGGCTCTTGATCCAGTGTGTAAGGGAAGATGTTTATCTGTTGTACCTGCATTCCTGTGATGGTAAAATAGAGCATATTCTTCTCTGTTATTTCTCCTCTGGTTTAGCCCCCATGTCTTTTTGAGGCAGATTAAAGTATTGCTCAGTTTATATAGCATTATTATGTGCTAGAAATTGTGTAATGTCTCCTTTGAAAACTGCAGAAGTTAAGTGAAGCATTTCAGAAACTTGAATGGGCTTTGACTCTAACTCATATTCCCTTCCTTAGTTTACTCACTGCTACATTTCTACCCCAAAATATAATAATGTACATCACACTGTACAGACAATTTGTCTTTATGTGAGCCCTGTTCAGTTATTTAATAACTCACCTGGTAAAACTGAGGCAAAGACTGCTAAACATTTCAGATTTGTCCATAACTGGAAACCCTGTACCTGGACACAGACCCTTAGTTTGTCTGTCCTTTGCCAGTAAACCAGAAATGCCTTTTCAAATTTTTCACCCTTTCAAAAACACAACTTTGCAGATGTATAAAAACATTTAATAACTGGTGACCAAAGTCCTATAGTTTGTATAGAGTAAGGTATGTTTTCTTCAAACTTAACTAAACCACTTCAGAGCCACAAATACATGCTTCTAAAGATTTTTTATATTTTTTTTTTTTTTGTCAAATAAAGGTTTGAAAAATAAATATACACCAAACTGAGAATTATGCATTTTTAATAGGAAAAGGATCTGTGAGAATATTTGTGAAAAATTAGAATTTAATTTTGAGAAGTGAATGCACTAAACCCCCAAAACACTGGATTGATTTTCCAGAGCTTTATTCTGATTTTTCTTGTTCCACAGAGTGCTGTTTGCCTCACGGTGTGAAGCATGCTACCATGCCATGTTGTTTGCCCAGGCACTGAGCAGTTACTTGCATCAGACAGCTGCTGAGAGTCACATATGAGTGATGCTGGCTAACACTGCAGCATAATGTGGCTGCTTCCCTGCCTGCCCTCCCTTACAATTCTCTAGGTGCCTGTTCTCCAGAAGAAAGTTGAATGTATCGTTAGAGCTTTTGCTATTGTTGCTTTGGCTTTTAGAAAGTTAACTGAAACTTGGAGAGCTGAGTGCCTGTGCTACTTTATGACCCTTAAATTCCTGGTATTGCCTTTTTGTGCTGCCTATTCCAGACTGAAAAATTTTGAATAGGATTTGCACCAGGGACCTTTAATGCATCATTTTACCCCTCTTTATTACACCATGGCAGCCAAGCATGTCAAGTGTTATAATAGTAGGGCTGGTAAAAAGGGGAGCTATAAAGTTGAAAGTAGTACTGTGGCCATTGTGAAAGAGTTTTAGGAAGATGGAGTGAATGATTATTTTAAGTTATTAAGATTGCTCACATAGCTTCTGGTACACTGAAATTATTAATTTTATGCAAGAAACTGCTCTTTCCTTTTGCAATTTATTAGTGCTCATCCTCGTATTTTCTCATTTGGAAATGGCTTAACTTAAGGCAACATGAAAAGATTGCTGGATGTGGAAAGAACTTTGTAGTGCACGGCATCACGATTGTTCAGACTTCAAAGCAACCCTTAGAAAAACTGTAAATAAGGACTAAGGCATAAAAATATACCAGCACCTGGGAATACTCAGCACACTGCACACCAGAGCAGAATCCAAGCCCTGGCAAAGAGCCAGCCGCCGGGGATAGATCTGGAAGGGCTTAAAGCATGCTGAGGAACCGATGCACTTCCAAACAAGCTAGGTGGGTGCACTTATCTCCTTGTCACATACTATAGCAATTTCGCTGCTTTGAATATAAAGCAGGCTTTGTCACGAGGTAATAGACACAGCCTAACAATCTGGGTGCACAGGGCTAAAACTCAGAGTTTATAGGCACTGCTCACACCCGTCCAGGAAGAATTTTTGTGTGTTGGTAGTTTTTAATGGGCGGCTGGATAGGGACATTCAGATCTATGGATGCAGCTCAGAGGCATTTCAGAAAGATGATACTGGAAGTTGGGAGGTGAGCGCTAGTAAGTCTGAGTCATAACACAGCATAACAAAAGTCCTGGATGAGTAATTTGCAGAAGTTGCCATAGTTATACAACAAAACATTAAGTTTCTGTTTGTATAAGGACAAATTAGCTGTTTCCTGCTCAATAGTGAGTTTTAAAGGTTGGCTTAAAATGTTTTTTAGCCGTTAAATCTTACGCAGATGAGCTGCTGCTTTTTCAAATTGAAACTACTGTCTTATGTCAGAAAACAGACCATATGTACACTTTAGAATCTGAAGCAAGGAAAAATCTGGAGATTTTCAGCATCACAGCTGAGCAGTAAAACTTTGAGATATAAAAAGCTTTGCCAGTCAAAGGGATCTGTAGAAAGTAATTATTAAGTATAAAATGAAATGTTAGATTTCTGTTAGGCTTTCTCGATATCCTAGTTTCTCTTTTCCTTCAATATATATTTCTCTATTGTTGCAGGTTTCACTGGGGAAAAGCCAGCTTCAAATTTATCCCTAAGCTAAAACCTATAAAATGTTTGACAAAATATTAGATATCTTGAAACTCTGTTAAATATGAACTCTCTTGTTGCTGGTGTATATTCTCTATGCATTACACGTGCAAATGCTGTTCAGATAAAATAAGATATTACCCAAATATATGAAGTATTAACAATATATATATCTTTTAGATCTCAGAGCTTTTTGAAGAGCTTCACAGTCAATGCCTATATGTTCATGTAGACCTCTGCAGATTTTTCCTTGGAACTGTGTTTTTTTGTTCTTAAACAGCCCCTGTCATCCTCTCTTCTTTCCCTCTTCTGTTTTATTTTTTTTGGTTTTTTTTTTTGTTTGTTTGTTTGTTTGTTTTTGTTTGTTTTTTTTTGTTTTGTTTTTTCCTTCTTTCTTCCTCCATTTACAAACACCCATTTCACTGTTTCAATTTTTGGGCTGTGTATGAAGTTATTGATAACTGTGCAAATATGATGTTCAATAAAATCCTTTTACTTCTGTAAACTGTGCAAGTTACAGACACTGTTGGCTAATAAAAAAAGCACCAGTGGTATTTGTATAGGATTGCTATCTTACAAAATCTTTCACAAGAGAAGGATGTAGCTCGTTTATTGAAGACAAATCTCTTTGAATCACACTGATTTTTGCTTGTTAACCCTTTATGTCAGGAGAGCTGTTTAGTAAAATTCAAGAGATGACCTTTCAATATGTGCTTCTGGCTAATGATTTCCTGTGTGGGATGGAGGCTTTCTTCTGGGTGACCAGCAGGTAGATTAATACCTGTTGAAAAGTGCTTTAAAAATGGCATAGACCTGACAATTAATTCATCTAAAAGATCTAACATCCAGCTCTTGAAAATTAGGCAGTCCACTTCAGCCTGTACATTTGGCATAAGACAAGGTTTAAATGGGAGCAGATCATAGTGTAATGGTAAGATATGATGGTATGATTTTTTGTCTCTAATACAACATCTTGTGTATAGCATGTGAAGAAACTTTTTTCCTAAACATTCTCTAGAATGCAACACTGTGGTTGCTTGTTAATTTTTGCTGCAAATATCTTAATCTGACTTTTGATTAGGAATGAAAACTACAGGGTTTTTATAATTACTATTTACTGTACTATTTAATATTCTAAGTATCTCCCAGTGTGTCATTTTTGGAGGATTAATATTGCCCAGCAACATCACCTCAAAAGAAGACAAAACTGCTAATAGGAATGATACTGGCTGTTCTTAATTTTTATTAGTCTACTAACAAAATATTTAGCACAAAATGAAACTTCAGGGGACTAAACACACATGATTTATGTTGTTTTTGCTTAATAGTTAGAATTTAAAAGAAGGTACATAAGCTAAACAATACTCAAATATTTTGCTCTGATATGTTTCAAATAATTTACTGCAAAGTTGACAATACTTATGCTTTAATAAGGACTTCAAAATAAAATAATACTGAAAGATATGTGTTTCTCAGTGCAGGATAAATTAATGAGAAATCAAAATACACACATACATTGCTTGTTTGATTTTGTTTTTTGTTTGTTTTATTTTGTTTGATTTTGTTTTTAGAAAAATACTTGGTTTTTTTATGTGAAGGCATAAAACCAATTTATTATTTATAAAATTCTACTTATAAAGGAAATTAATGCTTTAATCTGTGTTAGTTGATCTAGGAAGCCAGAACACTCACCTAAAACATTTAGCATTTTATCTCTTTCTGTGTTATGTGTATGATCATTTAATGGTGGTAGAAAACAAACTGGTCTCTTAATGTAAAGATCAAACAAGGAAAAGATGAGGAGATGTCAGTCTGTCCCAACCTGGTAGCCTGTGTTGCCTTGATATTAACTACAGAAGACTGTCTCAGGAAGTAAAATGGATTCCACTTCGTCTGACTAAATTTCTCTGGGAGTAGTAAGAGAGCCAAAAATGTGCTGGTAAGTACTATTAGGCATTTTTTTGAGAATACATCATTTCATATAAGCCATCAAAATATCTGCTCCTTGCTACCTTCTATTGGATGAATAACCCAGACCATAGATCTCATGGCCAATTTCCCCTCAAACTACTGTTGCTTTACCATGCTTTATTGCAAAGTTCTCACAGGTTGAGAGCACAGTTGCATGTGGCATCACTCCTTTTTCTTAGTCACTTAATTGCATTAAAGTAGCAAATTCACTGAGACACTTGGCATTACTGTCCTCTCTTGCTTCTCAGAAAATAATATAAATGAGTTAATGACTCCTTGCCAGCAGTAGAAAAATGATGCTTCTTCTGGAACCAACTATGCTACAAAGAGGGATTTTTGCTGCTCAACACATCTGTTTTGGCTCCAGTTAGTTTCCAAAAGGATGCAAAGTTTGGCAAAAAAATATTTCTTTACTCAGTGAAACCTTCCCTTAGCTTGGTAGGCGCAGGCAAATTCATAATATATTCCACTCTTGTGGTGGAACAACAGATGTGCAGCAGTCTCCTTCAGATGTGGAACAATCAGGGACATGAATGAGCTTACAGTTTCTGCCCACAAAATTTGTACTCTAAAGGCATTCCTGTGTTGGCTTTCCCTTTAAAGGATATTAAGGGACTTTGGAGCTATCCCCAGATCATTCCCCTCTCAGGCTTTTGTCTTGCCTTCAGACACACTCTTGCAATATCTCATACAATGCAGGTGGCATTATGGGTGGTGCAATGTAAAATTCCCACTCAGAATAAACCATCTTGACCAGTCCCAGCTCACTGATCACTCACCATGAGAAAGTAAAAGGAAACTGCACTTCAAAAGAGTGCTAATATTTTAAAAGAGAAGAGTTACAAACCTATAGGAGCAGTCAGGTGCCTTATTCCTTACCTTTGACTCTCCAGGCAGGCAAAAGTGGGGTGGGTTGTAAGTGGGGCAGAGATTTCTTGGTGTACAACAATTCACTAAGCAATGTAGTTTGGGAGGTTATTTAGCTGTCCATGGACCTCAGTGGTTTTGGATGCATTCAAGCCTGGCTTCAAATGTAGGCAAAAAGAGAGATGCAGCTGTGGGAGCCTTGGGTTCAATTCCTTACTCTGCCTGAGGGTATCTGAAATCGCAGCTCCCATGTCCCAGGAGAGAGCCTTAGCTGCTAGTCAGGCTTAAAGAGTCATTCAGATTCTCTTGCTCAATTAATATTTAAATACATTATGGCAAGTGCCAGTGCTCCCTCAGGAGGGATTTCGGGAGCTCAAACCCCTAACAGCTGGTGGTCCAGCTGCTCTCCCGAGAGGCACAAGACCCTGGTCCAAACTCTGTCTGATTCAGGACGATGCTGGAACCAACACCTTTCTGAGGAAAGTTGTTCCAGCTTGCCTGGGGTACCTAAATATTCATGGAGCTAACAAAAGAAGGCTTTCTAGCACTGCAGATGAGGTGCATGACAGAAGCTATTGCTGGGCTCCAGCCCCTTCTGCAGAGCTGTACAAAGTGGAGCAGCCCCTGGGGCTGGCTGTGCTGGGGCAGGCTGGCCAGTCAAGCCTCCTGGCAGGTGAGGGCTTGGGATCATGTCTTGGTTGGCAGAGAGATCTTGCAAATCTTGGATGAATTTCCCACCAACTGGGCTATTAATTAAGGAACCTGCTCTCCAGTAATGTGAATTTATTCCTTTCTTTGCTTTCATATTATGAAAAGTGTGCCAAACTCTTGTGTTTAGAATGGAGTGTTTTATATTGATTGAAATGAGATTGTGCTGTTTTCTCTCTTCTTTCAAAAAATATTCCTGCTGCCTTTTTTTTTTTTCCCTTTTTTTCTTCTAGCAGAACAATTTATTTTTTGTTTTGTGCTTGGATAGTGCTAGTTTATAAATCACCTGTTTTATTTGAATGAGTCCAAGCCCCTTAAATAATTGCTCCTTGGACAGTGCTGATTTTTTGGCAATATTCACCATAAGGATGAAATTTATGCCTGTGTGGTAAACCAAACTGAATTGCAATGGAAGGCTGTAGATAGAAGTAGGTATGGATGTTGTTGACAGGTATATTAATGAAGTGAAAGACACTTCACCAGTTCACTTTCTTCTTCACTCAGTCTCATCTGAGAAATGTCATGCCAGAAGCAACAGAGATGTTGCACAGACAGAGAGCAAATGGATGATTCACCTCTCATTTCATTTTGTAGACAACTTTGTACTTCCAATTAGGGAGGCCAGACCCAAAGTTAGGAAGATATAATAAATTCTTTTAACTGTGTATCAAAATCCTCAAACAAGTCTCCCTTTTTTCTGGTTTGTCATGCTGAGTAGCAATTTATTTGGAAATCCAGGCATTATGTATATGGCATACTTTATGTAATTTAGTATATGAAATCTAATGAAAAGACAAATACTTGTGGTTTCTATAGCCTGAAATCCAGAAATACAATTGTACTGTTGTTGTAAAATGTTCTGTGAGACCACAGTTGGAAGAGCAGTATGAGTGTTGGATTCTGGGCAGAATCACATAATTTAAGGATAATATGGGTACCCTCTACATTGTTACCTAGGTCATAGTATAACATTGATTTTTAAACAGAACTTCCATTGAAATCAATGTACTGCTGAGCTTTAAAAAAAAATGGATGGAATATAAGAAATGCTAAGTGCATATCTTGCACTGTATAACGTCCCTCATTTTCTGCTGTAAGACATATCCTTAAATCCTCTTTGTTTAAATTTAGAAGGCCATGAAGTATAGTTCTCATTTTCTCTCTTCAATTTTTAGTTCAGTCAGTGTAGTAGGAATAAATAGCTTTGTGCAGCATCTGAAAGTAGAATGCTTTTCATATTTTTCTGCCATTTACTGTACCTCTACACTTATTGCACATTCACAGTTGCATGACAGTTCCTACCAACATAATGAGACCCATGGTTGGACTGAGACATTATTAGAGATCTCTCTGAACTGGTCAGACAGCATATTATTATAAAATAATAAAAAAGTGTGCCATTTTTAACATGGTTAGTAAATAAAAGACAGTGCTCTCTGGATGCCTGCTGATGTGAAAGACCAGAAATATTTCAGTCCATTGTGATTTATAATCGTCAAATATGTATGAATAATACAGATAAGATGAACTCCCTAAGCAGTTCAAGTGCTTTCAAACACACCGATTCTCACCCGATGACCTTTAGTTTAAAGGTGAACTGCAAAGGATTTGCTAAAAAAATTAGACTTGTGCCTTCTTTTGCTCCATTCTAGTGTATCAAACAAGTGTAATGGTCTGTATTTCATATGGCTCTACTATGTCTTTTTTTTTTAATTTTTCCATATTAAAGAGATAAAAGACATAATTTCAGGTCTACTTTAATTTTGTTGAGAACTCTTGGAGCTCGTAGAGGTGTTAATCAACCTAGAATTATAGGTGAGATTTTTTTCAAAAGAGAATTGAAATAGTAATTGGAATTAAACATTGTTAAAATGAACAAACCCCAGAATTACCAAATACCATGGGCAGACAAAAGTTGGTGAAATCTGAGCATTATTAACTATGAACTATCTCTGAATAATCAGTTAAGAGAAGACTACATTTGCTGTGCAATTGTACAAGGTCATGCACATGGAGTAGACTTCTGTCCCCATGCATTAGCACTATGAAACGAAATAAAAATATTAATAATAAAATCCAGAAAAATTGGAAAACTATTTCAAGAATAAGCCTAATTTATAGACATGGAAGAGTGACCCAAAAGAAAAAAAATTATTCAACAGCTGCTAATAGCAAAAACTCAAAAAAGAAGGGAACTATCTATGACTGTTGCAGAGGTGACTACAAGGACATCTAGGGCTTCAAGGCATCTCCTCCTCATACCAAGGAGGAGTGATGGTCTTAATTACTTGTAAATAAGTCTTTGATTATTTGGATATAATGGTGGTGTAATTATTTTTCTATTCAAACAATAAGGAAACTAATTGTTTTCTCATCACTGCTAAATTTCAATTTTTACTCATAGCTTTAATATTATAGCAAAAAATATGGCAATTAAACCTGCCAAATACAGATGCTATTACACAGCACCAAAAATCTAGCTTAAATTTAAAGAAAGTGTATTTCTGCAGGGTATTAGTCTTCTTCTAAAGATTAGATTCACTCTTCCATGTCTTTCTGTAATTGATCAGTAGTTAATAATAATTAGTGCTGTTTCTTAAAACATTTTTAAATTTTGAAAATGATTTCTCTGATTCTTTGCTTGGAATTTTAGTCAGACATCTCCTAGGCATGAAAGTCAGACCTGTTAAATGCTGATATGGTATCATGGGATTCATGATCAGAATTTTTGCTGCAGTGCAGCTCCTCATCCAGAACTGACATTACGTCCCACTCAGCAGTGTCAGGATCAGCTGCACTATCATTATCTGTAGCAACAATAGCAGTGTCTTCTGGACATAAAAGTTTCCCCATTTATTTCTATGGATGTTTTTGATTCCTGATGCTTGCATAATTGTTCTTTCCTTGTGATCACTTCCCCAAGCATATAGGAAGTATTAATATTAAACAGGAATTACCTTTTTTTGGTTATCTTATGGAGCCTGGGGTTCAAAGTCTTTGAGTTCAGTTTTCCATTATTCCTCAGATTGCTCCAGTGGCTTTCAACATGTCACTTAATTCCTTTATGTCCCATTTCTAAAAAAATCAGTGTACTTCCCCACGAGAGAGTAGTGGTTATAGGACACATTCCAAACTGTGAATTGCTCAGACATGTCTGATAGGGTGCATACTGTTTTAAGAACTCCTAAGTTATAAGGAATTGCAGAGTAGAGTAAGGACAGTATCTGTAGGTTGCTGTAATGAAGTGTCTGCCTAATGGCAATTTTAATTTGTATTCATTTTTGTTATGAGAAAGGCCTACTGGTACTGGTCTCATCAGGCTAAAGTAGATCAGATCATTGTGCTGTGGCTGCTTTCAAGATTTTTTTTCCTCTCTTGTTTTGCTCACTTTTTCAAAAACTGTCAGCAGACACCTCTCATCACAGGAGGGGTGCCAACTTATTTTTGAAAGTAGTTCAATATGTTGAAACCCAAAAATGTTCAAATAACAGCCCACTTGACTGTTTTGTGACCCACCAGAAGATGCTGACAGATGGCAAGTGTGGGCATAACATTTTTACAGTCTTTAAGATAGGAAGTGTGTGAATATGGTTTGCTGTCTGTGTTTCGTGAGTAGATTCCTTGAGAACCATAAGTATTTCATATTTCATCACTCTAAGGTTTGTGGTGACCATCTCACTGTGGGATAAACACTGTTCCTCCATGCTGACCACTCTCTTCAGAAGTGCATGACCCCAGCTGTCTCTAACCCTTTTCAATTGATAGAGAGTTATGCTTTCCATGCAGCTGTTTTAATTTCTCACATGTTTGTTACAGAGAATATAAAATGTCTGGATTTTAAGTGCAGCAGCCAACATGTTGTGAACATTCCTTATGCTATGGAAAAATAAGAGTTTTCCAGGCTGAGTATGGGTGAAACATGTTGTAAGGAGAGATCCAGAATCGTGGACTGCATTAAATTTCCCTGTTCGAAACAGTGAATGCTGGGGAAAAGGCCACTGGTTTAGCTGTGGCCTTGGCATATCTCAGATCAGTCAGAAGGTCCTTGGCAGGATGACTTGGGTCTCTCTCCATTTCAGTGACAAATATTAAGGTAAGCAGGGCAATGACTCTCCCCTGTGATGTGATGATGAAAGAAGTGATCATAGAAATCATAGACAAAGATGAGGAGAAAATTTGGTTTCTGTCATTTTTGAATCTTGTATACTTTTTTGTTCTTGTGTACTTTGTCCTTAGGTCCAGTACATTTTTGGATGTAATGCATGCCATATGATTTGATGTTTTGCAGTTGTTCAGATGGGTCCTATGGATACATGTCCTCTAATATTTGATTTCAGTATTCTGGCTGGTGTGCAAAAGAATGGAAATGTCAGATTTAATCATAAGATGGATTCTGTTTTCAATCACTATGCAAGGTGTTATCTGCCTTGTTTAAAGTGAGTCTTGAAAAAATATATTGTAAGCAGAATTGTCTTTCCAAATGATCTTGTATTGCTGTTACTGCAAATGAGATCCAGAATGGAATGCAAAAGGTGTCTAGTGACACTTGGCAGGATTATCATTTTCAATTCAATATCACTCACTGCTCCAGTACATGGTAGTTTTACATATTTTACACAGTAACATCTTAGCTATATGTAAAATTTTATCTTTATTCTAGAACAGGATGGAAACTTACTTCCTTTTCCTGCTTATTGACAGAATGCACAGCATATGATAAAGACAGAAATAGACTTTATGCTGTAGACAACAATGTTTTATTAAAGAATGGGATAATATAACCTTTTTCTAATGGTATATGATTATATCCATCTATGATGAAAACACAAAAATCTTTCTTTGAGTTCTTAGTATTTATATTGTGCTTTCATTTTATATATTTGTATTGAATGTAACCAGGCCACAGTTTTTTATTTTATTTTATTTGAGTTTAAATGAACAAACCAAGACCTTTTTGTGATCTTTCTGGGCTTATATGCTCAAGAGGGCTCATATTACTTAATTTTATGATAAGTGGTGTCTAATGATAAGTTTCTGGTTCTGTCTCATAATAAGCAACAAGAAAAATTGACAAGAGTTAGTTTTAAAAGCTTTAGCTTCTTGGCAAATGTTGCAATTGATGAAAAAACTACTCTGAATATACATTGACTATTGTGATAGAAGTTTACAGATCACTATGACAAACCTTCCCACTCATGCACCCTATGATTTCTTTCTACATCTAAATGCCCTTGAAGACAAACATCAGTGGTGCAGTAGTTGAGGAAGATTTTATGTGAAGACTTATTGTTTAGTAATGCTTGATAGCAAATATAGACACAGAATGATTTTGTTTGGAGTAGGGGAAAATAATTCTTTTGGGATTATGAACATTAAGTTAAAGTTTGCTATTAAAACTAAGGCAAAATAGCCAAAGTAGGATGAGTATGTTATTCACAAGATTTAAGACTACATATCATTATATTAAAAGATCTGGAAGAAAATTTTTTGACTCAGCAACAAGTTTAATATCCATTTATCAATGTTTGTTTACAAATGTCTTCTTTCTTTTCTTTCTCCTTTGTATTCAGAGATTTTAGTGATTACTTTAATAAGATAGTGGCTGTTCAAAGAAACCATCAATATTTGATTTTGCTCCTCATGTAAGATTTTTGATTAACCTCCCCACACCCTCCTCCTCGCCCTTCCCAAACAACAGTGCAGATTGTCCTGCATTTCTTCTTCTGTAAACAAATTTTAAATAAAAGTCTTAAAAAAAAAGTTTGTTTCACTTAAATGTTCCATAGAGAAAAGGGCATAGTTCAAAAAGGGCATAGTTCCCTCTTGCAGTAACTTTTAAAATATTTTTTTCTTTCAAAATTTTTATTTTATTACGTTTCTTTTGCCATTCTGAATGTAATTAAAATATGGACACAGATTTTCCAGAGACAACTGGCACAAGCAGAGCAGCATGGGAATATGCAAACTTGTGGAAAAGCACCCTGAAAATCCAAGGGAGCTCTGCTATTTGTTTAGCATTGCTTACTGTAATTTCCTTCCTTCATGCCTGCACAAAAGGAAGCTTGGGTTATTTTAAACAGCTTGTTCATTCTTGTGTTAGGTCTTCTGATACAGTCACTCTGCAGGATAGATCTTTGGGGTGATTATAGGGCTGTTATTTAACACAGTAAAACAGACAGGGAGGCTAGGTAGAGAACTACTTGAGCAGAGAAACTATGTCTGATGTGAAATAATCTAATAAAATTTCCTCGTCTTTTCCCTGTAAAATAAATATTTGGGTGCTAAATTCTTTTGCTACTTATCAAACAAATAGACCGCAGACATGAGAAAAGCTGCTATCTGTTGGTGATGCCTTTAGTCCCCAGAACAAATAGCTCCATGTATTTTTTTACAAATTTATATGTATATATATATATATATATAAAAATGTAACATACACATTAATTCAAAGACACACATATGTCCATACAAATACACACACACACACACACAAAAACACATACTTAGAGATGTTTGGCAGTATAATTATCTTTGTAACTCTGAGGTTTGATTTCCTAGTAATGTACAATGATACAATCCAACTTTTGAATAAATTATAGGCAAAATCTTTCTGTTGTCTAACATTTGACCTGGAGTTTCTGTAACCTGCTGTTTATTAAGACATACGATACAATTAGGAGCTCTAAACACTTACAAGGATCTGTTGCCTGGGGGAGTATGTACACAGCATCTCCATTAAGCAATTTAAGTATGGTTAGTGTCAGTTTTAGCTTCCATTTTTTTCACTTTCATTTCCTGTTCTAAGTGCATACTGTGTATCCCTCTGCGCATTACATGATAGTGGATAAAGAAAAATTGCCAGTAGAAGCATAGTTTATTTGAAACTGCATTTTGTCACCAGTGGTTTCCCTTCCCCGATTGTATAACTGCATTCCTTCTGGCCATGGACAAAGGTCAGATGTTCAGAGTAATTTTATTAGATCTATCAACAGCCTTTGATACCTCACAAATGAGGGATTGCTGACCCGCCCGCTGCTGGTGCTTTGTGCTTCCTCTTGTGGATAGTTTAGTTTAATGTGTTGCTTACTTCTTCTGTGTATTGTGGACTCAGATGTTAGGATGACTGGGTGTATAAAGCTCATTAAAGGCAAAATACTTTTATCTGGGCAACATACTATTCCTGTGTACAGAAACTTGTCTCTGCTGTGTAAAATATGGGGAAATCAGAGTTATACCATGCAAAAGTAATAGCAGAAGACTCAATTTGATTTTTTTTCAATTTGATAACAGAATGTCTCTTTTGAGTTCCACCTGAAAGCCAAATATAAGGGTCGCTTATATTGAAGCAGCCACTTTACAGATCCTAAACCCTAATTCCAGCACTGCAATCAAGTATTCTTATGGTGGTATTTGGTGTCATGGTTAGTCTTTTCCTTGTTTCCATAAGAGATTTTTGTAAAGGCTTTGGAGCAGCTGTTATCCTGCTTTTTAATTTTATTTGTAGATCATTTTTCTTTTGCTGTGGTTTGCTAATCGAGCAGTTCTTAGCTGTCAACTGTTAGAGAAATTTCTTTGCATTATGGCCCAATTGTGCAACAATGATTTCTCCCCATCTGCTATATTTCTCATTTCTAATTAAATCTGAGCACAGGTCAAATACATCCTGAAATGCCTCATATTGAACACAATTCATGTTAAGAGTAGGATATTAAATTAATGTTGACAGATCTGAAGGAGACACAACTACAAAGGCAAGACATTGATTGTGTTTTAAGTAAACCAACGTAATCTGCAGCCCATATCCTGTCTCAACCACCTTAGCACCAGATTTCCTACTCTGTGTTGCTTAGCACAATTGTTCTTCACAAGAAATTTTTTAGTTTCAGCTTTGGACCCTTATTTGTGCATATTAGGGTCATACTATGGTCTGTAAGGTCTAGGAGACTTTTACTGTCAGATTCTCATATGTTTGTGTATTCGATTCTATAATGAAGCAGTCTTTTCCAAAGATTTGTCATTTGATATTTGGTACATCTTGGATATTCTAGAAGTATTTCAGGTGTTAAGCAGTTACTGCTGGGCAGACTTGGTACCCTGCCAGCCAACATGCATGGATTTATTTTATGTGGAAAACAAGACTTGAGGAGGGGACAGATGGAAAGGAAGGTAAGTTAATTTGCTGACATCTCATTGCATGGTGTCATTAGCACAAAACCTGGAGCAATGCATGATACTTGGGAGCACCTCTGAGCCCTGTGACACAGGAACAAGTACCAGAGTCCTTAAAGGGACCTAAAAGTTCCTGATGAATGTATAAAACATAAATAGCATGCTCTGAACTTACCTGTAGGTACATATAAGCACCTAGCACAGCCTAACTACACTGTCTGTTTGTAAGACATTAAGCCCTCAGTAAACATGTGATGTATTTAAAACAAGAAATAGATTGATATTGAAAGTGCCAAAGAAGGCATTTTATTTAGGTACAAAATTTTAAATAGTCAGGAGTGGGTTAATGATCTGTTCTGCTAGGGTTTTAACCTTGAGGTTATGGAACAACAGCAGAGATTGGAAAGTGTTAGGCACATTGGCTCCCTTGGATCTGTATACTAAAGAAATGGAAAAACAATACTAGGGGAAAAACATTTTTTCTTTTAAATTCATTTCAAGGCACTTAAATGAATAAGAAACACTGGAGGCCCTATAATACTAAAATCATTGGTCTGCTAAAATTGGCAGCTACATCTCAGCATCTGCTGACTGAGCTGACACACCCAAGGCATTCAATTATCTCACAACAGCCACACGCCCTGTTGTGTTTTGCTTTGCACTTAATGCAGTCACTTGGTGACATTTAAATGCAGGCTAATTATAAACACTTTTCATACACAACTGTTCCAAAATCTAATTCCTATGCATATTCATGTTGAATCTGGTTTACATACAGAGTCATCACTGGAGTCATTGTGATTAAAAACTATGGCACAGCTATTACACTGATTAGCCTCCATTAGACTCACATCCATTATACAGTAGTTCTTGATCCATCATAAATATTTTTTTCTTCTATATTCTATTTATTTTTCAGCATGTTATTTGATTAAACTTATACAAAAAACAGAGCTGCAAACTTTTCAGAATAGGCATTTGTTTAATTCATGCTCTTTATATACAATATATGTTTTAACTATTGCTCCTTTCTGGTTTTCAATTTAATAAAAAAAGTCAGCTCTTAAAGTTTGAAAAAGTGGAGCAGTGTGGCTTTTGTCTAAGCTAGAGAATATCACACTTTCAAGTTGTTTTTACCTTTAAGCTAAATCACTGTGTATTGAATGAAAAAACATTTTTTTTTTTGTGCAAGAGAATGCTTGGCAATTGCTGCCAAAAAATAAATCAGCTGAATTATTATCTTTTGCTTAAAACTTCTATAAATCAAGAGGCCCAGATGCAGAGTTTAATAACATTATGCTGCAACTTTAACAAGGACTACATTTGTCTTTAAGTCCACATGATAGTGAAAGCTTAATATGAAAAACTTTTGTCTAGCACAAGTGATTTGAAGATGTTTTGCTCCATGCATGTGAACTCAGCAGGTGATTCTTGCCTATCTTTGATGTCAAACAGCACAAAACTTCAGTGAGTAGTAGCTTCAGAAATGCAATAGACATAGCTGAGTCTTCATATGAAGCTCATGCTTGAACTACATCAGAAGAACTGACATCTATTATGGTGAGCAAAGACAAGTGTTTGAAAAGAGATTCAAACAGAAGTGTCAGAATTTACAGTGCATAGTTTTATATAAGTTGATTTTAACCAAGCATATCTCTATGAACTCTGCAGGATAGAAAAGAAATTTCAAAAGGCAGAGAAATTGTTGTCATCTAAGGGCATAGAATGTTTTAATAGCTTAAGGAAGAACATTTCTGAAAGGTTATATGGTGATCCATTTACTTTGACTGAGTAATAAGGCTCATCATTGTCACGGTGAGGTTTTTAACCCTTAGAACAATGAAAATGTTCCAAATGTATTGCCAGAATTAAAAAGCTGAGAGTAATTGGCTCTTTCAGAGATTTTTAGTCTCTTCAAATGCACATTTCCCATTAAGATATATGAATAAATAAAATGCACTTTTTCAGTCACCCTATGTCTGACCTGGAGTCTCTTGCTTCAGTCTAGACTAAGACATACCTTAGGATAAGGACTTGCACTTACATATTATCACTTTTAAGGGAAGACCATTTAGACAAGAGTTCCATTAAAGACCATTACATTTGTTTATTGCCTTTCTTCCATTTATTAATTTTCTTTCCTTGTCCTGAATATATAGATCCCCATGTGCATTACATGGCACAGGAAAAAAAATCCTTTGTAGAAGTGTAGTTTGTTTGAAACTGTGTCCTACAGGATTACTAACAGTAGTGCTCTGAAACTATCCCCAAGGATTCCTGTGTCACAAGACAATCTGGTTGCTCTTCTGGAAATGCTTCTTCTTTTGTTAAAAACAGGAAGGAAAAAGAAGGCTGCTAATAATAATAATAATAATAATAATAATAATAATAATAATAATAATAATAATAATAGTAATAATAATAATAATAATAGTAATAATATAATATAATATAATAATAATAATAATAATAATAATAATAATAATAACAACAACAACAACAACAACAGCAACAACTCCTTGGCTGAAGCACACAAAGCAAGAAAGTAATGAATTTCCTAAATGGTAATCAGGAATATGTAGGAATGGTATTTTTCTTTGGGTTTTCTTAATTTGCAAGTAAAACATATGACGAGATAGTTGCTTAATTACTATAAATTAAAGTTTATTGACTAATTTTTTATTTATTTCTCTACTTTCTATAGGCATATAAAATCTCTAGCTTTTAGGGAAAAAAAATTAAAAGACCCCATTGAATTGAGCTTTGTGTTCACTTTGGACTGTAAGTCTTTAGAGGCTAATTTGTTTAAGGCTCTGAACTGTGCTGCTGTACTGCATTCAGATGCCTCTTCATTCCATGAATGAGCTAATAACTTAATTATAGTGTAAGTAAGTTAGTCCCTACTACATTTACTTGGAAAGTCATTTGAAGGCATCTCGCACTGTATTGAGAGATACCTGAACTTCCTGCCTGGCAAGCACAATTTAAGATAAAGAGTTGTCTAAGACTAAATTTTCTGACATATATTTTCCTTGTTGTCCTATCTTTTGTCTTTAATCTGTATGTAACATAAGGTACACCAAAGAGTCATGAAACTGTTCTGTACCTAAACACCTTTTTTTGTCTAGCAGTAAAATTATGAAGTAATTAAAATGAATTTGTTTTAGAATAAACCGTTAAACACAAATTTGGATCAAAATACAAATCTGCACTGAGACATGATATAAAATTTTCATATGTTGCTAGATATTCCTCACAATGTTCCCTTATTTTAACATACTGAAGCCTGTTTAAAATGCAGCAAGGACTTTTGAAATGTTTTGGGCCTGTTTGAAAATACTGTGGGGGTTTTTTTGCAAGGTTCCTCCTAGTTCTAACCAGTATGAATGTGAGACAGGAAAGTGTCTCATACTTTACAACATCTTTAAAACATTTAAAACATCTTTAAAATATGGAAAGATTTTTAGAAAGTGAGCCTAACACCAACATAAGTTGATTGATTTGGTCTCAAGATAAAGCCCATCACAGAATTTCCTGCCTTTCCCTCTCAGGAAAACATAGACAAAAAACCCTTTAAATGATTTTATAGGGATGTTTTGCATAGTAACACCAGGAAAGAAAAAAATAACACAGATGTCATATACAGCTCCAACACTACGTGCAGTATTAGTTCTGGCTTAAGGTATTCAGGCTTGAGGAGTAACAAATTTTTTTCTAAGATAGGTAGTAGTAGGAGTGTTCTTATGACAAGACTGTCTGTTTCTGTTGCTTAAATGAAAAGCAAAGAGAGGAAAGTGGTGTCACACTCTTGCTTTATCTTTGTGATAAAACATCACAATTTCTTTTTGGCAAATGCTCTCTTCGTAAGAAAAGTAAGGCTGGCTGATTTGAAGTTATATAATTTTTAAAATTTTGGCTGGAAATTCTATTATGGGATTACCTTCCCAGAACTACTGGAAGAAGATAATGACCTTTCTGGATAGCCTCAGACTGGGTCCAGGAGCACATAGGATCTCTCCCATCCTTATTCCCAGGCTGGAAGACATTTCCTGTATCCCTGAGAGGGCTCCTAACCTCCATCCTAAAAGATACCTTTGGAAAGGTTATTCTTCAACATTCTTTCACAAATATTTCATGTTATATGGAAGAGTGAAGAGACCCATTTACCTCACATTCATAAAGAAGGACTGCTTTGACACTGTTTTAGTGCCCTTTCCTTCGCCTTTGTGCATCTGAAATAGGGACTAAATACCTGTACCTCTTTAACATTTTTCCTTTAAAAACCAGAACAGCACAGTAAAAAACTAAGTGCAATGTAGTTGATAGCCTTACTGACTCCATTAATGAGAGACACTTTATTTCTAACAGCAGTTACTTGAGAACTTTCTAGGCTTCCGAAGATTCAATAGATGATGGATAATCACCCAGCCTGTCCTTATGGGTATAATGCCTCTCCTTTCCACAAATGGTCTCTTACCTGGAAACCTTGCCATAAAAGTCCCCCAGGGAAAATGTTCTCCTTCTTGGACTTGAAATACTGATTTTCTGGAGCTTTCTAGAATTATGAGGGTATTATCTGACCTACTTATTGATGTCTTGGAGATCCCTGGATGACGAAATACCTTTCAAAGGGACGCTGTACTTCAGTTTAGGAGGTACATAACTAGACAGTACATCATTAACTGAATCCAGGTCAGTGTCCTGGATTCAGGTGAACAAAGATATTCAAAAACCTCCTATTATAGGAATGTCATGGCTAAAAACTATGTATCTTACAATTAAGTGTTCACATTTCACTACTAAGCCTTTTCCTTTTTAGTAGACCCCATCTTCGAGTTTTATTAAAAATGGTAACATGCTTTAAATGTCTATTAATGTATGTCTAATTATAATAAATGGCCTATAAAATTCCTTCCAACACTCACATGAATAGCAAAACAATTATACTCAGTAAAATTGCAATGAATACTAAGTGAATTAATAATGAAGTGAATAATGGAAACAAAATTGCAAACAAGGATGTTCATCTTAATCTACACTGGGCCAAATAATTAAAAATTTCTGGAGCAATTTTTTATAAAATCAATGGACGACTTTGCTTTAAAATGATGATAAAAGCTGGGTCACAATACTTCCAATTGCTTATGCAAATACCTTAAACTGGAAACCCATGAAAACTTTTGTTTTTAGTGGAATGGAAGTTGAAAGATCAGCACATGGGGATGACTAGGAGATAGTTATGTTTTGTCTACATGCATGTGCAGCAATGGTTCTCTCGAAGATTGTATCTAGAACAGAGAAACATTTAAAATGTGTGATGAAAAAATCAACTGCATGAAACATTAAATTAGCAATAAATAAGAGATATTACTAACAAAACGTTGAAATGAAAAAAACAGAAATTAATTTATGAATAAACAAAGGAAATTAGTGCAGGGTTTATTTCTTGTTTTTGTGGGTGCAGGGTTGTTTTGGTTTTTTTTCCCTGGTTTGTTGTATTTTTTTAAATAGAGTTCAGTACTCTAACTTTAGAGGTCCTTGACACAGATATCTGCCTAACCAAGAATAGTTTATATGGTTTATATTCCCTCTGTAATCAGTGTAAAGAAATACTAGTTTTAGAGTATGACTTACCTTCTTTCAAGACAGGAAATATGTCAAATGGATTACTCTCTTAGACTATCTATTTCTCTCCATGAGCATACAAGGGCTTCAGTTACTCAAGTGGAGAACTCTCACAGTAAATGAGATTAATCCCACTCTGTGAAACAAAATTTGCATGACTTATATGTGTGAGGCTTTTGGAATAGACTTGTTAATTCTGATCTAAGTGAGCTTTCTGGACCTTGGCTAAGGACTGAATGGCAAGGCCATGGGAAAGGAGCTGATTGCAGGGGGAAGACTCTTGTCTTATGAGAGTATGTCCCTCTGGAGAGAATATTTGTGAGCCTTCTGGGGTAAGAGGCATTTGATTCTTTTCTTTCCTCAAACCAAGCAATTTGAGCCAACCACACACAAAATGCAATGAGAGAAGAGTTGCTGTTCTAGTCTACACATTTCAACCTGTTTTGGTTGGTTTTCTTCAACTTTGTATAAGCAGAGTTGAATTATTTGCATAGATATAGCTACTGAAATGTTAGGATGATATTCTTTTTTTTCTTCTTCTTCTTCTTCTTCTTCTTCTTCTTCTTCTTCTTCTTCTTCTTCTTCTTCTTCTTCTTCATACTATTATCATCATCATTATTATTATTATTATTATTATTATTATTATTATTATTATTATTATTATTATTATTATTATTATTATATTCACTCCAAAATGCTAGGACAGGTAGCTCTCTTATCTCTCTTTTTTACAAATAACCACCTAAAAGTTAGGTATCTAGTCTGCTAGACTTAAATGTCAACAGACATACTCCCCTACCATAAAATGGATATTTAGATGGGTGTAATGAATTGCTTTCCTAATGTGCCCATCTCTCACCCAACAAAAATTCTGTAGGAGTTTCAAATTAATATCTAGTACAGTATTAGATGAATAATTTCTAGCTGCAATTAAATGAGAGGAATGTATCTTTCAAGGAAGTTAATGAAAGCTAAGGTTGCAAAGGAAATTTTTTATGGGTACTTACTGTAGTCTTCAGAGCCTTCTCCCCCTGACTTTCAATTCTTGCCTGATGATTGTTCCCAAAAGGTTTATTTTGGGTTGTGTTATGAAGGACTCTATTAATTCTGTATTTACTGATATTTTTTGTTATTAAGAATTTTTAGTGTAAAATAGTAACATTATTCTTAATTTTGTTATTTTTACATATTGAGAACAAAAATTAATAATAATATATAATGAGACCATCATTATTGACAGTTTTAAAGCAAATGTAGGTGTTCAAGATGTTAGCATTTTTTAAAGGATCTGCAAAAATTATGAATTATCAAATATGTGTTCAGTAAAATAAATCATTTTTTCTGAAGAAATACTGCTAATCTAAGTAGTGAACCAAACAACAGATTAAAAAATGACCTTGGTTTTATCTTTATGCACATTATTGAATTTTGTCTATGGCTTTGCAGTAATTTGGGGGATCTGATTAATTATGAAACAAAAACATTTATTTAGATATACTAAATATAACAGAAATAAAATAAGAAGCTGATTTGCATTCAGAAATGCCAATTTTCACACTTAAAAAAGCAATTTCAGTTTTTCTTAATATTGAAGTAGCTGTATATTTTTATGAAGAAAATGTCCACAATATTTAGCAGAGAAAGAGCTTGTTTCAGTAATGAATGTTAGCATTCATCCAAACCCAATATTCTTTATTTTCAGTAGTTACACAGCATTGTATCAGAATTTAAAATTTATCTTTATTGTAGTAGAAGTTATTCCACAGCTAAAATTTTCTATATCAAATGTTTGGCCAAAGACAATTTTTACCAGCAAGTTTTAAGAAATTGGAAATTGAAGTTTACAATGGAAGTTTCACTACTGACTTTGTGACAGAAACATGAAGAAGCTATTATAATTTAACATGTAGAATGAACCTCCACATATCTGTGGCAAATACAGACTTTGCCGCCTCAAGGGTTTGGCATTTTTAGATAAAAAAGAATCAATGTCATTATACACAGACTCTCTAGAGCATCATAATTATTCTGCATGCATACAATATTTATTTAAAACTTAAAATTAAACTTCAAGAGGTGGTCATTTGAAAGCTGGCAGTCAGTGAACAGATTCTGTCTTCATAAAAAAGAGAATATTTCTTCTAAAAGTAAAGAAGTAGATCAAAACGGTCTTTCCAGTAACTGACACTTTAGTCATACAGATGCTTTTTATGTGTCAGATTTATTAATAAAGAAGGTCCATGGGAATGAACAGAAGAAAATCTTGAGGATGCGACTGTCAGTTTTTGATATGTCAGGTATAATTTTGTAGCTGTGATTTTTGGATAGCAGTACACACACAGCATTGTACTGATGTTTGTGTACTTCTTTGTACTATTTCATTTGTGATGACTGAGAAAGAAGATGAGGCGGAGATGTTTTGATACTGGATTGAAACTTGAAACTGCAGTCCTTCAATTTGAACAGCATTCCTTTTTCATCTTTCTTTTCATGTTACCTTTTTAACTTTTGCTACTGATGTAAAGAAAAAAAAATTGAAAAGATGCCAGGTGTTGGTTCTTATCTAGGTGAAAGATCACAGAAAATGAGAAAAAAGTATAGTTTTATTTTGTCATCATAACGGAATTATGAGACAGATCAAATAGTTGTCAACAACAAGTGTTTGTCCTCCAAAAGCCAACACAGAATAATTTAAACTGTGATATCATTTCCTATTGCTCATAGAAAATATGCACATTATTAAAATTAGCTGGAAATGTAATATGTGGATGCTGCTATTCTGCAAATAATAGCATCTTCTTTGGCTTCTCTATGTACATTGAAGGTATTTTTAACTTACCAAAATGTATACAGTAAAGAACTGCAAAAGAATATCACAGTGCACCACCTGAAGAAAAGGAATGGTCTTTTCCCATTTTTTTATGTTATTCATCTTATAGAGCATGGTGTGTTAGAAGAAGGAAGAAGTATAAAGTCCTTATTTTTCAATTAATTTCTGTCACTTGGAAGCTTGATTTATTTTGATTAGAAAAGTGCTTAAAAACAATTCTTTTATCCATGGGTTTATTAGTATACATAGAGGATGCTGTTTCAGTATTGAACAGCAGTACTCAGGATTCTGAAGTCAGACATCTGCTTAGGGGTTTTATTGTTTCAACTCCTAAAGAGAAGCAAGGGCCAGCACTGTAGGAATTCTAGTGACCTGAAACCTGCTCCTTCATATGTAAGCAAGAACAGCATGAGAACAAGAAAAGTTACCCAATAGAGGACTATAATTAGTGTTTTAATAAAGAGAAACTGTTCACTGTCGTGCATCAAAACTCCAATTTCTGTTCTTATTCCTTATGATTTAATTATTAATTTTCTCATGCACCTTGTACAGAAGTTTACCTTACAAAAATTTATTTTCAGAAAAAGGTGATAAATGCATTTTTGGGATGATATTTTTCCAATTTTGTAGGTTCTTAAGGCTCTTCCTGCTTAACCCTTAAACAGTTCATGGTTCTCCATGTGGTGCTGCTTCAAACACATCTACTTTTGTAAACATCAGTCAGAGCCCAGCTGTCCAGTGTACTTAAGAAAAGTCAAAGTTCATTTGTTCGTTTTTTCCTTCCTTCCTTCCTTTTTTGTGAGATACAGCAGTCTATTAATTCACTTCAGTCTTCTAACAAACAGGGTATCTGTTCCTCTCATCTGGCTCTACAGCCAAAGATAAACACAGAGGGTGTCTTGGAAATTCCTTAAAATTGCACCAGGCTACAATCATGTCTCCTCAGAATCATCCATTTTTGTAGGACTTGAACACACACAATACTGAGAATTAAGTTTGGATACAGACAACTTTTTTCTGTAGAAAACCTGAGGTGACACAGTCTGGTCAGTCAAAGTGACTAAGAGGAGCACCATGAGCTCCCCACACAGCCTACAGAACTGACAGAATGGATATTAAATAATGGGATTGAGCAGCACTTACAAATTTGCAGCACTTATAATAATTTAAAAAGAAGCCTCTCAGCCTTTGCATACGTGCAGGCTTTCCCCAGGCTCAGTTCTTCAATCCTTCAATTCTTCCCTCTGGACCTATGAGTAGAGCTTGCCATTCACCAGGGAAATCTTCTGAGCCAGCTGCTCCTTTCCATGGCTCCCTAAAGAATGCATGGCCAATCCAAGCTGCTCTGCACTCCATGCTGCTCCTCTGACGAAAGCTCTTATTCATTCTTGAATTCCTGCTTCTCATTTTTAGGAGCCCAAATGCCTTTTCCACTTTAGCCCTGACTCAATTTCAAAATTATTTAGTCTTGGCAGTGGTGTAGATGAGTGTGTAGGGAAGTGCCCAATTTGTGTTGTCACACACAAAATGAGTTTCTTTTGGCTCTGTGAAAAGCAAAGTCCCATCAGTTTTGGCTCTGTACTTCCTCCCTCTTCCTTCAGCTCCTTAAAAATTTTCCTGGCTATCCTTCCCATCTTGACTTCAACTCCCTAGGCTGCCAGGGAGGGCAGGCTTTAGGCACACTCATCCTTTTACTTGGTGTGGAGACTGACATTAAATTAGGGTACCTGAAGCCACAGTTTCTTCTAGCAGATTCCTGTAACTCACTGATAGTGAGTAGTACCTATCCTACTCTAGGATATATATAGGGTGATCACAGGGACTGCACTACACACCCCCCAAGAGCATCTGTTTTCATGAAGAAAGGTTTAGGGGGTAAGATGACAATAAAGCTGAAGGAGGAGAAAAACTCTTCATGGATCCAGCTCCTGCTGGGTCTCAGGTCATGGTAGGTGGTCACCTGAAGTTTACCTCCCTGAACATTCCTATACAAATAAACATAATTGAAAATGAGAAAATTAAAGCAAACTCTGAGCTTAAAGATGACAAAGATATCTTGGAAAGATTTTCAAACTGGTTTGGGTGCTGCAGGAAACATTAATTTCTTATCTGGGAGGAATTCTGACCTACTCCTTGAATAAAACCAGAACTGCTTGGTCTCATTGCAATGTCATCTTTAGAATATAAGTTAGGGGAGTGTGAGAGTGTGTGTGTGTGTGTGTGTGTGTGTGTGTGTAACTGCAATCTTCCTGGCTTTGCCTTGCTGACATCCCTGCCAGTCAGCAGCTGCACACACCAGCCAGCCCTCTTTTGTGCCAATCTGGTGGTGAGTGGTGCAGAAACATTTTAATTAATGTTGAACTTCTTAAAGTTGAAGTGAAAACAATTACAGCTCAATTTTACTTTGCCTCCTCACTTTCATCACTTATATTCTCTCTTCCTCCTCCCTCTCCATTAGAGAGCTTCATTTCACAGACTATGAATTATAATCTAATTATTATATTTTAAAAAGGCAGACAAGGAATTGTTTCTTCATCTTTCAGTTAAAAAGCTCTGAAATAACAAAGGAAACGCTCTTTCTTTTTTTGAGTGCCAGGAGCATGGAGTCATTCCCATCACAGACATCTCATTCTTCCCCATCTGTGATTTTTTTTTCTTTCTTTTTTATACAGAAGGGATCACATCTTTCCCTTAACAACTGTTTGCACACCAGACTCAGAGAAAGTTCACAGTACACATCACATGTACATTGGATATGTAAGTGAAGTGATCTGTAGCACAGCTAATTAGACCTAAATTCTTGATTTACTATTTATAAAACAAAATTGATTATTACTTCATCAACAACATTTAAAGCATCATTAAGAGAGGTCTGCTCCAGCAGCCTCAGGTTAAATTTTTTAACAAGCACTTTAGTTGCTAATCTGTGTTATTGCCAACATATGTAAACTTCCTAATGCTAATTGCATTCAGCTGTGAATCAAACAATGTCTAATTCTCTTCAGGATTAATTATGCACATGTGCTGCCTGCATTCCTAAACATGGTTCTCATAAATAATAAGAGATATATCTAGGCAGATGGGATTTTTCCAACTAAATGATCTGTTTATCATGAATAAAACAATTGACATATACTAGACTTCTAGTGCAAAGTCACCACAACATCCCCATGTTTTTTAATCATAAATAATTGCTGCGACAGTTGTTTGTGTGAGCATGTTTTTGTACAGCCAAGCACTAAGAAGCATGTCCTTCAGTAAGCACTCTTACCTTTGTGTGCACCTTTCTTTCTTCTTTCTTTTTCATCTTTTTTGATTTGAAGGTGCATAACAGAGTGGTTTATATCACGCTTTTGATGAATGAACTAAAAGTCTCCACTAAATGCAGAAGTTTCCTAAGCCCTGGGGAAACCTGGTTTAAGTACAGTGCAGGAAAAATTGCTAAAGTGTTATATATTCTGCTTGTTTCAGGAAGAAGCAACGAGTTTCTGGCATCCAGAGCCAACCTTGGCAGTATCTCTCTTTAGAATTTTTTTTATTAGTCCAAAAGGGCTGATAATTAACTGAACTTGTAAAATCAACTCAAAAAATATCTTCCAATGCTGAATATATAGCAAGTAGAAATAACTATTTTAAAATTACATTTGACACCACAGGAAGAGAAGAAATATTCCTCTGTAAAGGGGAGACATTTCTCTATCATTCCTTTTAATGAAGATATCTTCTTTTGAATAGAATTTAAAATCTACCTGCTGCAAGAGACTCCATTGTTTCTTCTCACATGACACAGATATCTTGGTTTCCACTGAAAAGGGCTTACACGGAAAATGCATCAGAATAGCAAGGATTTGATATAGTAGAGGCTTAAAAAATTATACTGTTTAACTATATGTTATTGCACCCATTATTTTAAGTCTTACTGGGGATTGTTTTAATTAGCCCTGATGGTTTAGGTTGATTTGAATTTTATATTGAGTCAGTATCTTTAATTTCTTTTTTTTTTTCTCCTAAAACAAAAGTTGAAATAGCATGGTATTAAAGAAAGGTAATAGACTAATGGCTTAAGTGTCTGAAGTATTTTGTTTCACAATAGGTGGGACATGCTTAACCCCTGGCAATATGCCCTTAAACTTCTTTTTCAGGTGCCAGTTGTTGATGTGAGGAGGTGGTTGAGCACCTGTGCCTCATTTGGCTCATCATTTCTCAGTTGAGTCTAGTAAGAGAGGTTATCAACTGGTATAATGTTTTTTATAATAACACCTGTCCACTAGTCACTCTACCTAGATCATCAGCTAATTTCATAAGGCCATCAAAAACTCTGTTGGTTATCAGTGATGACCTTTGCTGAATTTCAGCTGATGACATTGAGATGAAAAGCTTTCTATTGCCAGTCAGTGAGTCAGCCTGCCCTTGGCTCAGTTTGGGCAAGATAAAACTTGATGAAGCTGTGGCTTATCTGTGTTAAAGTGAGATTCTGACGTGACAAAATGCTTGATAATCTGGAAAACACATTTTAAACAGCTTGAACAGCTTTATTACAAAAGGAGACATTTTCTGGTCTTTGAAATCAGATAATTCATGATAATAGCATGGAGCTGAAAGAATAAAGCAACTGAAGAGCTGAGAGAACTGAAGCATCCAACTGTTTCTCAGCAGTGGAGATTGCAGAAAATATGTTTAACAGTGTAAGGTGCTGTTCTGGAGTGTGAGAGACAAGAGCATGTGGGTAGAACACTACCATTGGGTGAGAGTACAATTTTCAGGTAGTTATTTCTTGTTTGTTTGTATTTTGATACAAAGCCTAGGAGCTGTGTTCATGTAAGTTATTTGAAAACATCTCAGATGCTCATTTACAAAAGAAAAATATCTTTCAAGAGTTGAAAGATGTCCCAAGTTTGTGTTTAAATTAGACTTGATCTTTCAAGTAAAGATGAATTTTGCTTGCATTTCTGAAATTTAAAAATTAACTAAATCACTTTGCTGTTAAAGGAACCAGATGGTTCATCTGAAAGGTTCTGGACCCCTGAAGATATCTGAGTTGTTGGACCTCCTCACCACCAGGCTGCTTCTCAGCCTGTAGTCCTCTCATGGGCAGACCTGCTACAGCCTCTTGTTTTATTTTGGATATGGAAATTTGGCCCCAGGCAGCATGGATGACATCCTTTCAGTGAACAAAGGGGATGTACAGAAAAGAGATAAAGTGTTGTGTGGGGGAGAGTCCTACTTTGTTTGTCATTCAATTGTAAATAAAAAGCATTAGGTATTTTGCATAATAGTTCTCCTAGAAAGGTATTTTCCCATTGTAGTGTCTCCATTTCATTGTTATTGTTGTCAAGTATGAATATATTTTTGTCTGATGTGGTTTTTATTTCCTCATCAATGAATAAAAGACATGGTGTTTGCAAAGTAATCTCCATACAGGGTGAGAGGAACTTGAATTAAAGGGGAATGTTTTCTGAACCAATGAGGAAGAAAGACCATCTGTTTCTGAATTTTGTTTTGCCTCCTCAAATTAAAACATGTTTTGAAGAAGCTAGTGAGATGCTGAAAGCTGGAGAATTCTTATCAAGATATTTTTTTGTGCAGTGCTGGTGCTTCTTAGCTATGTGCACAAGTTAAAAGACTGTAATATGCCTCCTAGTAAAAATTTTGACCTTTAGTAATTTTGTTAATCACTGCTGGCAAAACAAGAGAAAGTGCTTGGCATATGGCTTTATTCCTCAATACCAGATCCTTCAGCCATTTTTGCATAAAATCAGAGTATCAACCTAGACCACTTCCACAGATTTTTCTTAAGTAACTAAAATTTCTTTTAATTAAGATAAAAAAAATAATGAAAAGGTGTTGTAAGCTATTTTTCTATGTTCTATTCTTAAAAAGTTAACCATTTTCAGTTTAAGATGCATTTTCTCACACTCCCACATCCAACACATTTACTGTCATATGTAGACAAGAATTCATCATCAATTTTTTACACAGCTTTATGCCTTGCCAGCAGGCTGTATTAAGTTATATTTTGTGGGTATAACTACTGACCCCAAGCTCAAAACTGGGGGTTTTATGTGAAGAGTATCTCCCAGGTCCTAATAGAACTTGCATCTAACAGTTTTCCCTTGCTTTCTCCATTTAAATACCAAATGAAGTCCTGTATTAGGATGTGATTTTATGCAAGGGATCAGTAGCTTTCAAGAAGGAGTACAACATTGCTGCCATCCTTCACACTCTGGCCTGCTCTGCAGACATGCTGAAGCACACTACATCTGCAAGTCCTCAATGACATTCTCTCATTTGCTTCTGTGAAACTGTTTGGATGATACACCTAAACTGATTAGGTCACCATTATGGACATTAACATACTCAAGTGTTTGAAAAGGGTAATAGCAGGGTGCTATTGCTCTGGATGCTAATGACAAAAGGCATATTAGAAAGGATAAACTTGCCTGGAGTTTTTCTCTGTCCATTTTTTTAAAGGGGAATGGGGGTTGGTGCAGTTGAGGTATTTCTAAAAATTAATTTTCCATTTGCTACAGTTTAATGTTTTGGGGTTTTTACAAGTCTTCTTTAGAAGTTTACTGATCAGACAAAGAAAAGGACATACATGTGTAATTTTGAGGGTAGAGAGAAGGTCACTGATGAGTGGATTACTATCACTTTCAAGGATAGAGAAAGTGTGTTTCATTGTAGCCCCTTTTTCTTTATTTCATTGCAATTGTGTTTAACAGTCTATTGGGTTTTCATTAAAAATAGCCTACTAATAGACTAAATAATCTGATTTATTTTGAATTTCATAATTTAATAAAATCTCTGCTTACTATAAGAGTTAATAAATATTAAGATTTTTTTCATTGGGTACTATAGGAAAGCAGATTTTTGGGGAGTGTAGTAAATGGTTGCTCTATTGAGATTATGGAGGGTTTCAGTCACCCAGTTACTAACTGGGTAAGTAGATGCCACTAAAACTAAAGTAAAGTGCATCTGTAAATATCAGTGTTTTATTTGCTCTTCATTAAAAGCTGGCTGCTTTTGGAAAAGCTGATACTCCAGCTGGCAGTCCACATTGATAGAATAATGCACAGCAAACTTCCTAAGGAGGGCTTTGTCTGGGGTTAAGTGTTTGCTGAACTCAGGGAACATGGTACACAGTTGCTCAAACAATATCTGACACTGATACTAAGTGGTAGAGAATACTAGGTAAAAAACTACTCCAGAGAAACTTGGATGGGTAAAGACTGAACTGTTATGGAGGCCACAAGAAGAAAATACGAGGTTTTTTTTTTGAAAAATAACAAAAGATTTTCAGGAGAAGGTCAATATCTGAACAGCAGTAGTTATGTATTGTTTGCAGATGGATATCCAGATTCTGAGGTTTGTCCTTATCCTCAATGCCCATTAAATGCATTGCTCCATTCATGGTCCATATTGTTTGTGTATTTCTATTATATGAACATTTAATAGTCATATTCATTGAATCATATTGCAATTTATAGCACAGATAAAGTTATGTGGCAAAATCTATCCCTACTCCAGTGGCTGACTTCTCAATTACTCTAAATAGAACATGGCTCAATAGGGCTGCTAAACTGGGCTGGAATTAGATGGACGTGCAAGCTGGAGCCTGTGATTAAGAAAGATCAATGTCTGGAGTGGGAAGGAATCTTAATGCTAGGGTCTAGATAGAAAATACCTTACATGGAAGTTGAGAGGAAAGCTCAAAGACAAGGCATCTGTACATTCTAAGCCTGAGAGGCAAGGTTCTGCCTAGCACAGGTTCAGACAAAGGTTGGAGTAACAGGGATTTTAAGTTCAAGGTGAGGGGACAGAAACAGGAACAGGCAGTGCAGGCTGGGTGGGGACAAATGCATGGGCAGGTAAGATGGAAAATGTACTAAGAACTAGAGACATTGCAGCAGCTAGAAACCAAAGTTAAGAATCAAGAATCAGTATAAGACTCAGAGGCAAACTACAAGTTGCTGGAGTGTTTTCTATAGCCCTCTGAGTCCATTCAGAGGCTTTATTTTGGTCAGAATTTAAATAAAGATGCTGCCTGTGAGGTAACTACCTTGGTCCCCCTTTATAACCAGCAGGAAAAATATGTGCCTGACGGATGTAATTCATCTCTTCCTAAAGCAGATGTTTAAAATAAGACTGATGAATTGCACCCTAGAAGTGTCTATTTCTCTCCATTAATTATGAACAGGGGCTATAGTAACTAGCTGAGACATATGCTTTTGTTATAAATGTTGGATGTCTAATGTTGGATGAGATGAGTCCTACAGCCTCAGGTGTCCTAGTCTTTCCACTGCATTGCAGCTTTGCCCTATTCAGTTAAGGCCCTGATCCATCAAGCAATTAAATATGTACGTAGGTTTTTGAGAATGAATGTGATTAAATGTTCTGGTGAATTGTAGGCAGATGAGCAAATGCTTCAGTGTGGGAAATGTGGATCTTGAATTAACAACTTAGTTTGTCTTCCAGGAGTCTGCCACTGCTTTTGTAAAAATCTCATCTCCTCTGTACTTGAAGCTGTGTTCTGTCCCTTCATTCATGCAGGGATGAAACATATCATTCCTGTTATCCATACACTAAGTGCAAGCACAGACTTGGTTTTCTGATAACAATTCTGCAAAATCAGTCGTCCACATATTTGGAAAAATAGTCACCAGAGGGCTGGAAGAGTAGCCAAGTGAAATTAATCTCTGAATATTCAGGTGTCTTTTATGATTTCTCCCTGGTTATATCAGAAAGTAGGAGGTGAAGTAGTTTAATCAAAGTTTTAGACTGCATAAGATCTGTGGTTGATGGAATGTGGCTCAAAAGGGGAGCTCCTTATCATATAGGACAAGGCAGCTGTCACAAAGAAGGAAGGAATACACAAATGGGCTTGAAAACATGATATCCAAATATTTCTGTTGTAGAAATTCACCAGATTTTTGTAGTGGATTGATGTCATCCACTTTGAATTCAGAATTTTGACATCATCCACCTTTTTATCACAACTGGACAATCATCTTGATGGGTAGATTATTAGGTGAGAAAAGTCAGCTGGATCACTGGTCAAAGTGCAGAGGTCCACCATCCATGTTCTGCCTTGGCTGATGAGTCACAAGTGAAACTTCTAAGGGATCTGTCCTGAGACTGGTTGTGTTTAGTATTTTACCAATGACTTAGAGGAGAAGACAGAAGGCACCCTCATCAAGTTTGCATATGACAGCTTCTGGGGATATCATGGCTGCTGATGAGGCAGAGATGCTCTCCAGATGGACCTGCCAAGCTACACAAATGTGCTGACAGGAACCTCACAATGCTGAACATGGACAAATGCAAAGTAGTGCACTTGTAAGAGACTGACCCCTGCACCAGGGCAGGCTGGGCACTGACTGACTGCCTGGGTGCCAGCTCAGCTGAGGGTCCTGCTGACAGTAAACTAGGTTTGAGTTCCACCTGGCTGTGAGGAGGGCTAAGTGTACTTGGCTGCAAAAATAGCATCGTAGCCACTAGACCAAGGGAAGTGCTTAATCACTTCAGTCTGTTGCTTATTAGAGAGTTTCTGGAACACTACCTCCACTTGTGGGCCCCTAAATACAGGAAAGAGTTTCTGATCAGCTGGAGCAAATTCAGTAAAGAGCCATCAAGGTGGCTGAATCCTGCAAGGGAAGGCTGAGGGAGCTGGGCTTGTTCAGCTTGTTCAAGACATGTTGTTCCAGGGGACTTTAGGGACTACTAAGAGTACAGAGGCAAGTTCTTTACTGAAGTGCACAGTGGGAGAATGAGAAACAGTGCACAAAAATTGAAGCATGAGAGTTTCTGATGTTGTGAGCATAATTAAGGGCTGATGCAGTATCACTGAAGTTACAGTACCCATACTCTTAGAGGCTTTTAAGAGTGGACAAATCCCTGACCTATTAAATAGGTCCTAATTCTGTGTTAATCCTGCTCTGAGCAGAGACACTAAAGACCTCCTGGCATCCCTACCAGTCTAAGCAATGCTGTAAAAAAGGAGGGTGATTTGATCTGTGCTGATGAATGTGCTGTGCTGGGTATAAGG
This sequence comes from Oenanthe melanoleuca, assembly GCF_029582105.1. Classification (NCBI taxonomy): domain Eukaryota; kingdom Metazoa; phylum Chordata; class Aves; order Passeriformes; family Muscicapidae; genus Oenanthe; species Oenanthe melanoleuca. The sequence goes on from NC_079334.1 coordinate 46,092,400, forward strand.
AAATTATTATTTAAGAAAAAGGAATTAGTTGTAGTACTGCATTTGAGATAGGCCATAGCCCTTTATCTGGATCAAGAATACAAAGCCTGGTGTGCCTGGGTTGCAGAAATAGTCTGCACAAGCCTAGGAATGCACTTGAGTGGCTTGAAATGCAGGATCAGGAGAAAAGAGTAGATCTCTCCTTGAAGGGGGTTTCTTGTAATTTTTTCCCATTTTGATATTTCAGGATCACAGGTGAGACTGTCATTGCTTATTTTAATACTGATGATGTCCCTTCAAAATGTGCTATACTGACAGATAAAGCTTTTAGAGCATATTTTAATATATTGGTAATTGTTAAGCTTATGTAAAAGGCCTAGTGTTGAAGGCAGTCTTTAACTTGGTTTGTCAGACTATAGGTCTCTGTGAAAATTTTACTGGAAAATGTAAAAGCACAATTAAAATAATGCTGTGAGTAAAGAAAACAATAATTCATAATTTCACACTCTATAAATATGGGGAGTTTGGCCATCACAGTTGTACACATTTCTGCAGTATCCTGTGTCCATGGTAACATAATTAACATATATATTTCTTTGAAGTTTTAATACCCTTTTTGAGGTATACAGCACCCTATAAAATTTTATTTATAAGTGGAATATAACATACAAACAATGAAAAGCTTTCAAAGATAAATTCATTGCAGGTATTAGAATGCACTCATAATTACACTTTTTACCATTCATTTGAGCTGACTTGTTATTTGGCACTTTGGGGATGGAAAGATTTCTGTTCAATTCAGGAAGGTTTCAGCTATATTGGTCCTAGTGTGTAATAGTGTTTTTACATAGACATAGGCATATAATACTTATGAAAATACTGGAATGAAGTACCATGAAAATTAATATTCTGCTTTTTCCCTGAAGACGTTTTGAATGAGAGACTTTATGTTATTTTTACAGAAACTTGATATGAGCCTATATATATATCCTAAATATCACATTCACTTTATTTGCAGCATGCTTTAGCACAATGCCAACATCTTACACACCACAGAGTATTTATTTTATGTGAAGTATATTTATGATAGTTTACATTTTTAGTGCACCCTGTGTATTTGAAATATCCATATTGCAAAAGATCTTATTATGCCAATATATATAGTATAGGGTAGCAGATTTTTTTCTGTGAAAAAATATAACCTCAGCAAACTTCTGGAAATATTGTCCTTTTCTGCCCTTGAAATCAGTTCTGTATTTGTATGTATTGGGTTTTGTTGTCTCAATATGTTTTAAGAGATTTAAGTGTTCTATAGAGTCTGAGTTTTATTTCCAGTGAAGCAGATGGTAAGAATTGGACATAGCTGTAGTGCTCATGCTTGGCAAAGCCACAAGTAAGTGCACATTAATTTTACTGGTTTCATTACAGTAGCACATTTAGGGTCTCTCCTGAAATCAGCCCCCTTCTGAAGGCCTCTGTTCAAATACCTGGGAAGAATTAGTTCCAACTCAGATTGCTTACAGCGCCAACAAAGCTTACAGGGCAAGAAAATCAGATTCTGCCTGCTTGGATTCCAGTGTGCATCCCAATATCTCTTCCTAGTGTTGTGTCTTCACTGCAAGCATTGCCAAATAATTGTTCACAGAATATCACTGAGTGTAGGTAGTACTTTACCCTGTATCTAGTTATTGTGGACTTTATGTATTTCTAAATTTCTAGCTGTACAATATTCAAGAGAAATTAATAAAAATCTCTGAAACGATCTAGCATTTAGCACATCCAAACATCCTAGAACTTGTGTCATTCCTGAAGACTTGATGATGTTTTTGTGCACTTGGAATGATGTCATAATACTTTTGGAAACATGGAACATCCTTCCACAGAATCACAGAATTCACAGAATGGGTTAGGTTGGAAGGGACCCCAGTGGATTATCTGGTCCACCCTCCCTGCTCAAGCAGGGTCATCCCAGAGCACATGGCAGAGGATTGTGTCCAGATGGTTCTCGAGTATCTCCAGCCAGGGAGACTCCACAACCTCTCTGGGCAACCTGTTCTGTCTTGCCAGCATTGTGAGTATGTGAAATACAGGTTCCCACACTTAAATGTGAAGCAGAAATGAACAGCAGCATCTCAGGCTAAAGGCAGTTTCTGTTTACAATGGCTAAAGCAGCTAAGATAATGAAATAACCAGGACTATGGGAATAGAAAATATAAGAAATGCTTTTGCAGTTAGCTGATTTTAATGAGTTTCTGATGCTACTCAATTTTTTTAATATAATTTCTTGACTTGGGCAAGTGAAAAACACAAAGTGGGATCTTAAAGCACTTGATTCTTAGCACAGACAACATTTTTTGTACAGTGTGCCTAGCAAAGTGGCTCCTGGAATGTGCCAAAGAACCAGTCATCATCATCATCACCACCAATAATAATAACAATAACTTTTCATTTATATAATTTAGCAATTATCACCTGGCTTCACATCAGCTATTTGGTCTGTGCTTATGATTATGTATAATTTCCTCTTTTTACACATCAGTACATAATTGTGGTGACTTCTTGTAACAGCCTCATAAAACCTCTCTTATACTCAGCATTCTATAAAAAGTTACTGTGTTATGAGGGTTTTCTAAAAAAGAAAAAATAGTTTACTAAGTCCTAGGAAAATTTTCAGCTTCCTCCATAATTGCATGCCCTCTACCTTCTGTCCCTGCCGATTTCTTGAATGTCAGATTTAAGTTCTTGTTGCTGACTCCATTTTCAAGGTCTCACAACAAATCATAAAAGGAAATTGGCTATTTTTCTACCACTGCTTCATGGCTTCTTATTTTTATCACCAACACTATTAAGAAAATGCTTGAAATTGATTTTATATTCATTGTTTTCCACTTCATAGAAGTCATGACCGGTAATCTGGACATAAGGAAAAGCAAGATGCTTTGGTCACTTTTGTAATTTTAGATTTGTGGATTTAAGGTATATATTCATCAGGAGAAACTGCAGAAGGGTCTGTGGATGAGCAATTTGCTCCTGGCTCTCCAAAACATCAGTGTCTGTTTCCTGCTCCTTCTGTCAATAAAGTCTCCCTTGGAAGAAGATTGAGTCAAAGGCAGCTGAAAGGAGAAGCAGTTTTCACAATAGAAAAGCATTTTTCTTTCCCTTAGAAAAGAAAGACAGTGCATAACTTTTCACCCCTTTCATATTGGCACCTGTCTGCATATTCATTGCCTTTTTTGGCAAATGAATGACGCTTCAGCATGAAAAAAAAATGCTCAATATTTGTTCAGTGCCTTAACAATGCAGTGGTTAGTCTTCTTTTGTCTTTAGAAATGTAATTTTACCAAAAGAAATAATGAAAAAGGACTTGACATTGATTCTGTTTGAATAGTGCATATATGTGAATATCAAAATAGTTAAACCAGACAGGTTTCTAGAATCTAATCTTTTATTTTTTTCTGAAGTTTGAGGAATCCCCACAATCTTGTCATTTCTTTACAGTTTTTCTTGCAGATTTCTTATATGTTTTGGTTGGATGGTTGGTTTTGGTTTTTTTTCTGTTTGTTTATTTTTTTCCCCACTACAAAATTTACATTTTCTATGTTGCCATAAATACGAATGTCATTATTTCTCCTTTTATAAGGTAAATTTTCTGGATTAGGTTTTCACTTTATTGTGTTGGCCAACTGTCTTTTGTAACAAAAATGAAATTTGAGTAGAGATTCAAATAGTTCTGTTCTGTGTTACGTGTCTGGAATATCTGATTTGTTATTTCAAAGATGATTTCAAAATGGGCATCATGCAGTGTAGATTACTCTCTCTTTGCTTTTTGTGCTGTTGTCATCCAGAAAGATAAAAACTACCAAAAATATAGGAAAATGGGAATGTCATTGGTAAGATTTCCTTTTCTGTTACATATCCAGCATCACTGGCCTGTGCTACATTTATTATCTACAAGTGTTCCTGCTGAGTCCTTTAAACAAATGGGAATTTGAAAAAGAAGCCAATAATTTCCATGTTGTCAACAGACAAAATGAATATTTCTATTAAATTGTGTATTTGTTTTGGAGTTCAAAAGGGCTTTTATTATAGCTTTTGTTGTTGTTTTTAATCCACTAAAAATAAATTTACTCTAGAACTGTTACATTAATCCAAGTACTAAACCCCTTAACTCATATTTAATTTGAAAGTATCATATACAGTTAATTAAATTTTGAGTTGAGTTCTTTGGAAATAAACTTCTTGTTATTGATGATGTCATTAGTGCCAGGAGATATTCATTTCCTGTGAAGGACTGTAATAACCCAGTGGGATTTTTTTCCTTTTTCCAGTCCCTGCATGATAAATTAATAATTCAGATAATTTGTTTATAAACTAGGCTGTAGGGGGACATTGCTGAACACTACAAATAAGTTTTTGATGTAGTTATAAAATTATTTCTTATGCTATTTATCATTTCTTAAACCAGACACTGTTGATGAATATTCAACATCTGCATAAAGCACAGGGAAACCTTTTTAATCAGCACTAATACTGAAGCGTGAATTTTCTAATCAGCATAACTGGTGTGTGGTGTGGGAACCTATAGGGCTAGTGAATTTTTCAGATTAGGGAGTGTTAATGGATGGGAGAAGGACAGGTGCTGACAGCTGGGCACAGCTCTCATTCAGTTTTAGTACTTCTCTGGCTTTCAGGAATGAAATTAAGCCACAGGGGGAAAAAAAATGGTTTGAAAGGCACAGGCTCCCTTTGATGGCACTGTTTCAATGGGCTTTGACCCAAACAAACCTGTTTCTTTATCATTCAGGGATTTGTAGTTTAAGAAATGGTGTGTTGTGTGAGGCAGCTCTTTATGTTTAAATGCATGGCCCAACAATGAAATCCAAGTTGTTCATGGTTCTTTTGAATTATACCTCATCCTCTCATGTGTTTGTTTTTATGGGTCATAATTATACAATTAGATTTTATGTAATTTCACACTGTGTTTTCCATGTCAAAAATAAGTGCATATTTTGTCAGGCTAAAAAGTGGCTGATGCTCATGGTGAACTGGGAGATAGTTTGAGGAACCTCCTTCTTTTTTTTTTTTCACCTGAGTTAACTAGATGAAGTTAAAGACTGCTCTTTCATTTTCTTTTTGTGATTTTCTCACTACCATTTTATCTTCTTTTGAGTTCAGAAGGCAGCTTTTTTCTCTAGGAAAGACAGAGCTTTAGGATGCAAGAGTTCTGCTGCCTCTATTCTCATACGGCTGAGGTTTTTCCTTGTCTAAACAGTGCAATGCAGACATTACAGATGACACTGTCTACCCCAACCATTTGCTGGGGATTCCCTCTTCCATATTGGAGGTGTGGAATGGAAAGCCTGTCCATGTTTCAGGAGATGTTTTCACTATCTGCCAAATTTAAGATGTCTCTGAAAGTGGACCTGTGGTGGTACTGGACTGTGGGCTGAAGCATGGATATGCTATTAATGCAGCCACTACCAACAGTCAGGAAACAGCCTGCAAGAGAGGACTAGGGTCGGGCAGAAAGGAGTGGAAAATTCCTTTATCAGGACTGGGCTACCAGAACCCTTAGAAAACCAGGCTACAAGAAATGTAACTGTACTAAGATTGACTAACTGTATAATGTGGTCATCATAACACAGTCTGTCATTGTAATTTTTTTTATTTTTATGCTGTAGTGAGAAATATATCATCTGGAGGAACATAAAATTCACCTGCTGAAAGTCATTCTGAACTTAGGCCAAATTTAGTGCAAGCAGGAGCAACTCAATTGAAGTCACACTTGCTTACACCTGTAGTGAGTTTTGGAGTGAGTATATGCCTTGACTTGTACTAAGCATGTTGCCTGAAATGATTATGTAGCAAACCTCTGAAGCCTCTTCAATTCAGGTGTTTCATGACAATTTACATTGCAATTGCTCTCTTCAGTGCTGGTTTGTAGTGTCTGAATCCACTCTCGAAATCTTTCTGGTTAATCTGTTTTCATAAGCACTCTACTGGTTCTTCTGTGACTGCAGTTTACTTAGAATAAGCTGCAGAAGCTTCTCACTAGACAGCAAAAGTACCAGTGGCAGGATATTTTCAGCATCAAGGAGAAGAGTATGGGCTGCAGAAACTGCTGGAGAAGCAAATTAAGTACTCAGATGGTTAAACCAAGGTCTGTGTGACCGTGGCTGCATGTTGATACTTCCACTTGAGGAGGTTTCAATTTAACCCAGGTGGGTCCTCAAGACCAGCAGTCACTGACAGCAGTGCAGATATTCCAGGAAGAAAGCAAATAAATTCACAGCTGATGTGGCTAGCTTTTAGCAAATCCATCTTCCATTTTATCAATATGATATATGATTCTGGAATTTCACTTTGTTTCATATATTTTTACATTATTGTTTTGCAGCCCAGCATTCTCATGACTTCTTTGCCACAGCAGCAGCACACTGCTCACTCTACGGGGCTTGTCGTCCACCTTTCCACAGAGCTGCTCTCCAGCCAGGTAAATCTCAGCCACTTCTGTACTCCTGGATTATGTTTTCCCACATACGGACCTTAAAGCTGCTCTTGTTGAAATTCATAAGGTTTTTAATTACTTAGAATTAAAATACAATCAAATTCTATAAACCACACCAAATATTTATGAACGTCTTTGTTAATGTAGTGTTTCTTACTGCAGCTGTTAAGGCTTTCACAATCTCTTCTTATTTTTCTTTTTTTTCCTCTCTAGGAAGTAAAAACACAGGTCCTGACTTGTTTTACACTCAGACAAACACCTCTCATCTTTCAGAAATCTGCAAGATTCATAAATTAAAGTAGTCCACCCAATATACTGCATATGATCAGGCCTATTCTTTTAATTATCTTATTAAGTATATATTTATATATATATTAATGATCTTGTATTTTCTAGAAAGCATTTGTCTACATGGTAAAATCCCCAGATAACAACACAATTGGCAGTTTCTGTTCAGCCAAAGCAGATTATACTGGCAGGTCAAGGCTAACACATACTGCAGAACTTTCTGGCTAAGTTTGTAATTCCTCTTCTGACTTCCCAGTTCTAAAAATCTCTTAACATGATTATTCCAGGATTCATATTTTCTGCTTGCAAAACTGCATAATAGACTAAATAAAAGCTGTATCTATTTTGTGATAATATCTTTAAATATTGTAATCACTCCATACCTGGTATTGTTAAACAGTGAAATAGTTTATAGTCTCCTCTCATGGCTACTGTTGTAGCCAGCCCCTGCAAATCTTCTTTGAGCTAGTATCCTCCCAGCATTTCCTCCATGTGTCTGCTTTGGACACATTTAAAATATCTCTGTCCTCTCTCAGTCTCTTTTACTTCTGTTCTTCTCAAATATTCTTTGCATGTCATGAATTCATCAGTACAATAATTTTTTTCTGGTTTGTTTTTTTTTTTACAAATTATCTTTAATAGCTTGAGAGTCAGATTAAGCTCAGGATTTGCCTTGCAATCAATGAGAAATAGCAGACTGAGTTTTGAGGAACAATTGTTCCTCAATAACCATGAAAAGAATAATCCATTTTGCAAGTCCCAGCATTTGGCTTGTCTGTCCTCTCAAAATTGCTGAAGGATAAGGGCACCAGCCAGTTAACAGAGGTGTGAATAAAGACTACAGCTAATGAGACATACCACTAAACCTGGGCTTTTTCAAATACTTGGCTGCTACTATCCAACCAGAATACAGAAGACTTTTGGAATGGAAACGTTTCATAAGCTATCAGTTAGTGAGGGAACAGTTTTCTTCCCTTCTGACTGCCTGAAACAATCCTTTCAAGGCCTTTCCTCATGTTCTTTTCCTCAGTGTTTAGGCAGTATGCAGCAAACCCATTTTTTTCCCCCAGAAATTAGCTGTGTTCACAAATTGAAAATATTTATAAAAAATTATTGCTCAGACATTGATCTATATTGCATTTTGAATGGGGAATGACTTTTTGAGTTAGCATGGTTGCAGTTTTTTATGATATAGTTGTTCCACACTCCTTTCACAGCAAGAATCTAATAATGTAATATGTGTTCTGAAGAACACATTAAAATGACATTATGTGATCAGGATGCCAATTATAGTATGACTAAAGACTAGCTATCAAGCTACAGAAAGTCAGTAATTATGCTGATATAAACACAATGTTTATATGTCTTGAGCAGAAAAAAATGAATCCCATTTTATTACTTACATATGATTATTGACAAAACACTTAAGCATACATTTCCAAAGTGTTGTATGCTTTTTTAGCTGCATGACTCCCATTTAAGTCAATAGGAGTCACATAGTTAAAACCCCATGCAACGTTTTGAAAAATTGCCACAGAGAAACCTCTCTTTTATTGCTTAGCTACACAAACAATTTTATTCTCTAGTAGTTCTTCCACATGGCATGCTAGTAGTGTTGGCTGTCAGTAGTTCCATTAAAAAAAACAAACATCAACAGGCCTCCAAATATGGTGGTGTCTTTTTAGGCAGACTAAAAATAAAAAAATATGGTTTGTACTTGTATTGCTGCTTTCATCAGTTAAATGCTGGTGTTTAATGCTTTTATTTAATTGTGCCCCACATCACTCCTCCAAGTATGGGCACTTCAAGTAGCTGCCACCTTTGGTGGCTCACTTGAGGAGACAAGGTGAGTCAGTGGAAAAACAAAGAATTGAACCAGCCCAGCACCAGGTCCTTGGTCCCTTGTTCCAGCTATGAAATAGTCTCAACACACAGAGTCATCATTCAGTAGTATGTAATGCATATGAAATGCTAACATTAATTGAAAATGGCACTGAAGTGACCTCACTTCAGTCTACTGAGGTCTGATATTGCTTCTTTTCACTCATTAATTCATTAATTAGTTTAAAAGGGCTAATGGAAAACAAAAATATTCCATTTGCCAGGGTAGATCGCTTCTGAATATTTATATAATTTTTTATAATTCATATGGAATCATAACTGCTTAACAGACAAGTCATTGTGGGTTTTTTTATTGTTGAGATAAACACAATCCAGAGTTTTTAGAGCACATACATTTAAAGGACTGATTATATCTTCTCTATAATTTGACTTTGCAAAGCTAAAGAAGCTCTAGGAAAACAATTTTATGAACAGCTTAGTAGATTGACAGACATCATAACTCAAACATTTTCATTATGCATTGATGGCCTCTGCAACTAGCAGCAAAAGCAGAGTGGTATCATATGAAATCCTTATGCTTATTATAGTTCTCTCTTAGACAAAAGAAGAGATTTAAAGATCTTATTTCTTTAAATGAAGAAGCACATGAGTAAATTACTCATCATTTTTAGTGCCTACATATAGATATAATAATTAGTATTTTTTTATAAATGCTGGAGAAATTGAAGAATCTTAGATGTGTCATTAACTGTGGTGTAGAATTAATCAGTTTGGAGTTTTGAGTTTAGAGTGACTTGTTGAGAGATGTATATATATTCTATTACATTATACCTTCAATTCTTCTCAATTGAGATGCATGCAAGTTCTCATAAACTGTGACTGGCCTATTTATGAACAGAAATGTTAGCCACACCCACATTTCCTTAGAATAGAGGGTATAAGTTAGTGCAAAACAAAGGTCATAAAGAATTTTCATAAAATAAAAATCAGAATTCAATAAGATTCCTCTTACCATCTTGAGATATTTAATAGTCACATTTTTCTTATTTCACTGCCATTGTACTTCCATGCTCTAAGAGAGAAATTGTTTTTCCTAGTCGATTGTACCCTTGTGCCTTTGTTGCTTGTACTTCTATCGACATTGAGTGCATTATCCATTGTTAAATGATTGATAAAAATTGTTAAATAAGGCAAACACTATACTCAGTGTAGTGTAATGAGGCCTATCATGAAGGAGAAATACTTCTCATCATGATATTAAAATTAAATGTAGCATTTTAAAAATTCTTGACATAAATAAAGAAGTTATTTATCTGGACCAATGCTTTTTCTGTAAGCCCAGTGTTCTGTATAAGTCATTGACAAAGAGCATATTTTATTCTGTAGAATACCTTCATTTACTTCTTCTCAAATGCATTTAAAACTTGCAGTCATTAACCCTAAGATGCTCCACAACTGTATGGCTTTCCTGTGCAGGGCTGTAACTGCTACTGCAGTATTATTTTGCCTGCAGTTTTGTATATCCATAAGAATTCCTCTTTCTGCGTGGAATGTGATGCCCTCATATTTAATTGTCTATGATAAACACAGTCTTATTCCTGACTATATTAAAATACTGAATTTAGCAGCTGTCTCCATGCATACAGTTACCCACATGCCCTTCCTCTCCCCTCCAATTCCAATCAAGAATATTCCCAAGCTAAAGGAAACTAAGCTAGCAGTCATAAGGCATGCAGTACCTGTAACCATCAGTGTACAAGGCAATGATGGAGTCAGTATCACATCCAATTGTCTTTGGTTCTTTTCCTTATGACAAGCTAGTCATGCAGAGCTGAACCCTTGGAATGAGTTTCCATTAAGCCTCGAAAGCAGACTTTCAGGTTAATATCTGCATACTCACCTACTGCAATTACATAGCCAATACAAGGTCTATCTCTGAAAACCACTGCTGTTTTTTATTTTAAATACCTGATTTTGATCTTTTTAATGATGCTTTTCTTTTTTGAAACTGATTTCTCTATCATCCCTTACTTAGAATGTGACAGAGACTTTCCTGCCATGTTATTCACAGAAACTTTCATCTTAGTGTAACTGGCAATGTTTCCTGTTTTGTTAAATTATTTTCTCTGTTTTCTATGTGTTTATTATTTTCAAAATTATTAAATATACTCTTTCACATGGTGATGCAAAAGCATGGATCAGTAGTTATTTTTCTTAGGTGCTAGGTTATGGAACAGAACTCATCTATATAAGTAATGATGTATTATTAACAATGGCTTTTAAAATCTGAAATCCTCTTCTGCCTTAGTTTTCATAGCTGTTCTTCATGCTATATGTTCTCCTGCTCAAGGAAGTCCCTCAACTGTCTTTTGGGGGGATTTTTTGAGTGGATTTATTTTTGTTTGTTTGTTTGTTTTTGGTTTTGTTGGTTTTTTCTTTTGGTAGTTTAGTCTCCTGATCTTTTAAAACAGAAGAATTGAAATTTGGGATCTTGATAAACTCTCATTTCCCTTTTAGCTCCTTCTCTTATTTACCTGTGATATTATTTCCTGAGAGAATTTCAACTACATAGAAGGGCAGATGTTTACAGATTCCCTTTCTTCTGGTTAATTTCTATTCAGTTCTGAAGAGGAACCTATTTATTTCACATCTCCTCTTTGTTTCTCTCATATGAAGACACAATTCAGTGAAAATGAGATATTTAACTGAAAAATGTCAAACTAAAATCAAAACAGTATTAATTTTTTTGCTGTCAAAGATCAATCCATATTCTTAATGCCAAAACATCCAGGGACACCTAAGCATCATATTGGTAAGTAGATATCCTAACATGTGCCAACAGGAGCTCATCATACAAAAAGAGAGGGTTCTTTCCTTCTTTTGTATGTAAATCACTTGCCTAATCTTATCTAATGACCTCCAAATCTGTAATGTGTTTAACTTCACTGCTACTTTGTGAAATATGCATCCTAAAATTCAGCTAAGGTTCAGTGGCATTAATTGGTTTAGGAAAGGCCACATAGGAAGATGATGGTAGAGAAAGCAACTGATCATAAATCCTTTAATTAACAATGTATAATAACATATATATTCTCTATGCATAATTGCATACACACAGCAGGCCTGCAATCTAGTTTTTTTTGTTTTTGTTCTGAGGAGGGGTTTTTTATACATCACCAAAGGCAATTTAATATGAAAAACCTAAGACAGCAATGATGTTTAACTGCTATTGAGGTTATTCAGCAAAAGATTCATTTTTCCAGGTCTGAAGATTTTGAGCTCAAATTTGTAGGGTTTTATTAACTTGTATCTCAACGATTAAAGAATTTAAATTCAATTTTTGGTGCAGAAAAAAAAAGTCCTCTAAGTGCCCCTGGTAAATTTTCTCATCAACTTTCTCTTCATCCTGGTTGGGTGTGTATACCAGACTCCTACAGGATGTCTGCCTTCCCCTGGTCCTTACCCATAGGCAGTCAGCTGTACCCTCACTCCAGCCATGTGTCATCCCCCCATGTTTCCCTGATGGAAATCTGTCACAGCTTTCCTGCTGCACAATGGCTTCCTGCCCCTCCTGCTCCTTTCCCATGCTGTGTGCACTGCATGGATGCACTTCACCTGGGATATCAATTTCATCCCCAACACTGCCATGACACCCCCAGGCTCACCTCTAATAAGCCTGGTTTTATCCCTTCCCCTTCAAACCTAGCTCAAAGCCCTCTCAGTCAGCTCTGTCAACTCAAGAGCTAGAATCCCTTTCCCCCTTTGGACAGGTGAGCCCCATTTGTCTCTAGCTGGCTTGGTGCCACATAAACTGCACCGTGATTGGAAAAGCCAAATACCACAGATGGCACCAGCCTTTTAGCCATGCATAGACTGGGTGGGTCCTGCTATTCTTGGTGGCTAGATGTTTTTCTAGGGGTTGTAGGTTCATAATCATGGAGAAGACTGAATTACAAGAATTCTTCCTTCTCTAGGTTGAATTCTACAGTAGTTTTTTACAATAGCATACCTTTGGTTTAAACAAAGTGGTTTGTATTGTTTTCAATTTGTATTTGCTTATTTATTTTTTCTGTAAAAAGACTGGTTTCTGATGTTTGGCAAGTATTAAAATACATTGTTAGGGCAAGTTTTGTATCTTCACTTTGCTACACAGTTAGATATATGAAATCTTTGCACATTTATTTGAGTAAATTTACTGCTAATATGGATTTATGTGAGTTGTAATGGATATATTCCATGTGTTAATATATGGTTGTTGCTAAATTTTTTAGTCTGGTTCAGCTGAATGGGTATCATGACTTTATACTTAATTTCTTCAGAAAAGACTATTCTTTTAGAGAAACAACAAGTAATTAATTTTTTTAATATAAGCAAAACAGACTTTACTTTCTTCTAAATAAGAAAAGGTTAAATTTATCTAGTAATTTTTCGTTTGCTACATTAAACCACTCGTAGCCCTCAGTCACTAGATCATTTTTGTCCTGATATCTTCGGTCATGTTGGAAGAAGCTTGCCAGGAGAATACACACATTTTAAGAGAGTGCAGTGGTCATTTGTTGGTTAATACACACAGCAGACTGGTCACTACATGTAGCTAGGCTAAGGTGTAGTGTATTCACTCTTGCTTTCTTCAAGATGCTTTGTGGGAGCATGGAGGTCGATCAGGTGGAAAAGCAGAGGTCTGCATTGCTCTGTGGAAAGGGCTGCTTCTCAGCATTGCTGCATTTCCTTCCTGTTCTTTGCTTTCTGTCTTGGGGTTTTTACCTTTCCATGTCAGTATCTTTCTTCTTCAACCCTTGAGTTGATATCACCATGTCAATTCTTTTGTTTTTACTTTTCTATCTTTTATGGGTTTTTTAGCTCATTAATTTTCTCATACCTTAAAAAACAGTTTTCTCAGCAAGACTGAGCCAAGGTCACAGAGTTGTGCTGTATCAAACTAAGCCTTGGATCACAGAGAGTTGAACCTCCACACCAAGGACTGCAGACTTAGCTAGAGAGGGGGACTGAGCCACCTCCTTTTGCTCTCATAATGAGTTTTAGAATTAATAGATCTCATCTTCCTGAACCTGGTTTTTAACAATAGAGAAAGAAAATAAATCTTTATTATTTGTCAACTCCCAGGCAATTTCTCACCTTTCAGTGAACTAGTAATTGAAGGGATTTGACTGAAATGAAGAAAATATTCCCTTTGTAATTATGAAAGATTCTACTGCTGCCAGCACCTGGTTTTCATTCCAACAGACTCTGAATCTAGTCGCTTTCCACCAATTCAGATTTATCATTCAATACTTCAAATTGAACAGGTTGTCATATATGGCATGTCCAGTATTGATCTGAATATATTAAGTAATGTTTTAACTTGAGATTACTATTTGTATTTTAAAATGTGCTTTCATAAAAATGATAAATAAGTTTTCTAACCATTCTTGTAAAGCTCCACTATCATAGTCTGCTAGCTTTTAAACCAGAAAAGCTTCATCCAAGTTATCTCTTGTCAATAGTATGTGAAGAGCAGTAGCTCTCTAAATATGCCTGGCAAAGGTTCTCAAAACCAAGCTCTAGTGGTCCAGGAGCAAAATTGTGCTGAGTCCAGTCAAACAATTTAACAATGCAATTATCGAGTTTCAGTGTCCAGGAATGTCAAATTTAATCATGCAAGTATTGCCTTGTTGGATGAAGGCCTGGAAATGGCATGGGAAACATAGAGTTTGTGAAGCCCATAAGGAGTTGGGCATATGCTGCATGGCACCCAAACCCTTGGGTGCATTTAGGTGGCAGATGACAGGACATTTCAAAGGTACTAAAAATGATTGCTTTATACATATTCAAGAAAACTGTGGGGTTAGGAATGTTCTGGGTATGTGTATTATAGTGAGATTTTAATTTTTCATTCTCAGTTTGAACCCTGTAAATGGACTTACACAAATGAGCTGTAACTTTGACTAAACATCCCTACAGTTCATATGATTGTTTTGTGGCCTTGTTCTAGGAATTGCCCATTTTATTCTCCACAGATGTTAATCAAGGGCAGTAGAAGGATTCAGGAATAAAAAGATGGTGGGAATAGTAACTTCTTGTACTAATAAATTGCAAAGAACAAATTTTAACTAGAGCACATGCAGGTAGGAGACTGCTGGCAGTCATCATTCAGCAGGGGCTTTGGGACAGGCTAGATGAGGCCAGGGGAAGCTTTTCTTTGGGCTTGATGTTGAATATATGCACAATTTCAACAGTAAGCACAGAGTGTGTGTGTGCTCATTCCCACCTAAGACAAGATTTAGTCTTTAGTATTTGAAATGTCACTCCGTCATAAAAAAAAAAAATGAAGGGCTTTTATGTCAGTGAGATATTTTCACAATTTTTATGTAACTGTTGTGTACAACCAAAAAGTACCAGACAGTTCAGTGTTGTCCAAGGATCAAATTACAGCAGAGCAAACTTCTCGGAAAAGTAAATTCATAAAGGGAAGATATTTTTTGCTCAAGAGCAGACGCCTCTCTATGTAGAATTACATGTGTACACAAGATAATGAGACATATGACTTAACAGTCACCTAAAGAAAGGGTGTGCTTAGTACAGAATTCATTGAACTAGATGAAAAATAACACCTTAGAATTGCAAAATATTCATCTACAGGTTACAAAATCCTCAGATCTATCAAAACAGACTAGATACACAACTGAAATGCTGATTCTGTGTTAGGAGTCTCTGACGTGCCAAAGTCATTTGTACATTTGAAAGAATAGGTTTGTCTTCAGTTGAGAAAGGAGAATGGGATCAGCACAACTCATCTGATGTGCCTTTCTATCAGCATAACCTTTTTTCAGAAGAAATTCTGGGATTGCTGCAAATTATACCAACATTCTGCAATCAATCCTATGGCATTTTCATTGTCTTGCCCATCTGTAAGCCTACTCAGGTACATGGCTCTGAAAATGCCCTCCACTAGAGGGTGAGTACTACTCCTGCAGGATTTTGGATCATCTGAGTCCAGTTAAGTAGATCCAGAGTGCTCCTGAATGAGCAGGAAGGACAAGAACCTCCAGAGCCAAGTAGAGAGCAGGCATTTCCTCAGCTAACAGCATTCAAGTATCCTACAAAATTCTCATTGTTGTTCACAGACTGAAAACAGCAATCATATACTTTAAAATTTTTAGAAGAAATACATTCTCCTGAAAGTTTACTCATTTCTCTTTTTATACTCTCTAGCTAAATAATGACTTTTTCATTATCTTAAAATCTAATTTATTAAATAGGCTGCTAAAAATTACTGGGTCTTATATCAAATACTGTCATTAGCTACAGACTTTTAGAAACACCTGTCAGCTGCCTTTTTCTGGAGGTCCTTACTTAGTATAAACTTTCAGTAAGTATACATGAGCCAAAATACTTGTTTGTTCATCTGTAATTATCTCCTATTTATTTGGGTGGCATCAGCTAAGGTGTGAAACATAACCAGTATCATGCTGTCAGAGATATCTTATCTTATTCATGGGAAAAAGAATTTAAAATTTAAAAGGAAATTTAATTTTTTTTTTATGAGTATCTCTGAAATTACTTGTCACAGAAACCTAGAGGGGTTCTTCTGCTGACCTAACTATCCATTTCTGCCAGGACTGCCAGCAACAAATCAAAAATTGTGTTTTGATGTTCCAACTTTGTGTTTTGTTGGGTTGTTGAACTGTCACCTATACAAGGTATAACTTTTCTGGGATTTAAGAGACTACACATGCAATAAAACATGTCTGACCAGAGATCCAGGAATTATTTAAAAACCTCAAATGTGCATGTTAGGAATATCTCTAGATTACTTGCTTGGAATATCCTAGAGTTGTGCCCTAAGTGAACACTGCCTTTTAAACCAAAGATGTCACCTTATTGCTATTAAGAGATTATGCATGGTAAATTTAAGAGTGAGAAGGATGATGGATGTTGACAGAAGATGGAATACAGTGCCTTTATCTGGTTTCAGATGCACAGATCTCAACTTCTAGCAAAGTCATCTACAGCAGAGTCAGTCTGGCAAAGGAACCTGCTGTGTCAACGCTGTCAAAACTTTGGCAGATACCAAAAATGTCATCAGAACTAAAAAGGTATGGTTTATCATTTCCCCAGCCCTGTTGTACACAGGTGTCAGGTTTCTGTAGTTGCATCTTCTCTTTCCAAGACAAATTACCTCCTGTTTCTAGGATTAAGACCAATGTTTTTTTAACAGTTCTATTGAGAAAACAGTACTTGCCATAAAATTACATTAATTTAAGGCAGATTTTATTTAGCACAAGCAGGATTGACTTTGAAATAAAATCCAACAGGTTTCCCACTTGATTTTGATTTAATGGACATCTTTGGTAGAGGACCTCAGGGTAGGCTGGCTCTAGCTATTTGTCTTTATACTGTGTAGTTTATATATTTTAAGAAAGTGACAAATGGCAGCTTTAAAAAAACTCATTATGGTAATTGATTATTATAGGAAAACCTTGGAAACCTTATGAAAGAGAGACATATTCACTAAGTGTCTTAGCTTTAATCCAGATCTGTAATTAGAAGAATCCATAAACATTTATCACATTCAGAGAGGTTTGGTCAGAAGGTTTAGACTAAAACCCTGGAGTCACTTTATTGTTCTGTACTATTGTTCTGTACTTTAGCAGTTCTCCCTTACCATTAAGAGATTAATTTGCTCATCTGAACAGAGGCACACACACTCTCAGGACCTCTCTAAACTGAGTCCCACAAGAATTTTCCTGTGTACAAACTCTGGCAAAGGTGGCTGGACTCTTAGACTTATACATTTATAAATTTTCTTATCAAGTCATGTTTTCACTGTAGAATTTGTTCAAGAATTTGAGTTATCTATTATCCCTCCACTTTTTCTCTTTGGCCTCTCCATCTGCCTGAAACTTTGGGTGTCCCAGCAGGAAACTCATAGATCTCATGTTCCTTCCTTGCCTCACCTCTCTTTTTTTTAGCTGCAGTTTGTTCTGACCAAGTTTTGAGAGATTTCAATCCTGAATCCATATGTAAGGTGGCCTTCAACTTATATTAAATTGAAGGCCTTTTGGTTAAATAACTAATTTATTTAAGCAAACACCCTCCCCCCACTATTTTATTAAATTACAGCTAATGTGGCTAGAAGTTTATTTTGCTTTCGTGAATGAAAAAAGATAAATATCTCAAACATAAAAATTCGGACCAAACTTTGTCTGTCTAATGTTACGTTACCAATGCCTCTGGAAGAGAGAGACAACATTTCTTGTCTGTATTTTACAGAGACAGTAGGCACAAAAGAGATGCCTTTAGCCTTTCTTCTAATGTACACTGGCAGAAAAGCTAGCAGGAATTCAGCTCTATTTTAGTGCAAATTCTTTTGCATATATTTTTCTGTATTAAAAAGCAATATTTTATGCTTAAAGGACAGAATTTTTTCTCATTACCTGGGCAGAGGTCAATGGGATGTACAGAAATTGGGCATTAATTTTATATCATTTGCATACAGCAGTTTCATCTGGCATTTCCAGAATGCAAAACACTGTCATATGGAAATGCATTCACCAAATAGGACTTTTTACAGTATAACATTTATTAGGAAAAACATATGCTTCATGATATATATGTTCCCATGTTTTAATGCATATTTTATAAGGATTTTTCTTTTTACTCTGTTATTGTAACCTTATGTTTTTAAAAGTTGATTCATTGTCATTAAACAAAATCAAAGAGGTAAAGAAAAGCACGTGGCAGCTACTTTTGTTGCTATCACCTTGTTTTATTATTTGTATTCTCAGGAGGTATCTACTGTACTTTTATTGATCAAGGAATAGGATCCCTTTAAAATCCAGGTGTTGATCACATGTTTATCAGCATTTCCATAAACAACAAAGAGTTTTTTCAATATCTGCTTTCTTTGTAAAAATCCAACTGAGCTTTGCAAATATGTTAATCCAGGTCTGCAACATCTTCAAGCTCTTGATTTTATTCATGCATGCTAGTAAGGGTCAAACTGAGGGGAAATAGTAAAGCAACATTTCCTCTGAGGTGATTGTATTGCTCATGCCTTTGTATATCACTACCAGCACAGAATTGTGGCAGGTTTTCACTGCTGAGGATTAAAACTAATTTAATGTTTCTAAACTAAACATGCCTAGGATGCAAAGTTCAGGCCCAAATCACAGATTTATCAGATTAGGTGTTCAGATACAGTGATTGGGATTTGCTTCAAATATAAAAAGCATTCAGATCTAGTTTTCTCAGTTGTTCTCATATTTTTAGGCACTGATTTTTAAATGCACTGTGAGGCTGAAAAAGATCCATACTTTAAAAACAGCCCTCTAATTTGATACCTCTTCTTATCTCACTTCTACTTGCCAAGGCACAGAGTGGTAGATTAAAAGAATGGATTTTAGATACCCAACAAGAGTTTTCTGCTCCTGGGAATCTCTGTTTCTGTAAAATATTATTTTATAGGTGTTCTTTTTTTAATTTACAATGCTTGCATAAATATATATCATGTGCATATAAAAAGAGATTGCTGAAACAAAACTGTAATAAATATGGATTTTTAAAATATGGAATAAATGAACAAACATCACAGATCTTGAACTTGAAGATCCTGTTAGTTGTTTGGAATAATAACAGTTCCAAAGCAGATATTCGACAGTGGAAAGGAAGAATAAAAGAACAAAAAAAAAAAAAAAAAAAAAAAAAAAAAAAAAGAGAGAAAGAGAAAGAGAGAGAGAGAGAAAGAGAGAAAGAAAGAACTGAAAACCACATCTGAAATGACTGTAAAACAATGGAATAAAGTTTTGAAAAAGCTGAAACAAGAAAATTATATGGTTATCACTTTTTTCTTTGACATGTTTGAAAACTTTATGAAAAGGCAGAATCCAGCTTTCTATTTTTATTTCTTTCTTGACTAAACTTGTTTCCATGACATAGTAAAAATCAATTAACAGAAGAGCACATACACACCCGATGGCTGGGGTGAATTTCTCTATATTATATTTGGTGCTTCACCATGTGTGAATGTGAGAGAAATTTATACAAGTTGTCTAATTAGCACAGCAAACCTTTCAAACACTGTTAAAATTTAATTAGGATTCTTGTTAATTTGGAGTAATTGTAGTTTATTTTTCTCTTACAATTTATAAAAATATTTTCCTTAGCT
Source organism: Oenanthe melanoleuca (assembly GCF_029582105.1). Lineage (NCBI taxonomy): Eukaryota > Metazoa > Chordata > Aves > Passeriformes > Muscicapidae > Oenanthe > Oenanthe melanoleuca. Next base: position 46,112,184 of record NC_079334.1, read on the forward strand.
CTTGGTGTTTATTTCAGCAAAGAGTTCAGTAGGATTAAGGTTTCAAAAGTAAAGCCTTGAGTTACTTAGAAGTATGGGTTTGGGTTTTTTAAAAAGATCATTCTATACTGACAGCTCAGATTAGATATTTTACCAAGTAATAATTTTTTGGTAACATGCCAAGATTTTGTTATAGATTAGTTTTTCTCTGGTTTAATAAAGAATAAATAAGTATATTTAAAATTTAGACTGCAATTCACTATCACTATTTAGAAATAATACATCATGGGATAATCATGTGTATCAGCAATAATCATATGTATCATCCTGAAGAATTGTTCTGATCTTGACATAAACAAACTGACATGTTTCTGAGAAATGAAAAAATTGAGGGAGTAGTGCTCATAACATCTTGATGAGTTTAGATCTTTCTTTGATGGTTTTGGTAGGGTCATTTAACAGGGCATATTTTCACTTTCTGTAAACTTATCCTTTGCTGATTAAAGATAGTTAGCCTAAAAGGTAGCTTTAGAAATTACCTTTCCAGCATTAGCAACACAGAATAATTGAAAATTGTTGCTATTCTTCATGATTTGTACTAAGCTCCAAGTTAATTGAGAACACAGAAGTCTTTAGACTAAAAGGTAGAATTTATGTGGGTTTTGTCTGTCGTGTCATGTTTTCTCTTCCAAAAAAAGTAATATTTTTACAAATAAGCAACAGGCACATGGCCTGTTGGATCAGGTTACGTCAGTTTATGTTGTGTTACAAGATATGACATGCCCTGCAGTGACCTGAGGCAATGTCAGCTTGTGTTACCTTGGTAAGGAAATACTGTTCTTTATCAAGCAAGTGAAGAGAAGACTAATCATCTTTAGCCATGAGGAATTTCTGTGCTCTTTGTAGGTAAAAGCACTTAATGACAAGCAGTATGTTCTTTTGATTTTCTTTCAGCTACTTCTAGGCAGTCTAAACCCCATATGAATCATGTCTTACTATTATTTACTAGTTGGCATGTACTTTCAAATTCTAATTTAATATGTTCCAGAGTACACATTGAAGAGAAATTCCTGTAGTGCTACAAAGACTTGTAGCACTTGAAGAGTGGATAGACAATAGCACCTATTTGGTTATGGAAATGAGAGACTTTGCAAAAGGGATATTAAGTAATCTTCTTAGATGGAAATTCTTAGTGTTGGGAGTCTAACTATTTATACATTTTTATGCATAGACTGGTCATTATTACTCTTCTACGGTTCTTATAAGCTTCTTGCTTAAATAGTACATTATGAAAATGAGCTCTTGCAACTGCAGAGCATGATAAAACTGAGTCTATAGTGTGACCCTACCCATGACTCTATCAGGATAGGTACTCTCAATAAGTAAGTCTTGAGTTATTGCATTATGGGATATTATCAAAGGAACCCATTGTACTTGGTCATTCAGTGTAATGATCTTTTATATTATTTCCTATTGATACATTCGGCATGTCAATTCACTTTTAAAAGATTTGCACAAAGAAAGTGAACACTATTACACAGGTACAGCTATCTACTGATTTTGCAGTAAATTACTGGTGCGTGGTACAGAATGTAACCTCTTGGTTATATTATGCAGTAAAAGGAATGGGTTAGAGAGGTTTTTATGCAAATTAGTAATGCTCTGTGTTGGAAGCCTAATTGTACTTTTTATTGTTGGACAAGTCAATATGCTTTAATACACATTTTATAAGCTTCTTGCTAAAATTGTATATGAAAGGGATTAGTTCCCATAGATGAAAAGCATAATCTCAACAATGAGGCCACGTAAGCAGAATGGTTGAAGTACTGATAAAGGATTTGTTAGCTTCAACATAGAATAAGTCTTATTAGGGCTATTAGTCACCACTATTTGACCCACTACAGTTCATTGTACAAGTCACGTGTACTCAGTGATGGAACGAACATCAGCTGCTCTATTCTGGCCAGACACAATAAACAGGAATGTGTGAAGTACCTTTCTATAAATCAGAAACAACATAAATTCATTTTTCTTTAGTTACTCTTGAATGGGGAAAGCAAACCAAAATAATTTCAAAATAAGCCATTTTATAGAAACTACTAGGTAGCACATCTTGAAGGAGGCTGGAGAAGAAGTTCAAGGTTCAGGTTTTACTTGCTGTCTCAGTTGATCTAAATCTTCCTACAGGCTCAGCAGTGATCATTATCACAAATAATAAAATTCAGATGTTGAAGAACAAGAGTTCAGTCCATCACAGGAAAATCTGAAGAAAATTATCTTCAAAATGGAAGTTTCACATAAGAAAAAAATTTCAGTTGTGTGCTTTCTTGGACAACCAATTTTAAAACCCACACACAGTTTTTTTTTCTTTCTTTTCTTTTTTACCCTCCTTTTTTTTTCCTTTTTTTTTGTGGTCATAGCAGTGGGGACAGAGGTTGTGAAGAAAAATGGAAGCAAAAGAGTCAACTTTTAACTAAGAGCTTTTTAAAAGTATTCCTTAACTTTAAATAATTAATCGAAGTATATTAGAATCACTGAATGATGACAGCATACAAAATAGAGACCAGTGTACAGCACAACTGTAAATCTGATGAGGCATCTGTGGTCTTCAGTAATGTCATTTTTCTTCCTCTTATGCTGGATCATGGAATACTAATGGAAGGGTAAACAGATTCTTAAACTTTATCTGCTCACTCAGACCAATGCCTAAAAAAATGTATTTTAATGTTCATATTTCTAGTAGATCCAGACTACAGATTATCTACATGGTTCTTTCTCTGCAATGCATTTATTAATTTATACTATGTAACCTTGTACTAGAGAAAGTCTTGGCTATCAATATCAAGAATACTGTTTGGAAAAACTTTTCCTTTAAATTATGCTAAGCATTCTCTCCCAGCACTGCAATGTGTTCACTGTGTCTGTCAGGAATATATTTCTCACATAACAGTAAGTGGAGATGCTCCTTTTAGATCACAAGAGAACCTGTCCTAATTTTAGGGATGCTGTTACTCAGCATTTACAGGTTCATAAGTAATATATCTGCACATTTGGTCTTTATTTGTCTCCTGGAAAGAGTCCTATCTGTGAGCCTCTAGTACAACTGAATATTTGCCATCAAATTGCTTATGAGTTTGCCTTGTTTAAAGAGGTGTCTAGACAGACAGGCATCCTTCTTTCATATTTTCTTATGCTAGCTTTTCCTTCTTTTTTAAAAGATATGTGTTTGTCTATTTACTTATACTTTCTGGCTCGTTTTAACTCTTGTTCTAGATTTCCAAAATAAACCTGCTTTTCACAAAATCCCAGAGACAACTGAGCTGGAAGGAACCCACAAGGACCATCAAGTCCAGTTGCTGGCCCTGCACAGCATCCTCCCCAAGTCACACCCTGTGCCTGAGAGCATTGTCCAAATTCTTCTTGAACTCTGCCAGGCTGGTGCTGTGACCATTCCCTGGGGAGCCTGTTCAGTGCCTAAACACCCATTGAGTGAAGAATCTTTTTCAAATATCAACATAAACCTTCTCTGACACAACTTCAGGCCATTCCCTCAGGTCCTGTCCCTGGGCACCAGAGAGAAGAGATCAGTGCCTGCCCCTCCTCTACTTGTGCATTTTTATTTTCTCATGCTAGTCTTTCCTGTATTTTTTAAATTTATTTATTATTTAATTTATTTATTATTTACACCTTTTCACTTTCTTTAGCTCTTGTTCTGTACTTCCAAAGAAAACTTACTTTTCTCTCAGTCTAACAGACTTGCACTCATACAGTCCCAGTTCTACTGGAAATGAAAGGCACACAGTGGTTATTTGTGACAATGAAATTTAGATTTAAAGACTCAGGCATTTCAGACCAGTGATTCTACTACTGCTATGTTGTGCAATATGAGATTTTGGCAAAGCAAACGATAAGATGTCCAATTCTCTGAGAAATTGAAGACATTCTCCACTATTTTTAAAAATATAGATAAAGAAGTCAGAAAAACAGATATTTATGGGTATGAGATAGAGAAGAACAAAGGCAAAGACCAGTGGAGCTTGCTTGTGGAGCTGTGGCTCTTCCTCACAGTGCAAACAATCATTCATTTTATCTTTAGAAGTTTAAAAGGCAGGCATCCAGGTTAAACAAATAATCTAGAGGCAATTGGAAGAGTTTCACTCTTCCAGACTGAATTTACTAAATATTGAAGCTGGAATCATTGGACACTATTTCAAGATCCATAACATTTAGCATGCTATAAAGAAAGATCCCACAGCAGAGTTTAACTTGGTTCAGTCTTTAGTGTTAACCATTACATTTGTTTATCTGTTTCTTTTTTATATATACATCATACAAGTAATAATCCTTTTATTTATTTTTGCTGTCACTAATGTGAGTAACAAAGCCTTTTGTTCTTATTTTTTTGTAAACAAATGTTTTCTATGTTTTTGTTTTCCTTTCTCCAGGTATTAGTTGAAATTTGCATTTTCAAAAAGGATTTTTGTCTGAAACAAGCTTATTTTATGATTACAGGAAAGAAAATCTTTAAAGAACAAACTGTCTATGTTGGTCTTGAGATTATTCACATTTTGAATGTGCAGAACTTTAGGGAGAGAAGCCTTCCATTACAGGGCACACTATTTACCACATGACAGAGAAAGAGCTAGGAAGGCAGCAGGTTCCTCCACTCCTATGATGTCTGTATCTGTCACAGTCTCCAGAGATGGTGATATGAGGTCTTCCTTTGGTTCTCCTCCCTTGCACAATTTAAAAAAAACTGCTTTGATGGCTTTGCCTTTAGTGAAAGGTCAGTGATTGTGCCCTTGTTTGACATAATTGATGGTGTAGTTAATTAGAATTATACTGTACTTAGAATAGCCTGTGCTTCTAAGATCTGTAGTGGAAGAGCTGCCTCCTGCAGAGTTTCTGAGATCTAAAGAATGGCAGCTTCCTCAAGCACTGTTTACAAGCTCCTTTAGCATGACTGTAGCATCTACAATCTATAGCAGAAAGACTCCCTCCTGTGGATCTAATAAAATCCACAGAAGAAGTGCTGTGGATTTTCTGTGGGTTTTCTGAATCCTCATTAGCCTGAAAGAATTTAATATAGTTGCAGACATCTTTAGTTGTGAAGCCATTAAATTCCATCACATATGTTCTTGGTCTACAAACATGGATCCATGTTACCACTGTGTTCCTTCACTTTTAAGATAGTATAGCTTTTATGACACAGGTAGTAGCACAAGAACCTCAAAAGCTGATCATCTGATTAATGCATATACCAAGTGATATCTTTAAATACCCCTCAGTAGCCTAAGAAGAAACAAGATGTTTCCTGAAACTATATTTTTCAGCAAACAATGAAAGAACCCTGGTATTAACTCTGAAAAGATCTGGCTAGGGTCCTTTACATTATAAAAGGTACTGGTGTTATTACAGAAATTTAAAATTCACATATAGAGTGTATCAGTTCCAAAAGATTCCCCCCATTTTTTTTAAATTGCTTGCAAATCCAAATTTAATTGTATAAAATATTTAATAAATGCCTAATCAATTCGCAATCCCCCAAACCAAAATGGTTTTGGAAGACTGGAGTCAGAGAATATGTCCAAGCTAAAATTAGAGGAGGTGACTTATCAATTATTTATCTTTTATAATATATAATGAAAGATAAAAAAATCACCCATCAGCCATTTTTATAACTTTTTTTTTGTTTATGTCTTCTTTGAAAAGAATACAGATTTCAGATTATATTGGTATAAACCATGGCTGACAGGACAATAACTGAGATCCTTTCCTTTAAGTATAACAGACTTTAAAATAAAATTACTGTATCTTCTGGTATGTATAAAATTCATTACTAGCTATTGTAGCTTCAATGCCATTTTAACTTCAGAATCACAGATATCTTCATGCATAAAATGTATTAATTTAGGAATGAAAAAAAATACAGTAGAAAGCAGAGTCTACTTTCAGCCCTTCCTTTTGAGCAAGGTGCTTACTTAACCCAGTACAAGAAGCTAGTGTGAGTTTCATTGTCCTGATTTAAAAAAAAAAAACAAAACAACAGTTAATCAAAGAATAATGGATAGAATGTCTTCATCTGACAACATCTGTTGATCTGAAACAGGAGAATAGCCAGTGTGACAGTGAAGGTGTTCTCTACTTTTTTTCCCAAGCTGAAAAAATGGGGCATAGAGCTGTACAACCCATAGCAATGTGCATGTCTTTATAAGATGTTGTTCACCAGAGACCTGTCAACAGACTGAGCCATATTGGTTCTGGCAGTCTTTCTATTGGGACAATATTTGCCTTGAAGTACTATCTTTTCTCTTTTTCAATGTCAGCCTGAAGGCTCTTAGACAGCATATGTTCATTTCATGTCTTAGAGATATTGCTTCTGGTATTGCAAATGCATTACCACATTGAGCTTTTTTTTTGTAAAACAGATGGTACATATTAAGGTCTCTGTTTCTTTGACAATTTCTGCAACAATTGCACCACATTCTTCACATTGACAAAAACATCAGCAACATGCAGTGAGGCACTAGATTATGTCAGAATGGTAAATGAAAGCCCATAACAGGAAGAGTTACAAAGGTGAATCAGTCCCCTCAGAGAAATGGGCAAGGGTGTTACATTGGTAGGCATTCAGTTAAAAATTAGTGCCTTGATCCTAAAGTAAAGTGATTTGTTGGGGTGTTACTTAGCTTTCAAGGAGTGCTGCTGATTTGCAGGAGCTGCATTTGGAATAGATATTATTTCTTGTAAGCCTGGGTTCTAAGACATGGTGGAGAACACAAAGATTTGAGAATGAGGTGAGCACAAGGGGGAAGCCATAAAGTGGTCACTGGAGGACTGCAAGAACGACAGGGGAGCAGAGGTTGATGGGCCAGCAGGCTGTAGCACACAACTGGGCCAAATTAAAAGACCGTCTAAGGCTGCCAAAAATCTGTGTGCACAGTGAACAAGCAGGAAATTAGACACAGTCTCCTGAAGAGAGTATAGATAGTACTCTTTGGTAACATGAAGGTGCCTATAGGCAACACTAGGGAGATTGGTCCGACTACCGTTCCCATAGAAAAGAAAGGGAATGGTAAACTGGCATCAGTATCCTCCTTTTGTGGTATTGTGTCTTTGCTGCTGCAGCATCAGCCTTTTTGAAAAGGCACTATCTTAGTGACTTTAATGTGAGCTGGATTTCTTTGTCCTCATTTCAAGCATCAGATCAAATGCAGAAACGTGGAAAGTGGGACTTTGGTAAAAATAACATTTGAGGCCAGAAGTGAGGTTAGTTGGCGCAACTGGATGTCAAGACATACTCAGAAAAGTCTGAGTCTTTGCCCTATTGTCATTGTTTCTTCTGCTAGAGAGATTGCTGAAAATACAGAACTGCTTTGCCATGTTCCTACCCCATGAAGAACAGGAATATTGGTTCTTCACATAAACAGATCACATTTATCTACATTACTTTCTTCTGAGTACGAGATTTGAAGAGCATGAGATCAAACAATAGAGCAGAAAAGTAACATTTGAGCTATAGATTCCAATGAGACATTAATGCAGTGGGTGAATAGTGCAGGGGCTGTGTACACATATACATACCTTGAGGAAATAACCAAAGTTTCAGAAGTGTTTGGTCCCCCCGTTCAATTTGAAATTGCAACTTAATTTAAGAACTCGTGATAAAGTCACGTTATAGTGTGTGAAGACAGCAGAACCTTACAAACCAGAGTGCTGCTTTGCACATTGCTTTTTACAGGAGCAACAGGTCAGCTTGAAATACCACAGATGGTGAGCACCATTTTCTGAGTTATAGAGATGTTCTGAGGCTGTGTTTGCTGATTATCAGTAATGTCTATAAATAATTCAGAAGGTCAGGGTTTAGGCAGGAAGGCTTTACATTTGCTTCTATAAAGTGATAGCATTATTTGTGGCTTGTAAAAAATTGTACATGAGTTTAGGTTAGTATTTCTAGTGTTACTTTGAACTGTCAAATTACATTGTCTCAGGAATTTACTATTTTCTTTACTTCAGCAACACCTACTCTCTTCCTTGTTTCTTTTTCCTGTGCTCATCCAGTCATGGAATCTTTCTTTCTGTACTGCATTTCTACTAGTCAAAGACAAATTGGACTTCAGATTTTAAACTTGGTGCTTTCTCATTGTAAAATTTTTACCAACACATGTGGATATAGCATTAAAGTCATCAGTTTTAATCAAAACACTTCAAATGGAAAGTGTAGCTAAGTCCTAAAAAGAAGATGGACAAACTCCAATGGCTGCAGATTGTATTTGATGAATAAATAAATAAAATAATTCAAGGCATAGTTAAAAATCCCCTTTACCTCTTAGAGGCTAGACATATGATTATATGCATGGTCATAGTCTGCTTTTGCAGAAATGAGAACTTATTCTCTGAGTTTTGGTGAGAACAGCTGAGTCCAGAGAAGGAGGGAGTAAGACAGATGATATTTTTCCTTTTTCTTCCCTTAGGGATCCTTTCTACCTAAATAGGTAAGGTCAAATTTTTGACCTTTGTCATATATTATCAGACTGAATGACTTACTCAAGTCAGTGTTGAAGGCATTTGGAAACTATTAATTATTCTGGTGGCCCAGGTTGAAATAGCTTTAAATTGCCTGATATTAAAAGGTATCCTACACCACCGAGTATTCTGGAGACTTTTAGTTGTTTTTTTTTTCCTTGAAAACTAATCAAAAATCCTATCCACAGACTTAGAGCACATTTGTAAATTCTTCTGAGTGTGATCTGAATAAAGATTATAAATGTAGATTCCTGAATCTAGATAGAACCTGAAACAGAAACTCTTATGCTTCCCAGTAATTACACAGAAGTCTAGGTATCATTTTTAAATTCCAGAGAGAACTTCTAAAAGACAGTGTATCTTCTGGCAAGTGGCATGAACTCCAACGAACTGCAGAACAAATAATAATATAAATACTTTAATTGCTAAAAAATATTGTTATTCACACCAAGGTATAATTTACGGGGCACAGAGAACAAAATCAAGATACACATTTGCCTTATTGGGTAGTAGGTTTTGACTTTTAATACAGGGTTTGCAAAGCTTTTCAGTTTATTAGGACAGGTGAATTTCCTTGAACTTATTGTGTTCCAAATTAATGATGGCACCTTGTTTTCCTACTTCTTATGCCCATTATGGAAATACATAATTCATTCTAAAGTTGTGCATGAAGTGAGGTTTTTGTGTTTGTAATCAGCTTTTATAAACAGGAAAAGAAATGACCACTTTATGTAAACAGCTACTGAAGCAGAATGTATATTTAGTTCTTCCCACTTAATTTCAGCCTTGTTTATTCACTCTGTTATTCAGCAGCTCTACAGATCATGAGGAAAAACCATTCAGCAAGAAGGGCAAAGTACATATTTTTTAGCTGAAAAATAATCATTACTTTTTATAATGATTCTTTGACTTTAAAAGACATGCAGATTGGTAAGAGAAAAAACATCTCTGATGCTGGTGGAAATCTCACAAACAGGAATTTGGGGTCTGTTTTCAATGGTTAAATTAACAAGGAAGCCATTCGGGCAAATTTCCAGTTTTCACAAATAAAAGATATTTTACTGATATATCCTTTGTCTTTTAGCAATTCACTGTATGCACTGTGCTAGTATTTCTGATAACATTATACAAAATTTATTTTTCTTTCATTGTGCTTAAGCTAAACAAGGATATGAAGTGAATTCTTGTGAAAAGAAAACAAAGGATATAGTTTCTGAAACCAAAAGAAATTCCTCACATTTCACTTGGCCCTATGAGCAGAAGGTGTGAAGGAAGGGGCTGAAATGCTAGAGACATCAAATACTTTGAAAGCCAGCACTTGAGTGTTTAAAAAATAGACTGTCAGCTGAAATGTTTCAATGTGAGAGAGAGAGAAGGAGAGGCTCAAAGGTGTTTAAAAGGGCTGCTGGAGAGGCTTGTATCAGGAGCAGTAATAGTGAGAAATTCATCCCTGCTGATGATGGGGAGGGCAGTATCAGAGACTATTGAGGTGCTGAATGTGCTGGCACTGGAGCTGCAAGTGGTGACACTGGTGGCTGTGGGAGGGGTGGAGGTGACAGCTTTGTTAGCAGCCTTGTGTCTGATGAAGAGAGTGTTTCTCTCAGAGTGTACCCTTCACCTTCATGTTAAAAATAGCATTTGGTAAGCTATTTGAGGGAATTTGGGGGATTTTAGTTCTCCTTTGCCATATGGGTGGCTGCTGACATTAGATTGGGCACTTTCTTTCTGAACTGGAATATTGCAAAGCCAATGAGATTATCTGAATTTCAGTGATGCCTTAGTGTTTGCAATGTTCACTGGGGACATTCCCTTTGTTTCATTTGTGATTGAACTTTGTGAGAAAATAAGCAGGAGTACCTACATTAGACACACCTATAGTAAAGAAAGAGATGCAAAATATGAATTTTGAAGCAGATATTGGACATTACAGACTGCTTCAGTGTTAATCCAAAATTGGTAGTGCTCAGATATGCTTGAAGTGTACTTCAAGAAACCCTTCCCTTCCCTTCCCTTCCCTTCCCTTCCCTTCCCTTCCCTTCCCTTCCCTTCCCTTCCCTTCCCTTCCCTTCCCTTCCCTTCCCTTCCCTTCCCTTCCCTTCCCTTCCCTTCCCTTCCCTTCCCTTCCCTTCCCTTCCCTTCCCTTCCCTTCCCTTCCCTTCCCTTCCCTTCCCTTCCCTTCCCTTCCCTTCCCTTCCCTTCCCTTCCCTTCCCTTCCCTTCCCTTCCCTTCCCTTCCCTTCCCTTCCCTTCCCTTCCCTATCAAAGCAAGTGCAAAACATCTGGTTTCTAGAGTTTTGGGAGTTGGGAGTATTTTTATGGATTATTATTATTATTATTATTATTATTATTATTATTTATTATTATTGTTGTTGTTGTTGTTGTTGTTATTATTGTTGTTGTTGCTGTTGTAGTGGAATATTATAACATTATTCTCACATATTACTAAACATCTAAACTTGACAGTACTTTTGCTGTGGTGACAGAAGTTTGTTTCAATTTATGATACACAGCCATTCACTTCAGAACTTTTGCTCTACTTTTCTGCTGTTTTAATAGCAGGGAATTTTGAGGAAGATTTTTTAGGTCACTAACTGGTGTAGTTTTTTTTCTGTATTACAAAATTTCTTGGAAAAATTAGTCAAAGTGCCATGTTTTTAGGACATTTTCAAGAATGTTTCAAGAGCTAAATCCCATAGCTATAGTTTTAGGGATAAATATGCAATGTATTTGTAACAGTGTCAAAGCAGAATACCATGCCATTTGTTAACATATAGTGTTTAATTGGGAAATTTTTCTATAGCTTTAAATGTATTTTTGAAAAAAATACCAAAACAAACCTAGGTAGCAGACCTATAAATGGTCTTTATACAGGCTTTCCTCGCATTATTGCCTTTCATCATATAAATGAATATAAGCATTAATATACTTTGTTTTTCAAAACATAGTTGTGAGGACTTCCCCCCTGGTTCCTTTTCAGGCAGGTTCTGTATTTGTCTAGCAGTGCTCCCACATGCACATGTGTGTGGCACTGGAGTTCTGAGAGCTGCAGTGAATGGCACCACAGCAAAGGCTTCTTGGCAAGAAAAAGTCTGGAGATATTTATAGTTAGTAGCATTCCAGCCTTGGAGTAAATAGTTCACTAGTCTTTTCTACTCCTGGAAAATAGCAAGTGTTAAGATTGCTTCCAATGGAGCACAGGTATTCATAGCAGGCACACATCTTGGTCTTATTTCAGTTCTCTACAGAGTCCAAAGAGCTGTTTTTAATTATTGGTTGAATTTATAGCCTTTCTGCTTGGACTTCAGATTGGCTCAGGACTCAAAGCCAGCTGAACACAGAATTGTTAAGGCATCTTATTTCCACTAAAAACTTTTTTTTTTTTTTTTTTTTTTTTTTTTTTTTTTAATTGCTAACACAGTCACTGAAAATTTCAACTTCTGGAATTTTCTGAGGTCTTTTTAACAGAGTATTTCTAGCCTGCTCCAGTGAAGCATGTGGATACACAGTATATTTAGACTATTCATAGTTTTTATTCTACTGATTTTTTTTCTCTTTATTTTTCCTCATCCATCAGTGCTGTATTTTATAGAATACAGGTTGCAATAGTTTTTGTTTTTCAACCAAAATGAAGGATGATATTTGAGAACATTGTGTTCACTGGCATGTAAGAAATTCAACTGTGTACACAGCTTGTTTAGCAAAATTTACAAGATTATTCAAGAGTTCTGGAGTGCATAACAGTTTTCTAAGCTGCCTTTACAAAAACTAAACCAGAGAGAAAGGAGGAGAAGTGACATTTCTCGTCATGTTTACTTCTGATAGGAGGGATATTTGAGGAAGATTTGTTTATGTCTGTTTTTGGATACCACGGGTATCCAAAAACGGGTAGGTGCCTAAAAGAAGACAAGAAAATAAAATGTTGCTTTCTGTAAGCTTTAAGATTTCTGTTTGCAAATGGGTTTAGTACTTGCAGCTCCCCTTCTGTTCACCTCTGAACAGGTAGCACTTCTGAAATACCTTACTGTCTTCCATGGCAAAACTGCTGACACAGCAAGCTCTGTGCAGTGCCTTCTGGCTGCCAAAACCTCACCCACAGCTGCCCCCTCCCCTCACCTCACCCCTTGTGTGGATGGAATGAAAACTGTGGGAAGTGAAAAAGAAAATAAACAAATGAACAAAAAATGTCAAAATAGAAAAAATATTGTTGTTCATTAAAAATAGAGACAGGGAAAATATAGTTGGTGTTTTGTCGTTTTTGAATTTAATGTCTCTGGGGATCGTAATGGTGATCATAAGTAAGGAAAAATGGAGAGGACACTGTCACTGTACCAGAAAGTTCACTGACAAAAAGGAAAGAAAAGATTCAATTATGTGTCTTTGAGTATATTTTCTGCTTTATTAATATTATTGTAGCACTTAGGTCTGCACTTTTCATTCTTTGCTGATTGACTTTTTAATCACATTCATGATGAATTTAGAGGAAATAACCAATAACACCCAAGGCATTTGGACAATTAGCAGTTAATAACAGTATATCCCACTTCGTCCAAGCTTCCTGTACTACTTCAAATTCTTCCTCACAATTTTCCTGCCCTGTTGTACTGCACCTGTGCTTTATTGTTGCTGTTCAGCTGGTCCTTCAGACTGCAGTCCTTTTTCACTTGGAAAACCTCATTACAGTGCATACCAATTTCATACAGCCAATTCAAAACATTTCTAAGCAAACTACCTAAAAATCCTCATGTAAACATTGTATAAGTTATTCATGAATAGATCCCTCAAGTCCATATCCTCGCGTTGCATGTAAAAAAAAAAAAAAAAAGGCACAGTGTGTGTGTCTGGAAGGTGGGAGGATTCATCTCAGAGGATCTGCAGCTTTTGAGCTATTTCCAAGCTGTGACACAGGCCCTTTGGCAGTGAGGTCGGCTTCATACTGTGATGGCTCAGGGTGTTGCCAACAGCTCTCACAGAAGAGGTCTTAGAAACAACAGGGCTCCTCTCTGCAGATCCTCGCCCATGTGTATCTGAAGTATCAACTAAGCAAGTTTATCACAGATGGTTTCCAGAGTGTTTCCAGATTCTCTTCACAGTCATAGAGTTTCTGATATATTTCAAAAAGTGCAACTCCTTGGGAGAAGTATAATACCCTGGATCAGGTCTCTCAGCAGCTTCTGAGGATGTCTATTTTGACCCACTTGTATTCAGAGAGGCGAGTCCCTACCTACCCTCTGCACAGACTTCAGGTCTGCCTTTATCCGCTCTTTCTTCAGTGTCAATTCAGTTGTGAACAGGCCTGCAGAAAACTGGAAAGTTGCTGAACACAAAGGAAAAGAGGCCAATTACAAGTGACCTGGGGGGAGCAAAGTATGTGTCTGTCTGAAGGGTTATAGTGGAATGGCTGGCATGAGTCAAGGGTAATTTTGAACTAAAACTGTATCAAAAGGGAAAATTGTGCACTGTGGATATTAACCAAAAAGACACACCTAACTCATTAGAGTGTGTACATATTTATTTATGTCTTATTCAATTTTTGGAGAGATGAAGCTGAGACTGTAAGGTGTTCCAGGTGTAGATTTGCTTCAGAAATCTTTCAGATAAGACCCATGACTCAAGACGTACCTGTGAGAGAAAGCCTTTAAGTTTTAAATTATTATATACAGTCAATACACTGAAAATTGAAAGAAAAAAAATGCAAAAAAAAAAAAAAAAAAAAAAAAAAAAAAAAAAAAAAGAAAGAATATCTTTAAACAAAAGAAAAAAATAAAACCAAAAAAAATTAGCACCACCAATCATTATTTCTGAAAGTCAAATCATATATAAGCCAAATGTGGCCTGTCAGTGATTACTGAGTTTTCACTCCCATTTAGAATATTAGAAATTCTGATATTTTCAAAAATTCTTATATATGTATATTCACAGTCCTATTTAGGACCATATAGTGTATATTATTGTCACACCATTTTGTAGTTCTTTCTGATTTCAAAAAGAAGCAAAATGCTATTCAGCCTTTGAAAGCCAGGGAGAGAGAGAGAGAGGGAGAAAAAGAAAAAGAAAAAGAAAAAGAAAAAGAAAAAGAAAAAGAAAAAGAAAAGAAAAAGAAAAAGAAAAAGAAAAAGAAAAAGAAAAAGAAAAAGAAAAAGAAAAAGAAAAAGAGAAAGAGAAAGAGAAAAAGAAAAAAGAAAGAAAGAAAGAAAGAAAGAAAGAAAGAAAGAAAGAAAGAAAGAAAGAAAGAAAGAAAGAAAGAAAAAAAAAAGGAAGAAAGCAGGAAGATTCTAAGTGATACAGCCCTGAGCAGCATCTTGCTGGAGAAAATAGGGAAGTGGTCAGACAATATTTCCTAATTTCCTAGACAAACACTTAATTTAACAATGGATCTGTTTTCTCACAATTTTTGTCAGCTCATGTAGTAACTTCATAGGTTGCTCCAATTATCAAAAAAAGTCTGTCTTGTTCTAAAGTCATTGTGCAATCTCCAAAGAAGTTTACTGGTCTTGTTAGTCTGGAATTCTAGTATCCACCTGAAAGCAAGTGCAACTGTTTCCCAGGTTTTTGAGCTTCCCCTGTGGAATCCAGCAGCAATGAATGCTCTTGGCATTGGATAAGCCACCCTCCTGGAGGAAAACTGCTGAGGAGAACAGCTGCTGTCAGGTGAAGTAAAGTGACCA
This sequence comes from Oenanthe melanoleuca, assembly GCF_029582105.1. Lineage (NCBI taxonomy): Eukaryota > Metazoa > Chordata > Aves > Passeriformes > Muscicapidae > Oenanthe > Oenanthe melanoleuca. The sequence goes on from NC_079334.1 coordinate 46,127,353, forward strand.
TCAACTCTAGGCAGAGCAACTACTTTCATTGGAAACATGATACAGCCTCTGGCACCTTAGAAAACTTACAACGCACAAATCTGTAGCATTCAGAGGTGAAGCCAGCTTTTCACACTGTACAGAGTTTCTGACTGCACTGGTATTTTGTTTGTTCATTCCCTTTCATTGAATAGTATCCTGATATGTAGCAGCATCATGATAATTGTTTTGATCACAAAATGGTGAAAAATATCTCACAATAATGATGATCAAAGGGAGGAACAGAAAGAGCACTCAGTGAAGAACATTAACAGAAGTGAAAATAGACAACACTGTGCAGCTCCAGATCCTCAGCAAGGTTTCATTGATAGATTATCATTGTAAATATCTATTCTTCCCAATGAGCATACAGGTGTGTAACAGATGCAAAAGAACAGATTTTGTTTTCAAGTCATTTTGTACATGGGCAAAAAATTCCTTCCCAATGGTACAAGGCAGACAAAGATGCCAGAAGACTGAAGCTGTGAGATTATTTTATTTCTCTCTCTATCTCTCTTCCACTATTCCACTCAGAATAGATATTCATGATTATTCTGTGAAAACTTATTTCAAGGACTGAATAACACATATTTATGTCTGGGTGTTTAATATTATTTGATTTTTTTCCTTTCTTTCAGCGTAAAGTTTGTTGTCTTCTCCTATGGAAAAATGTGATAGTCGTTCCCTTATTGGTAGGAAGATGACATATGCAGTGAACTGCTCTTTCACAGTAAGAAAATAAGTATTATTCTCTTATGCTGGTCAGACAGTGTTTTTCAGACACCTTTTATACTGACCTATTATGCACCTAGACAGGACTTTTATAGCTGCATTAAGAAAACATACATTTAAATGCACAGTCTTTGGTGTGAAATGAATTTTTTTGGTAGTCTTTATTCACACTAGCCTTTTTATGTAATTTGATATAATTTGAAATGACTAACAATGGCTGATAATTGTAGGGGTAAAATGTACCCTTAAAGAAAAGAACTTTGATAGGTGAAGGGTAGAATCCTATATCCAGCTGTGTTGTCCAAATTGATATTAATTTAATAACGTGTAAACTGTGCTAGAAAAATGTAATTGTCCTGCATTACAAGGGTACTCCTTTAACTGCACAGTTTATTCAAACGTATAATCTAAATAATTGAGTACCTATGCATACAATAGAACATTGCTTCATATGCAAACACTATTAAATAGACAGTTATATCCAAACAGATGGATAAAAAAGATGCCTGAATATAATTGGTTTGCTTTTGATTATTCCACAGATACAAATTTACTTAAACAATAAGTCTAGACAAGGTAGGGTTTGTTGTCTGACAAAATTCAGTGTGGGAAAGTGAAGCTGGGGGATTTAAGAGGCACTTAGGCACTGTTTTTTAATCTACTTCTCACCTTGCTGTTTAATAAGGGTAATATGAGAAAATAAGCAGAGAAGCAGATTAATGTCTGACCTGCTATTTATTTATTGCTTTGAAGGGGATACAAAATATGTTATCAGACTTTATAATGAAATTATGCCATATAAGTGTGCATGTGGATACAAACATCTACAAGACGGTATTGCAAATATTCATCTAAACAGATTGAGCTTGGAAAATAGTAATACAGCAACCATAGTTTCAAAAGCTCTTGGTGCCTTGAAAAACCCTTGTAAGTCTCAGAGTCTGCAATTGGTATTAGGTACAATTGTGGCATATTTCTGAAAACTTCACACTTGTAGAAAAGCCCTATGGGAGTCAGCAGTGCTGTGTGTGAGCACTTGTGAAAGTCTGTGCCACAAACAGTACTCAAATGGTATTCTGGAGGTAGAAATGGACCTCTTGACATCCATCTCTGAAGACTACAGCTGTATAATTTCATGGACCACACTAAATTCTGGTCAGGTCTACTTTACTGTTTCTTAGACAAAGACTTAGAAGAAGACTCAGACCAGTCAAATAAGGGCTACATTAAGAGACTGCAGTGAAATTTCTGCCCTACAATATTTTACTGTTTCAGAGTTGGGCTCTGTATGATCATACCTGTGGGATTACATACATACATATGTGTATCCATATGTATAATGTATAGGTATGTATATTATTAAAAGATATGATACATAAACTCAACTCAGTTACCTAATAGACAAGGGAAAATAAAGAGCTTTTGCTTAAGACTAATCTGAGATGTTTTGCTGGTGTCAGAGGAGGTTGGCTATTAATCCCCATATGATTGGCCACTGTATCTAGAAGTCATCTTGAGACAGAATTTAGAATGCCTTCACTAGTGCCTAATTTACCCATTACTAATGGAATGTTTTAGTTCAAGTGAGAATGAGCAATTCAGACTACTTTGCATGTAGGGCTATTATATTCTTGTTCTCTAAAGTGAAAGAAGGGAAGTAATGCCAATGCCTAATTTAGGTACCTATGTTATGTGATTTGAATACAGCCTTTAATCACTTACCAATAATTTGCATTTATTGCCATTGTGGTCAAATGTCCAGATGATATTAGGCTAATAATTCCTTTTATATGTCATATTGGTTATAATAAAATTAAGTCAAAAAGAGTCTGTAGTAGTAAATATTTTAAAATTTTTTATTCCTTTTTTCCCCTTCACCTTTATCTCCTTTCTTTTTAATTCAGAAAAGGTCTAAGTTTGAGGGTTTTTTTTAAAAAAAAACCTCTTTCAACAAATGGAAATAAAGCATTTTCACAGAATGCTGCCAAGTTTGTAATAAGATTTAGTAGCTTTCCTGAGAGCTACTTGCACTTCTAATAATAATTTTTCTTTAAATGTTCCGCTTTAGAAAATGTCTTCTTTGTTACTGAAGTTGCCATATGTACATATGGACTTTTTTTTCTGAAAATATTCCTGGGATTTTATTACCATTAATCATTTCTGAGGGTGTATATAATTTATCTCACAAACCATCAGAATTCCCACAGGGTAAATTACTCTAGAGGTCTCTGTGCCCTCATACTGTATCAAATTGACCTGCTTCTTGTTTGCCATTTTTGTGTACTACATTGCTTATTTAACAAGAAACAGAATGATTGTGATTCTGAGAAGGTCCTTTGATAGTAGTTTTGACACTCTGCCTGAATAATGACCCTCATTATGGAGCCCATGACAGGCTCTGAAAGTACTGATTTATGAATACATCACAGGTTCAGCATTAGAGCTCCCCCTACTCACTCCCAATATAGGAGTAGATATAGATACCATCTTCAAAAAGAGTGGAGATGAGATAATTGCATGATTATGACCATTCAAGTAATCACTTTTTTCTGATTTAACAAAGCACTGTCAGTTAATTTTGATTGTCTCACAAGTTATTAGAAGCCTTTAGCAAAATGTTTGTTAGGAAAATCTATTTCTTGTGGAGTTGCCAGCCATATCTTAAAGGACTGTAAGGCAGAAGTTAGACATAATCTTTTTTTTTTGCTAAGAAATGCTTTTCTATAGCAAACACTCATTAACAGTTGATATGATAATAGACTGTTAGAAGGAAGCTTAGCTAAGAGCTAGAAGTCTGTGTCCTAGCTAAAACAAATTATAAGACACTTTGTAAACACATTATTGTGAGGATTCTTGTTGATTTATTGTTTCCTCCATAGCAGTTATTTAAATAAATGTAGCTAATTTAGATCATTTGCTGCAGCGTATAATTTTGTTCTTTGTGTGAAGGGGTTATATGTAAAAGCCTGAAGGAATCACATCCCCATTAATCTTTTTACAAGTGCAATAAATAAATAAAGAGACATGGTTTAATTTTGCTAGTTAGGAGATTTTAAAAGGCAGTGGTACCAATCTGATTTCTTTCTGCTCTTGCTGCTCTCTATGTCCTTCTCTTGAAGACATAGTAAATATTGTTACTTAATGAATTAAGGGTTCTTGGTAGGAAGGCATGTACATGGACTATGAAATACATCCATGAGGATGATTATTTGAAGACGGATCTAGAAGTGCTTTTATCCCCCCTAAATGCTCATTATTGAATGTGTTTGCTCCCATCAGCCCTGGAAAATGATAGAGTTCCTGCTCAGAGACATGAAAGCTGAGGTCATGCTGAGAGTTCCCCTGCTTGCACAGGATGTCAGCGTGCCAGTGGGAAGAGCTTCCCCAAGGCTGAGTGAGTCTTTGCCTCCTCAGGTGTAGAGCTGGGTATCAGCAATCCAGGCAGAATCAGAGGCAGGTCCACCCTGGGAAGAAGGGCTGGAAGCAGTGCAGCATGGATGAAGTAAAGCAGTGGCATGTGGCAGATTGGCTGGCAAAGGGAGGAGACCACAACCCTGTAACCCCAAACCCTGCCTGGGGTAGCACCTGTTCATCTTCATGTAGGGATGTTAAACCACAGCTTGAGGGGAGGAAGTGACTAATGTGAGTGTGCTGAATTGAAAATGCAGGCCAGACTAAGACAGCTGCACTAACATTCTGAATTAACCCTTAAAATGTAAAGATTCTGTGGTGGTTATTGATGTTTGGATGCATACAAACACATATGCAGGTACAGGGGCTGACAGGTTTCTATGCCTGAACCAGAAATAGTTGAGGCTGCCTTCAGCTTGGTGTTTTCTAAAAGTGCCAAAAATTGGTTGGTTCTGACAATCAATCCACTGGAATAAACAACAATGTAGAAGCAGCACATTATGTCATGAAACTGGGTCATCTATGTTAACAGCAGCGTCATTGCCATCTGTATGGAGAATACCTGTTAAGTCCTCAGTAATCTCCTACTGTGTTTTATTTTTTGTTCACTCTGACATTTTGATTCATGAGAAATTCTGGAAAAGGATATTTGCTTGGAAGGTATTTTTATACTAAATTGCTCGTTAAGTAAAATTCCATTATGATGCTCATCTGTGTCATTTTCATCATTATTTCGAAAATTGTAATCAAGAAGATCTAAGGGTTTTTTTTGTTGACTGTCCATTTCAAGTCTATCAAATTCACAATTAATTTTGTAAACTTAGTTTTTTTTAAGACTGTTACTTAATATACTGCTACCTGGTTAGCATTGTTCAGAAATTCTAGTGATTAATATATAAAAATGGATGTGTGCTTCAAAAGTAGGTCTGGTAAAATATTTTTTTAGAAAACTTTAAATATCCTTTTCAAAGGTGGCAAAGATAATTCTTGACTTTGCTGCTTCCCTACTTGGCAAAGCTCATACCAGAATATTGTAGTTCTATAAAAGTATTTCAGAGCATAACAAAACCTTCTAGACTTTAATAACTATACATGACTGATCTGTCCTCTCTAGCAAGGTTAACTGTTTCTCCCAAGGAGTTAAGTGGCATATAAACTATTGTTCACACCATTTGTGCTAACAGCCTAGCATGACCTCAAATACTGTAGTGGTCATACAAGGTATCCTGTACAATACATTTATCAACAAAGGTAAAAGGACCACAGGGGCAGTGCTGACTTTAAGTGTATTAGGGATCTATAAGGATAAATGCCTAACCTCACTTCACAGCAAAAAGTAATTACTGAACTATTGTTTCTATAGTGTTAATATTTTTTCATGGTTCTTAAGAAATATAAGCTATTTAGTTCTTAGGTTGACATCTGTACTGCATTATATTTTACACAATGCATCAAGACTAAAGGGTAGAGCAATCATATAACAGATCATTGTACTTTTACAAGAAATAATCAACAGAAAAAAAGCATGGAAAAGGGAGCAGATTGAATTCAGTAGTTATTTTTAATAGATTTAAATGATCTAATTAACAATAGCCTGAACAGCAGAATTTTAGGTTTTTGTTTTAAAATTGTGTGCCCCATTTACAGTATGTATAATCTTGCATACTTATTCACACTTAATTTTTTTCCATCCATTAGCTCTTGGATGCAATAGACTCCCAGTGTCTGGAGTCCCACCCACTTCATAAGTGAATGCCCTACCTGAAAATAAGGTAAAAGCCACTGAAGTAAAGAATCAACACCTTTGTACTTTTTAAGATAATTGAATTCAGTTCAGAAATTAACAAATTTATCAAAATTCTCCATTTGGAAATAACATTCTGGAAAACATTCTGGAAGCTTGCCTAGGGAAAGCCCTCATATAGGCATTTATGATTTGCAGGATATTTAAAAGCATCAATTATTCCTACAGTCTTTAATAATGAATGATCATCAGAACAATCACTGTCACCTGGCAGAGATATTTACAAAGGTCATAGTCCCACGTTCCTGATTTCAGGAAAATCTCCACAAAGCAGATTAAAAGATTATAATAAAAATTTAAAAGGAAGCTAGCTAATAGGAGCTGGAGTGAAATTATTCTCTTTTAAGTTTGTGGGAAATCAAAGCAAATATTAATATATGAACCTGTTGGACTGAGTCCTGAGGATGCTCAGAGGTCTGGAGTAGCTCTCCTATGAAGACAGGCTGAGAGAATTAGGGTTGTTCAGCCTGGAGAAGAGAAGGCTCCATGGAGACCTTAGAGCAGCATTCCAGGGTTTCCAAGAGAGCTGGAGAGGGACTTTTTACAAGGGCCTGTAATGACAGGACAAGGGGGAATGCTTTAAAGGGTAGGTTAGTTATTGGGAAGTTCCTTATCATGAGGGTTGTGAGGGATGCTGTGGCTGCCCCATCCCTGGCAGTGCTCAAGGCCAGCTTGGATGGGGCTCTGAGCAACCTGGTCTAGGGGAAAATGTCCCTGTCTTTGGCAATGTTAGTGGTGTTTTTTGTAATTCACCTAAGTAATCTGATCCTGCACATCTCTAAAAATACATCAGGATTTCTACGGATCAGTTTTTGAAAACCAAAATTTTATTTATTGCTTTTAATTATATAACTTGTTAATTTCACAAAGTTCCTCTCTTAGTACTATTGTATCACACATAAATAGATATTCTGATATGGTTTTGCTTACATACAGACAGATATATATATATACAGACACATACAACTTTTATCCCAGGTACCCATTTCCATTCTTAACAATGTAAGACAGATCTTTTCTCTCTCTCTGCACACAGAATCCCCTCTGTCTTCTCCCAGTACCTGGCCTCATGTGTCAACTGTCCCCTCCTGGGAATGGATACAGTGGGAGAATATTTACTCTCCCTCAAAAAAAAAACCAAAAAATTACTGTCACATATTTAGTGGTTTTTTTTTCATGCCAAAAAAGAACATTTGCCTTTTTACCACTTGTATATCATAGCATTGACATCTGCCCTCAAGGTGAGGTTTCCTTTTACTGCACTCACGACTGTATCAAATATTTCAAATTACTGCCAGTTTCTCCCACTTACGTAGGAACCTTTTATATGTTTCCTGTCTAACTGACATAATGACAATGTGATGGCCAGATTTTTAGCCATACCTCCAGTTTTTGAGCCCACCACTACAGAAGCATAACATAGCTCATTAGGACATTGAACATCTGGAGTGCAACAGTCATTGTTTGCTCTGCTCTTTATGACATTATGGCTATGGGCCATTATGAGAAGGACATGAACTTAAACTGTCAGAAGGAAAGAGACCCACACTGGGTTTCTGCTATTTTCCCATAGTCAACTTGGCATTTCTTTATTTTCTTATTTTTTTTCCCAATTACTTCTTCTCTATAAAGAAAAAGGAAATAATTGAAATATGTTCTGCATTACATAGAGAAAAAATATTGCTCAGTATTACAATATATTTAGTTTGAGGCAGATGGCTACTTACAAAAAGAACCCTCTCATAACATAACATGAATTTACTCAACTATGTGAAATGGTTTCTTGACCAGTGGCCTGCAAAACTCAGAAGGCAACATGCAAGACAAAAGTTAAGTCATAGTGTATAATGAAGATTGATATTATCCAATATCCCTCCTAATCTGAAAGAAAACAGACTATAAAAATACTCATATGTGGTTGATCAAAGGCCATCTACATTATTAATTATCAAAAGACACTGCTACGATGATGAATATATTAAAAAAACTAAAGAGAAAATCTTTATGAATTAAAATGTAGTCTTTCTCTTGGGACTACATTATTTGGCTTTTTTTTAAGGCATAGAACAAGTTATTCCCTATTCTATGAATTCAAAAGCAATTGAAATTGGATATTTACTGGCATTATGTGATCTTCCCTTCAATTGCTCATATAAAGTCCTTTCTTTTGTCTGTCCTAACATTTGAGCTACACCTTGCTGCCATGCAGAAGATTTGTTTGGTCCATGTATGCTAAATTCTAGAACATATTTGCTCATCATTACAGTTAGTTCCTTAGAATTTATCCTATTCAGCCTTGCTTTGACCTTTTTGTTGCCTTTTGTGCAAATTTTGCTGTTGGCTGCTAAAAACAGGTTATGGCCTTTTTTTTCTTTGTAGATGCCATTGATGGCATCTTACAGAGAGGCATAATTAAAAAGCCAGATACCAAACTTTCTAAATTTTCCCAACATGCCTCTGAAACACTAATAATCATCTGGTGAAAAAAATCTGACAGCACTCATGAAATTATTTTAAGAATTTTTCTTTTCATCCACCAAGCAACATCAATATCTCCAAAAGATTCTTTAGAAACATATTGCACAATACTGTTTTTATCATTTATTCTCTACATAACATTTCTTCATGTACACATTATTGTTATTGACAGAAGTTCTAAAGCCCTTTAAAAAAAGAAATTAAACAGTGAATCAATAAAAATTAGCTATTTACTGTAGATTATTACTTTATCATTCTCATAATTACAATAATGGTAGCTGATGGAAATTCTATTTATGTGAATCATTTTATACTTGTTATTTATTATTATTAATGTTACCATTATTATCTTCTTACCCTTCAGTTCACAAGATGTATCTTCTCAGTGAATTTTAATTTCAATATCTTGCTATTATACTGTACATAATCCTATCAAAGACTGTCCTTCATGCAACATTTTCAGTGATATATTATCACAGAGACCATTAATGAATGAGCTTCATATCTTACTAATACTGTTTTAGATACTATTTTTATTAATTTTCTAAGCTGTAATTCTTCATACAGTACCTATGTCTGTCTTCCATTAAAGTTGTGTTTTTGATTTTAACATGAGGATTTCAAAGGGAGGCATTAACTTTGTCTTTAAAAATACATTTCATTTCATAGATTCTAAATGATGATATTATAATATCTGTGCTTTATTCTTTCAGATGTTTTTATAAATTTATTTTCATGTTTTTCCCTAGGTTTTTTTCATCAGATTCCTGTTAATAATAATTTTTTTTTTTTTAAATTATGTTTCTTGTAGAATGTCATATGGATGGAAAAAATATAACTTAAGAAATTGTAGTTTTTCTTCAGAGTTGTGAATTATTATAATGAAAGAAAGATAAATATTTATCAATTTTTAAGCATATGTTACAAGTGATGAAAATGACACTACATATTGTAAGTTTCTATTAACTAATTTTTCAAATAAATGCCAAATTTATTTATAAGCAGCTGCTATTATGATCAATTAGTTCATTTTCCTGTCTTTTTTTCTTTATTCTTATGGTTTGATGTTCAGATTACTGGAAGAAATGCCATTACACATCAGTAAATGATATTCATCTTTTCAAATGTTTTAAATATGATGGCTTCAGTTCACTACACTGTCAAAGATTAAAAACAGTATTGGTTTAGAATATCAATTTAAGGGCAAAACATCCTTATTGGCATTTTGAAGCCAGATTTTACTCATCTCATACTGTTGTTTAATCTTTCTTGCATATATTAAAGCATTGTGATGGTATAGGATTGGTGGCCAATATTAGAAGATCTTTAAAGCTGCAGGATGGATAGAAAATGTAAATAAGTCTTACAGACTTTCTGAAGATTATTAAATATACATGTACTCTGCAGTTTAGATTAATAGATGAGGAAGGATGCACCATTACAGTAACATAAACCTATGATATATTTAGCAAACAGGGTGCCATTGTGCACAAACAAAACATAGCCCTGTGACTATTTTGTAAATATATACATCATTAATCATTTGTACTGAACATATTATACTTGCCTAATTTTTAAGTGAATCACACTACTTCAATAAAATTCAAAATCTATGAAGAAAAAGTGACTTGCTTGTGTGGCATACTGCAGACAGTTCTATAAAACTTCATTTGCATATCAACGTGTAAATGTGAAAAATCTAGAAATACACATTAAAAAAATTGTGTACTGCTTATTTTAGCAAAGCCCTTTCCTGTGAAAAATATATAAATACACATGAACCTGAACAATACTTTGCCTGTTTTAGCAAACTCTTAGTTATGTGAGATTCTTTTTTTTTTTGTTTTCCTAACATTTGACTTTTTCCAATGGGCACTTCTACAGCCTCTCAGGTTTAAATATTTCTATTGATTTTTATGTCTGGATTTATTGTGCACATATAAGCATCAGAGTAGAGCAGCTTGTCTGATATCTTAGGCAAAGCAATGTGATGTACAAAAGCCAGAGGATTTTACTTTAGCTAACATATAAAAAGGAAGATGTACACTGATGGAACAGTTCATCATGGTGCTTAAGCACATGCCTCAATGTAGGCATAAACCACCATGTGCCTAAAGCACATCAAGTGCTTGAGTCCTGGATGAAGCAAGGCTTTAATTTGGTTTATATTATTTTGGAATCCATTTTTTTAAGTACTTAGTTTTCAGTATTTACCATTTGGTTAGGCATTTCTAATGGATTTCTTCTCCTCACAGCATACATAGCTCTACTCTTTGTGCTTAAGTATGACTAATTTAGCTGAGGCTTGTAATGCTGATAAGATACAGGCATTGCATCTTTATTAAGATAGTGACTTGGCAAAGCATTGAAATGTGTGTTTTACTTCAGGAAACTGTAGAAAATCAACTCTATAGAAGTTAACAGGGTTAACATTCTTAAAGTTAAGCACATGCTTACATGTTTTGCTGGAGTGGGGCCAAGGGTACCAGTTCAGCAAAACATTTAAGTGCATGCTTACATCCCTTTGATGTTAATGGGATTTAAGCTTGAAGATTTACATATATGCTACAGGATTCACTGAACAGAGATACAGGGATGATTTGAAGCGTCAGACTGAAAGATTCAATGTGGAGCCATCTCCTAGTGATTTCCAGCAGATGTGGGGGAAATCCCTAGAGATGTTTGGAAACTTCACATTTTATTCATTTGTTTTCATGTGCAAATATGCTCTATCAGTCTAGATTAAATACACTTTCCCAGTGTTTCCTGCCTCTATTTCAGGTTGCTATTCTTATTATCTGTTTTTCCACTCTGGCCATTTGGGCTTCATCCTATCCTAACACTGTGGTCAGAATGAGTGGAATTGCTCTCCCTTTGGAGGTACACTCTTCCCTTGATGGGTTGCAAAGGGAGCCTGAATTAGATACATGTATGTTAGACAGCTAAATTCAGCTGATGTAAATTTTACCCTCAATAACTAACCTTATCTCTGGAATCCAATTTGAGAGTTATACCTTCTTTATTTTTTTTTCTTCAGGATACCATTAAAATTACATTTGAGATTCCACAAGGAGCTTCATAAGAAACATTACGGAGATTATCATCTATTCTGAATATACAGTGCTCATATACTCTGAATATACAGTAGTTGCAGTATCTGAAACATGTTTCTGTTGTGATCCCACAGGAACAATTACCATGGACAATATTTACTAAATATGTCATTTCTCAGCAAAGACATGTTCCTTCTTTTTTTTTTTCCCCCTTTAAATCTAGAAGTGTTGGTCTGCGAAAAACAGCAGCTTTCTTTTCAGTGCTTTTGGAGCAAAATTATATCTGTCAGGGATGAAAATACCATAATTATGTCTTCTTATAATTTATTCATTGCTTTATGGATCTAAAGCCTTCCAAGGAATGTCACAAATCCACAAAAAATTTTTGAACACAGCATTTAGCAACTTGATTTCTGATGTAGTTGACAGATTCAGATAAACATGTTCAGTTAGTGTATACGTAGGTGGTATTTGTTCCCCCTTTCATGGGTGACAGTGAGCTTTTCTGAGAGTGGGAAACAAATTTAAATTGCAACACCAGCTGCACAGTCACTACAAATTGGGTAAGGTTTGCAGCTTCAACTACGGGTTCTACAGTATTTTTCAATGTGTTTATTTAGAATGGCTGTGTATCTAGGAATTGAACTTGATGATTCTAATGGATCCTTCCAACTTGAGATGTTCTATGAATACTATTAGATTTAATATTATTTTTGGCAATATGTTTAGTGCATCTAACCTCAAGGTGCTCCTAAGATCCTCCCAAACATTCATATCTCTCTTAATCTGCATTAGTTCTGCTTTTCCCTGACTCTTTTTTAACCATTATTTGTTGCACAAACATTGTTTAGTGGGAGGAATTAATGAAGGTTGATGTTTGAACATTAAACCACTGCTGACGTTCTTCCTGTCACCTCTTTTATTCATATTGTAGGAATTTTTCTTGTTCCGATTATATGTTTCACAATTTTCATAGCAGACTTTCTTTACTATTAAACTCTGTCTTCCATGAGGAAAACAGAGAAAGTAGCAAATTCCTTCCAATTATACCAAGCCAAACAGGACTATTGACATTTCATAGGTGTTTTAGCCAATAGTCAAAATTATTTTAGGAAATAATCTGCTTTCAGTATAATTTGCAATCGAGACATAGAGCTGGCTGAGCCTGATCTATTTATTGAAAAAATTACACCCCTTAGGAAAGGGTGTAGTGATGGAGTAGCTGAGAGTAGACCTCAGCTTGTATTCGACCCTGGCCCCAGCGTGTGACAAGGGGAAGGATCCAGCTGTTATCACAATCAGGATCACAGGATGGCTTGGCCCCATGGAATGGTAATAACGATACAGAGCAGAGGGTCCTCAGGCTCAAGAGCTCTGCAACTTCTGTTTTGTTGTTTGCTCCTGAACACCAAAGCACCGACCAAATATCCCTTTACAGCTTGATTCTGCTCCTATTAAAGGCAACATAACCCCTGTTGCCCTAAGCAGGACTGGGTCTTTACAAGCAGAACCTTTTATGTATCTGATAGAAGGGTGTCCTCTGTGTCAGTTCTGTTCAATGCGTTTCCTAACTTCATCTCTTTGCCTCCACGTTTGGTGCTGCGTGAAATTCAATTGTGCCAGGTGTTTCAGCAGTGCCTTACTGATGTGGTTTTCCCCTTGAAATTAATGTCTTTATAATCACACACATTTAGAGATTAAAGAGGCATTTGATGAAGTACAATGGACTAAGTTCACTTCTGGCTTTAATGTCATATTCTTACCTTAAGTACAAATATTTTATGTTGTCTTTCCTTATGTCAGTGATTTTTAATGTCTCCGTAAAATGACTTGTTCTATGAGTTGCAAACTCATATTTGTTTTCAGTTAACTCTACTTGTATATCCCTCAGGAACAGAATTACAGTCATGGAAGCTGATGCAGTGAATTTGGTGGTTTATAAGTAGGAAATACTTAGATTTTGGGGCATGTGCAGCCTTTCATGTACAAAGTTCTCATTTTAATATACCTCAGGCTACTGGCTTTACGATTTACAGTTAATTAGGATTCTGATTTGAGTTGAAAATTCCAATACCTATATGCTTTTGTACATGCATTTCAGATCATGCTGGCTGAAGCAAATAACTGTGACTGTAGTCAATAAATGAATGTATACCACAGGGAGCAGCCCTTCCCCCTCCCTCCTCTGACAACCTGTAAGAAAATCCTACTGTGCTCCCAGTTCACAGCAATATCATCCTGACATCACTGTGTGATAGCTAGATTTCCTTGCCTATCAGTTAACAAAACCACAATGCCATATTTTACTCTTTGCAAAGTCTCAAAATCCCTATTGTATCCCGTACTTGCTCTCACTGTATTTCATGCTCAAATTGAACTCTTTAGATAACTGAGTTCTAACCTGCACATGGTATATGCAACTTTTATTAGCACCAGTCCTCACAGTATAAATGTGTGGAAGGGTAAGTAAGATAACTTCCAAAATACTAATAATGGAAAGAAACTAATAAGACATACGATTCAGGAATTTAGAATTAGAACTAATCAGTGAGTTTTTATATATATTACGATTTTAAATAATGCATGTATATATCAAAAATGGTTAATTTCATGTCATTTTACTAGAGTTTTTAAAGCTCTGATCTTTTAAATATATTTTTATTTTCTCTATATTGAACTTCACTTGAACACCCAAAAAACTTTCTGAGCCTCTTCTTTCTTATTTTTGTCATTTTTATTCGTTAAAGAGTCAATATATTTTCAGTATGTAACTTATGCAGCAAAAAAAATCCCAATTACTTTCAAACATTAATCTGAGAATTTCTCAGTTAAGTTCATAACCTTAATTTTAATTGAAGTTAGTCCTTGGTCTGGGGCTTAGACTGAGCTGGGGCCACATAGTTTGAACTTGGTACAGCAGGACACAGCTAAGATATAACACCAGGACACATCCCAGAGAGCTCCCTATGTTTCTCATACGACTGCAGACGAGATAGAAAAGGCAGGAAAAGCAACTTCTGCTCCTGGAAGAGACTACTCAATGAGAGCATTTGTCATCTCTCCAATCCCATTCCCCATGAAGGTGACAGTGAAAGAGGCTTAAGAGTTGAGCAAAGAAGACGACAGAGCTTAAGCTCTTTTTATAGTACAACCACGCTGCCATGAGTAGCTGCATACTTGCTTATTCCTAGAACCTTAAAAAAGTTCTTGATGAGAATCAGAATTTACAATGGCACAGAATTTACACTGGAAGGGGATTATATTTTGAAAAATATACAGTAAACGTATACTCCTTTTTTATGACAAAACACTCTTGCTTAAGTTCTTCAGTGATAGTAGTGTAATTCTACATGATGCAACACCTGGACATCTACAAATGAGGTGCTGCCATATAGGCAGGACAAAACTTATTTTGCAGAAGAAAAAATATTATAATAATATTTATTATTCTACTTATTATATTTATAAATAAAAAGTAATAATAAAGAAATAAATTATAAATAAATATAATATATTTATAATATTTATTATATATAATATTAGAATAAAAGAAGATTAATATGTTCAATGGGAATTAAATTTTAAAAACCCAACAAGGATATTTAGGAGCTTGTATCATTTTCAGTAGTTAAATACAGATAAATGCAACTAATATGGAAACTTGATGATGACATGCCTCACTACAGAAGAAGATGTCCACTTTGGTACATAAGATAACAGAAAATCAGTGTATTTCTATCCAGTTTACAGCAATTTATGCCTGTTGAAAATTGTTTAGTATGAAGATGATGAAAGTGTGTAAATTCTCATGGTGCCCTAAGTTTTAGCTTTTATTTTCCAGATTCTGTACTGCATTATTATATAACCCTGAACTTCATATAAAGTGTAAGCAAGTTCTCCTCACAGTTTAGTCAGACAGAACAATCCTTTTCCAACCTGAGCACCAAGGACACTGTTGTAGCTTCAGGCTCAAAAAGTGTAAACAGCAGTGAATTGAGGAGAGCAAACTGAGAGGATGGGACTTCATAACCTGAAGTTGTAATTGGACAATTAACCTAAATATGTAAATGGACCAAAAATTATAAAAGTGTAAAAACATGTGATGTGTCATCCCTCTTGGTTGTACCCTGGCCAGGCTCTTGTGCTGCCCAAGGTGTGTCCTTTGAAGGCCTTTTAATAAATACCTGCTTTATCCTTTTAACACTGTCTAGCCTCTGCTCTAGGTCACCTCTCAAGGCATCAGTCCTGCCAAGATTAGGCTCCTACTGCTCTGTACTCCGCATAAACCCTTAAGAAGCACTCATCTATGAGTGCTTTCTACAAAAATATCTGCTCAAACCGTAATCTTTTAAAAAGGAATTACTCAATGAATAAACTACTTGTGGGTATGTGTTTCTGCAGAATTACAGACTTAATATACAAGATAGAAAAATACAGAAGGACTAGCAAAAGAACTCATGGGGATTGCCCAAGGTCTCCTGTCATGCTAGTAACAGAATAGGTAATGAAATTTAATACAGAATCCTTTCTTATGTCCCCATTAGCAAATCATGTCATAGTGTGTCTACAAAGTCCAAGAAAAGAGATACACACTATAGCTATAAACATCTGAATCAGAGCTAAGTGTTCTCCTATCCAAGTGGTTTTTTTTAATATATATTGGTAGATGAGTGCCTTTACAGACACCAAGAGACCTGTATCTGCTGCTTTCAAATCAGGATAGCTACAAGTGTGTTGAGTGTCAAAGACAGAAACAAAATGAAACAAATCATATGAGCAAGTTGAAGTTTCTTTGGAAAGTCAATTTAGTTTGAATAACAGGTACTTTTGAAATAATGTGCTCTTTAATGGTAGAATAAAACTGCAGTAAATCCCAAATAACAATGGTTGAAGCCAAAGCTTGAGGTTAGAAAAGAAAGCATTCAAAGCACAGTTTCTCAGCCCATGATTTTGTCCCCGTCTTTGCCACAGACCTATTGTGTGTTGGCAAGAATACAATTTACTCCATGTGAAGTAAGTATTGTTCTATACATTAAAAAAAAAAAAAAAAAGGAAAAAAAGAAGCATATAGAAGTTGAACACATTCAAAAAGCTATTTCCAAGTCAGATTGCCTCCATTTTTGACTGTGCATCTTTTACTACCTGTTGTTCAATATTCAGAATTTGGTGTTCCAGCAGTGCCTTTTGAAGATTAACCCTTAACTTTAATGTGTCTCCAATTACTCAAAAACTAACTTTCAAAAAATGCTGCAAATCTACTACCAAGGTCTACTACCAATACACTTTCTGTATTCTTTCATTCTCCAAGTAGGTTTAAAAGAAAAGACTTTCTGGGAAAAAAAGGGAAAACCAAACGAAAGCCACTGGGGTTTTTGGAGCTTAACAAACAAATAATTTCATGCAAAATGTTCTCCCTGGCATCCTATCCAACAAGTCATGAATACAGTATGCACCATGAGCCAGATAGCTGTGCAATGCCTGGGTGTTCTCACTGGAAGAGGCAGTGGCAATCTCAATATTTAAAACCCTATTCCCTTTTGTTCACGTGTGTGAAACACTCAGGATAAGTTCCAGAGCGGTGTGAAAAATAGGTCAGATGAATTGTACTCTAAAAATGCCCATTCCTCTCCATTAGCCATAAATAAATCCTGAGATCCCTTATTTAGACACGGACATCAGTCCTTTGTATCTCTAAAATTAAGTCAAGAAAGCTCCACCACAAAGGACAGGGTCGCTTACAGCTTCAGAGGACTACAAATCATTATATTCCTACTAAGAATATCTATAAAATTCACACAATTAAAAAAAAATATTGTAGCATCTGCAACAAGTCGGGAGCACTGGAACCACAGACTGAGTGTGGAAGAGCTGCTGGCACATGTGAGGGGTTACTGGGGGTCCCAAGGCAGCCCTTGCAAGCCCTGGTTGTCCAGGGTGTTTGCACCACAGAGACACTCAGAGGGAGAAACTTGGTCAACTTTGACAAGCACATATTTCAGCAGTAAACAGGAACAAAACTGCTGGGATGGCTGGTGTCACCAGGACGTTACTCCTGCAGTTTGCAGGATAATTTATGGCATGTTAACATACTACACTTCATTGATCCACATTTGATGCAACAGCAGCATAAAATTTACTTGCATAGGGGAGAAGATGCATAGACCACTGCAATAGACTCTCCATCACCTGGAGCTTTTCCTTGCACAACAGGATTTGAAGGGCCTCCAGTTATGCTCACCTGGAGCTGGTTGAAGATCACTCTCTTGACAGAAAAAGCACATCAGAGCACCTTGGTTCTTTCCTGAAGGATTAATGCAAGGTAGTATAAGCAAATACAGTGGGTGGTGGTGTGAAGCAAACATTTCTCACTGCTGGGAAGATGAGCAAAGTACACAGCTCAGGGTGTGGGTGCTTCAAACTGGCACTGCTAACCCAGCAAGGAAAAGTGCCTAGAAGCCTAAATCTAGACTCAGCCAGGTCTAGTATTTCCTTCAATTGTATTAAACCAAAATCCCTAATATTTCCTGCCCTTGTGACTCCTTCTTAAATTCAGAGAATCATGAAATGTTTGGGGTTGAAAGGGGCCTCTGGAGATCTCTTAGTCAAAGCCCCCTGCTAAAGCAGGTTCACCCAGAACAGGTTGCACAGGATCACATCCAGGTGTATTTTGAATATCTCCAGGGAAGGAAGCTTCACAACCACTCTGAGCAGTCTCTTCCTCTCCTCTGTCTCAAAGGAAAGTTTTTCCTTACATTCAGATGGAACTTCCAGTGTTTCAGTTTGGGGCTATTGCCACTTGTCCTGTTGCTGGGTACCACCAAAAAGAGACTGGCCCATTCTCTTAACACCCACCTGGTAGATACTCGTGTGCATTGATGAGATCTCTGCTCTCTTCTTGATGCTGAACAGGCCCAGCTCCCTCAGCCTGTCCCCACAAGAGAGATGCTCCTGTCCCCTAATAATCTCCACAGATGATTAATGTTTTTGGTAAAGAGGAAAGTTCTGTTCTCCAGCTTAAATATGTTCTCGACCAATTTATGCCTAATTGTTTCAGTCATACTGATTAAAGAAAGTTGCCTCTGTACACAGCAGCCTGCAGAAATATGCATTAGTCATTGGTCATCCTGTTTAAACTCAGTTCTCAAATATTAAGTGAGTGAATTCCAACTGGCCTAATTTTATAGTGATTTTTGCTATAGAGAGTATCCTTAAGTTACCAAAAGGAAGGAATTTTGGCCAAGACATCAGGAAGATCATACTCTCTGGATTTGGTCAGCTTTCTGAAACACCAAATTGCTATCCCATTTTTTTGTTTTTCTGAAAAGATTTTGGCTGTCCCTCCTGACTTTTAATGGTCAACACTCCTATTAATATTGTCTCACACACCAAGCAATTGTAATTATTTTGATATCATCACCACTTAGGCTAGTTTTATTCTAGAAGTACAAGATCTATGAAGTAGAAACCTCATTGTCCATAGGAATTATTTGGAACATTTTTGACGATATTTTTTTTCCACAATGGCATCAATTATGTGGAGGAAGGATACTGGTACAGCAGATACGTTCTTCCACAGAGGAACAGATATGTTCCTCATATTGTCCATTCTTATAGCTTAGAAAGCAGAACTGTTCTACTATTTCCTGCAACTACCAGGAAATGTATGGTATACTAATCGTTTTTACTAGTTTGAAACAAATTGATTATATACCTTTTTTTTTTCACTCATTATCAATTGCATAACTTACTAGCTGGCCTTTGAAGGCCTACATGAAGGTGTTCAGCCACACAGGACGTACAATAAACTATAAGAAATATGCCTGAGTAATTTCTGCTGGAAGTAAAGTCAGAATTGGGTAGCGATATAAGTATTGACTGTAATTGAGGAATTATCTGGAGATGGCTAATTATATAAAATGCATTGTTTCAATATATGAGACCTTATTTAAAGTCCATTACAATCAATAGAAAGATTTGGCTTTTGTTCAAGCTTTTAAACTGGAGAAAAGTCTGTGATATATGACCCACTGTCATATTATCACAGAGTTATTTAACTGGTAATGGCCTTTTCCATTAAACAATTTCTTTGAAGAAACAATAGCTTGTTTTATTGTGATCCTTTCTCTCTGTACATAATTTTTGTTAACCAAGTGTTCTTATATACTAAGGTCTGGATGGAAAACTGCTTTTTGTAAACTGCTATCCCTTTTGCATTTGAGTAGATCGTGCCTAGAGACTTTGATCAAGGAATTGAGCTCATCTCCTTTAACCAATTAATTTAAAGTAATATCCTCAGCAGTAGCTGCTCACATCATGTTTTTATATGGAGCAGAGTATTACCAATAACTCATCACAGAAATATGAGACTGCCTAAGAAAGCACATTTGTCACTGAGTGAGAGCTAAGCATCTACCACTAAAACACTAGTGTGGTTAACAGATATTAAAGCAACTAAATGAAAAGCCTCATGTTAAAGTTTAGTCTTCTTTAAGTTACCATTACAGTCATGCTCACATCTTGAGAAAAGGGAAGTATAATTGGAGAGCAATTCTCAACTCCTAAAAGGGTAAAAAGATGTGGTTTGTTTATCATGAAAGACTGCTATTCCAACTACTAATCTTTCTGCCCTAGGAAGTGTCTTATTCTCTTTTCTGTGTTGGAAAGCTGCCTAACAAATGTATTTTCCAAGACAATGAAGGAAGCAGACCTCTATTCTTTCTTATCAATTTAATCTCTTTCATTCAGCTGACAATAATGTCCTCTTGTAGGCTAGGTCTCTTTCCACATGAATTACTAAGTGACAAGTTACTTTTGCTTTTCCCTTTGGCTTTTTTTTTTCCATACCAGAATGTTAAAATGTAATAAAAAGGATTATTGGTATACACATTATTTTTAGCCATAAGAATACCTAAACAAGACAAAGTATTCAGGGTTCTACTATTGTAAAATTTGCAGACACCATAATTGCAATCATAATTATTCCTGGCATTTTATCATTCAGTGTTTCATACTCCTTTTTAATTAAAAAAATTACTCAAAGAAGACTACAGAAAAATCTGGTATCTGTTGCTTTCTCTGTAACAAATTCATGTCTGAACCCTGATTAAGTCAGAAAGAATTAAAGGTTTTGTCACTGAGATTAATTAATTCCAAATCCTATATTGCTGTCTGCCTCAGTTTCTCCTTTTGTTAGGTACTCATTGTTTTGCAAAACAGGCTTTTTCAGCACAATCCTGATGCAGGAAAATGTTGTCAATTTTAAAATACTGTCCAGATAAGTCATATTGGTAAAAAATATATATATAGTCTAACTACTGAAAATAACATGTCTAAGAACATTTCATTATACCTATTTAACAACCTTATTCTTTTCATCAGTAGGAAATGTGAGAAAGTGAAAATAGAAAATAGTCCTTTAGAAGCAACAAATATCTTTAGTATTAAAGACATAAAATTAAAATTTTATGACATAGAAATAATTTAATGACCTTCATAAAGGAAAATAGTATTCCGTCTCTGCCCACCACCAGTCTCCAAAACAAATCCTGATTCTGCAGAACTAAAAATCTCCTTTATGTGGCAATGGAAGTGCTTTTCTTTAATTATGGAAGTTGATCCAGAAATTACCTGGAGTGAAAAAGGTGTATCTCCCTCTAACCAGAAACAGACTCAGAAAGGACAGCAATTTTGATATTTTTAGTTAGAAATAATTTCTTGGGGAAAAAAAAAACAACAAATCAACAACAAACTCTAGAGCGTCCATAGTGCATGCAGTGTCAGCTTCCTGAATTCATGGCTCTGTGTTCATCTGGCATTTTGTCTGCTGGACAAAGTGATCCCCCTGAATAGGCACAAGTGCCAAGAAGAGCACACTGTCACTGTCCACACACAGAAGCACCAGTTTTCCTGTAGGGATGTTTACCTCTGTTATTCTGAGTCTTGTCTAGATGAGGAGGGAGCCCAGACTGTGTCCATCATGGGTAACATGGGAGCAAAGAGATGCCTTTCCCTTCCCTGCCCTGAGGTAAAATGTTGCTTGAAGAATAGCCTGTACTTTGGTGCATGATAGAAGAGCTTTGCCCTACACATACTGGTGACATAAGGAAAAGGTTTTTATTAAGACGAGAATAAAGAAAAAGTGAAATACCACAGCATCATACTGAGTCTTACAGCAAATACGAGGGACAGGGCAAGTTATCATCAGCCTCAGTCGGAGTCTGGGCTTTCCATTTCAATGAACTATGTTAGAAAGCAAAAAATGTTCATATTTACCTAAGTTAGTTAGCAGATTGTTGTCAGAAAAGATGAATAAGACTTTATGGAGACTTCCTAAGCCATGATTCTGTTTTCGTTTTGCATCAAAACTTTTCAGCAATTTTGAGAGGGAAAGAAAAAGTTAAAGAAGAAAGGAGATTAGTAACTTGCTATAACTTGCCATTTGCTTGCATCAAAACTCTGGGGTATTGCCTGCCTTTTGATTCAGCTGTTCCCTTGGCATGGGACTACACTTAGACAAATAGGAAATATAATGAGAAACATGCTTCCTTATGGTGTTTCCAATTGGAAATAGCACAAGGAAAAAATGCTTTATCATTTTATTCCTAAACAGAAATAATCTAAGAAGGTTTGTTCCTCACAACATCCCCTGACTGCTTAAATAGGGGATACATGTTGGGGGAACACTTTTCAGTAAGCCTCGCTGGGGTGGGAAGTGATTCAGCTGCCATGGCAGCTCACTGCTTCCCTGGAGGAGTAGCTGGAACACCTGAGAAACAACCTGAATTCACATTTGAGACAAACCATACAAAGTAAAGTAAACCTAATGACCCAAGGTCTCAGGGATCTACTTCAGAAAATTGTCATGGTGCCATCAGAGAGAGTGTATTAGAGACTAGAATTGAGGAGTCAAAGAGGCAGATTTCCTGCAGCTACTGTGTCTATAGCTATAAGTATTGTTGAAAATCAGGGCTGATTCTCTTTTCACACAAGCTTTATTCAGTGTATCTATTGATCTGCTTGGTATAAGAGCAAAGCAACAGGCTTGTTTCCTTTCCTTGAGAAAAGGAAATTTCTCAAACATATACATTCAAGTTATGTACCAATATAATCCAGCAAGAAAATTCATAGCATCTGCATTTATAATGGGATTTAAATTAATGAAAACAGCCCAAGAGCCACTTCAGTTTGGAAAGCAATCTGCTACATCCCATTGATTCTGATAAAGGGTTGTTTTCTTTTACTACTGATATTGGGGAACTGATTTAGGATACTCATATTTGAAAATCCCAAAATATTGATTTGCTTTATATGTATCCATCTGCCTTTCTCATGTCTCTACTTCAATGGAGTCCAGATAAAAAGCATCTTGTAGTAATTGTTTTGGGAGGTGTTTGCACAAGTTCTGCTATGCAAATCAAGTCAGTCTATTTTCATTTTTATCCTAATGGTAAAGTTTGGGTTGTTCCCACTCTCATTTTGAACCTTTTCCTAAATCTCACTTGCTCTGGAACATAGAGGAAATTAGGGAAATGCAGAGGAAGTTGCAGAATTCTGATGCTTTTTATTTGCCCTGGTAGAACTCAGGACATCTCCAAACCCATTCTAACTCCCTCTGCTTCCACAGGACAGAAAATGGTGGAGTTAGGATCTACCAGACCTCCAGTGCAGTCCCTTGGTAACACATCTTTTCCTACATCACATTTTATCTTGGTATCTTTAGCAAAATAGAATCATTTTGTTTTAGATAAACAAGTACATTATTTAACCTTTGCAATGCTGTGATCTAACCTTTCCCAAACTTTTTATGTATCTTAATTACTACTGTCCAGCTTCAGAAATATTTAATTGTCCTTTAACTCACAAATTTCTAAAAGTCACATGAAGGGTTTTCCAATAAAACCTTAAAAAAACACTATCAAAATAAATGAATGAAAATAAAGGTGAAATAAAAGTGAAATAAAGGTGACCCCAAAGCCCTCTGTGAAATCATCAAAATATCATCTTTATGCATTAAAAACACATAGGAAGAATGTTTCTTTATATAAGTATGTGACAAAATGTTTTATTTTTCTTCCTAATTGGTTTAACAAAATTTGCAGTACTGATGTGAACCAAGAAATACAGAACAATAAGCTGTGGGAATTACCTCCATGATATTAAATGTGCTATTGTTTGTCAAGTTTTCTGACAAACAATACATATAACTTTAGAAAAAAAAAAAAGTTTGAAATCGTCTGTTAAATTTTTTTCTTATGTTTGAATATGTAAGCTTCACTCTTTGTGTTCACAAAACTGGTTTCCACCACATTGCATTACCTACTTAAACAGAGCCAGGGAGGCTGCAAATGCTCTGGGTAGAAACTCCATGGGCAGCAGTGTCTGCTCTGCTATATCTGATTTGTATCATCAGACAACTCCAGAGGGGTTTTGCAGTGTGAGTGGCTGGCTGCTGAAAGATTTTGTTGTGGAATCTCTTTGCTGGAATAGGTTTGCCTTCCTGGGTACTGCATCACATTATATTTCATCACCATACAGGAGAAAAAAAACCAAGAAGAGTCACTTTAAGGCTGCTTTAGAGCAGAAGGTTTTGCAATGCAGAAATAAATGAAACTGCCCTGCCCAGTGCTTGTCAGTGTGAGTTCTCTGGGGGTGCACATCAGTTATATGTTAAGACCATCCCTATTGAACCTTCTGCACCTGGCAAGATGCCCCTTAGTCAGAAGTGCCAGAAGCCCCATTCAGACACAGCTGAAAAGAAAGGCTGTGTGATTTTTTTAATCTTATATTGCTAAGAGGGTCCTGCCTTTCAAGCATTTCTGATACACTTTTTAAATAAAATTTCCAGAAGAACTTCTAGAGAAACAGTTTTCACAGATAAAGCTCAGTCTCAAGATCCTGTGTTTGCAAGCTGTGCAAATCAAAAGTTTTCTAAAGAATAGCTCTTTTGTAATATGCTCTGCAAGTATCAACCAGGCTCTTTAAACAGCCTCAGCAGCCCCACCAGCAGGATGCCCAACCCTACTGACTGATCTTCCAGAGCAAACAGATGTTTTAAGAGACTCAGATTTATTATGCTTTGAAAAGCTTATTAGAAGAAGCAAACTAAATGTTAAATTTTTACAATCCAGTATGTAATCATATACAAGTGCATTAGAATAAACTTCTCCCCTTCCACACCCAATTTCATCATTGGAATGGAAATTACGGTGTTAGCACTTAGGAGAGAGAGTTGCATCTGCATGCAATGAGAGGAAGAGATCACATAATGGTTTGTAAGGCATATCAGATTTATTCTGTGAGGTAGATAAAGGTCTTTTAAAGGTCTTACTCCACTTGTGGAATGAATTTCTTATCATGTATAAATTCTGTGTAAAACATTTCATTTTCCAGGATGTGGTTTGTTTTCAGAGAGGGGAGAGAGAAGCTAAATATTTCCACTCCTGTATAATAGAAAATCCTCTGATTTCAAAAAGATCACACCCTGAGTGGTTAGTTAATACTGGAAACATAAAAAGGTACATTGTTCTGAGGGATTTTTTTATTCCAGCAAAGCTTTTCTAGCCAGAAATGGAGTGAACATTTTGCAATATCAGAATAACCAAAGAATAATGTCAATATTTAGAGGAAAGTAAGCGCAATTTTGGGACTCAAACTTAAAGCAAATTTTAAAATGTTATAAATTATATTAAAAATAAACCCAGAAACAAACCTCAGAAGCTGTTTTGAGTTGGTTCATAACCATATTTCCTTTGTTAAAAAAATAAATATTCTGGATTTGATTTCATAAAAGAGGCTTACAGAACACAGCAAAAGACACAACTAATTTTTTCCAAGAAAAAGTGAAACAGATTATCTGATAAAACAGCATCAAAATTCTTCCAAGGAGAGCTTAGGACATGAAAGTGATTTAGTGACAGCAGTCCAAACAACAATGAACTCATGAAAAGGCTTTCCATCGGCTTCAGCAGGCTTCTGGGAGGGCTCAAAATGATTAATGGAATTGCTGACAGGGGAAGAGATTTACCTGGCAGTCTTGCTGCTCTGTGCCACTGCCCCTCTTCCCAGAGTAACCTGTATCCCCTCACTTTGGGGAGCTCTCCCATCTGGCTCCCTCTACCTGGCCGCTAGGTCAGGGGCTCTGCAGGGAGCTGAAGAAGCTGTTCCCAAGGGGTTGGAACACTGGGAGCATCCCCACCGTTCCAAGGAAGGTTCTGGACACAACAGAAGAGAGCACTAAGGCAATTAGCTAATAGTGCTGTCAAATGGACACTGATTTCTACAGCTTCAGATTGACTATTTTTATGTGATTAAGCGAGCCAGTTGCACTTTTCACAGCCAGCAGCAGACAGATTCTCCTTTTATTTTGGTTAGTGAGAGGAAATAAAATTATTTCCTTTCTAAATGTTCAAGTCCTTCAAGTATATATATCAGTCTACATTCCCCCTTTTTAAGACAGCTTTATTCCACAGTACTAAAATGCCACATTCTACTACAGGCCAGCAGGAAAATTTTAGGATAAAATTTTTAAGATTTTTATATTTTATTCGGATTATTTTGTAGATAAAGCCACATGGTTATTGTTATCACTGTTATTTTTTTTTACTTATTCACAGTTATGATGTTCTTCAGCAAAATGTCCTGGTCCATTCTTCTGTCATTGAAGAAACATGGCCACAAGTTGTTAGATCACTACTATACTTAGGAATTCACCTGGGTTTGTCACAGGCACAGAGATATTAGCAGATGGCAAAGCAATTGAACTATGATGTGGCCTTGGCAACCCAGGACTTTTTAGCCTTCCAACTGGACTCTAACAGCATGATCTATCTAGCATAAAAATTCCAGTCTTTAGGAAATTGCAGCTAGCACAGAGCAGAGCAATAGACATTTTCGTCAAAGCGAGATGCTGTGTGCCAGCCTTGCCTTCTGATTGCCATGCTCTTCATCCACTGAGTATTGCATACAGAGAAGATTGCATGCTTCTCTGCCAGGAATAATTTGAGGGCTATACATCCTGAGAGACATTATCTCTATTTCAGGATCTCAACCATTTTCAAATATTGGTCTCCACAGGTAAAAGTGCCATATTTTGTTTGATGCAGAGTAATTTTTTTTTTTTTTTGCACTAGTAAAGACCACTCCAAATACTTTCATACCAGCTGCAAAACATTTTATCAACTTTCACTAGCAGACTTACAAAGCATAAAGGGGTCTCCTTATCGGTTCTTAAAAACGCAGAAGAAACCAGTTATGACAGTTCTTAGCAATGCTGCTTTAGGCATTATTGGACTGCTCACACAAATCTGAAGAGAACTGAATGCAATGGGGCTGTCCACAGAGCTAGTTCAAGCATCAGAAATGAGGTGGCCACATTAATTCTGCCTGGATTAATCAGCCCTGCCAAGGCATCCATGCACTAGCCCATGTGGAGCACTGACATGGCTCCAGCCCCTCTTTCTGAGCATGAACTGGATTTCTCTCTGTTCCACTGCCTCGTGCAATCCCAACACACTCAGTAGTGCCCCTGCAGCAGTTTAACAAGAAGAATTATCTCTGTGTGACTCCCCCTGTTTTCTTACCATATCCATTCAAGGTAAAAAGACATTATATGCACACATTATGTCAGCAAATTAGAATGCCAAATACCCAAATGGATCATTTATCCCCAGTAAACTGACACACCCAAGATTCTCTAGGCTTGGCAAATCATTAACTCTTACTTTTGATTGGGATGCAAACTTTTAATTTCATGAGAAGTTCCAAAGCCCTTCAAAAGTTTCCTGGAATGAAGTCTCTATCAAGGAAAAGGGCTGTTATGAGCAAAAGTACTTCAATTTTCTAGAAAGTAAAAGTGTTAAACACTGTGTAGCTCATATGAAAATGTTTTAGTTGATGGTTATCTTTTACATATTTGTGGTTACAATGAAGTAGGAATTTACAACATGAAGAAAGCGCAAAATTGTTCACAAAAAACTTTAAAACAATTCTGCAGAGTTGAAACATAATGTACATATTTTGAAGTATCTGTATCCTTTACAGGAGAAATTCCTACACAAAAACTTTGCAGTTTTCCCTTGGAAAAGGACCATATAAAATAATTGTCATCTTGGTCTAGCACCAAGTTTCCACTGCTCCTTTATCAAAACAACAATATAGTGTATACTTGCATTGTGAGTGATCTGATCAGAAGACAGACTCCTCTCCTGTGAATTTTTTACAAAATCTGTTTACTAAACTGATAACCTTTTCCAGTTTTTTTTCTCCTCATTTCTTACTTGGAACTGCAGCTACTGATTAGAACTGGTGAATCAGAGATGAAGAAAACTTATTGCTTACTTTGTTCTTGTGTTCTTGAGTCTTGCCTTTTACCTTGGATGTGAATTCCTCCTGTCTTCATGCAAAGCTTAAAATTGTTATTTTTATAATGTCTTAGGTAAGATTCACAAGAATGACTAGAATTTCTCATGATTCCTAAAAATCATATCATCTTCTTTTTTGCCCAATTTCTTCTAGTTTTTCCATTTTTTAAAATAAGTATGACATTGTTCTGATTTCTGTAGTTATTGCAGGAATCTTGCTCTTGATTTGGCATGATTAGGAAAAGTTGCTTTACCATTATTCTTTTGACCTGATGTTGATTTTTTTTGAAACAGAAATCTTCTCTTCCAGTAACCATGTTAGTAAGCTAGTTTAATGGTGAATTGCATGGGGAACTGATGACCCTGAATCAAACTTATCTAACAAAAGGAAAAAAGGTGAGTGAGTTTTTCATTTGTTTGGCTGGTTTTGCATGGGCTTTGTTTGTTTTGGTTTTTTGTTTGTTTTTTTAATGTAGATCAGTCCTTTGATACATTCCAACAAGTGTTTTCTTTCCTTTCCAATCTCCCAAGGCAGCCCTTGCTGGAAACTTGCCTTGATATGCCCTGACCTATCTCATCACATGTGACATGGTAGAGTCCTAGTGGGACAAGGTTGTATGATATAAAGAGGTTTCTTATGTCAAACGAGGAGTTGTGTGCTTAACTCTGGGACACATGATACTCTGCACATCTGATTTGTGTGAGCACACAAGGGAGTGAACAGAAAATGTTAATTAGCTCCCTAATATGAAATAGCAAACAAAGAGTTACTCAAGATAGTGTCTTTGTCCAATAATAAGGAGTTTCTGCATGGCTGGGATTCTCATGCCAGATGGACACAGTGTAATTTTGTAACCAGGTCAAGTTTTCAGATATAAGTGACAGACATTTTCAATTTTTAAGAAAAATAAATAGTCTTTTGTACAATAGCCTGTTGTTAGAGCAGCCATGTAAGAGGTGGGTAACCTGAGATGACTTCTCTGTTTCATGATAACTAAACCCACATCTCCTAAAAAGTCACAGTAAAATCCTCAGAGAAGATTCTTGAACTGAAATGGCCTTAAAGATGGGGACAGTTACCTCACTGCTGTGCTCCCCCTGAGAATGGCAGGGCTCTTGAATCTAGCAGAATTCCACAAGCTTAATGACTTTTTCTTGGAAAAAAAAAAAAAAGTGGAGTTATCTGCAGCCTCTCAGGTCTAATAACAGTTCAGTGGGGTGGTTTTAGAGGTCACTATCTTAATTGTCTAAATTTGATCCAACCATGGATCAAAGTGCTTTGCATCTAAGTGCTATTTTGGAGCTCAACTGGTTTCATCATTGGAAATCCAGGTTTGACCATTAGGCAAAAAAAAATAATTCTCCTGATGCTTCAAAATATTTCTTTATAACAGCCTGGGTTCCTGATCATTTTGGAGAGTTCATTAGTTAGAAACATCTGAGAGTAGGCCCTAGGCCAGAGGAAAATCACATGGATACTCATCAGCTGAATTACCACACTAGATTTTGCTGCCAATAAAGAAACATTTGGTAGTCTTGTTTGCCTTTTTTCTGTATATGGCACTAAGATAATAAGAACCTACATTGTTTTCCTATTTTGTTGTATATCAAGTGATTTGAGCAGCTACTTCATAGCTACCTCTTGAAATGTTTTGTTTGAACTTACTTGAATTTTAAAAGTCAGTGTACAAGCTGCAGGTATCATTACTAGTCCTGGAAGACTAATTTTTAAAATATACAAATATTTGGGCCCTTATCATCCATTCTACAAAGTGTAGAGCTCATGGGGATTGGTTTGATCACACATGATGACCTGATAAAAAAGGCTGGATTTTTCTGAGATAAACAACATTTGAAATATATAAAATCCTTTAAAAATGCAATGTTATTGAAAAGCTCCTTGTAGAATCTATGGAAGTCTTTGGTACATTATTATAGTGGCTCACTACCATCACTGTTTTAAAAAATGCACCTAATTTGGAGCCTAATTTTGTCAAGGTTCAATTTCAAGCTATTATTACATTTTTGTTAGCTCTATTGAAGAGCCATCATATTATGAAATTTCTGTTTCCCATGTAGGTATTTAAAGACTGTGATTAAGTTGTCTCTTGATAAATTAAGTTGACAACGTCTCTTGAACCTTGCACATGAAGATATATTTTTCAATTTCATTTTCCAGGCTTTTCCCTAAAATCTCTCTAACTTTTCCACAGATTTCTTTAATTTTAGAAATCTGAACTGGACAAATATTTAAATAGTTGTGATGCACTAAAAAAGCTCAACTTCTGCTTCTTAAGTTACAACTTATGTAAATGAGTGTTTTATTAAACCCATAAAAGAAAATACAGCAATGTGAAACATCCAGGATGCAGACTGAAAAACACACCAATCTTCATAGTTATTTTTTTCTCTTGGAGAAGTTTCTCATTTTCTAGGTAAGGTCTGCATTTTTTCTCGTGTGTATGACTTCATATTTAGCCATTTCAAAGCTCTCTCTGAAAAATTAGACAATATAGTTGGTTATTTTGTACAACTGACATTATCAATGCAGTGTTTCTCATTTGTTAGGGCTTAATATTATTTTTTGACATCTATGCCTTTGCTGCATCTTTAGAAAGTTTCAGAATATTGTGAAGATAAGTCAAATATTTTATTTAAGCTTGCACTTCTTGAAATTTTTATGGTTCTCAACCAAACTTATAAGTACGTCAAGTCAGTTTGTGAAGATCCATTTTCCACAGATGTTTGTTGATTAGTATTTACTATAATTTAATATTGTTTAATTTTTTGCTCTAATTTAATGTCTGCTGTTCCATGAGTTGGTAAAAAGTGGAGATTTTTGCTCTATCTCCTGGGAACGGGTTGCTCTTAAAGGTCATTCAATGTACAGTTAAAGCAACTTTTCTGACTCATAAATTTCCTGTAAACTATTAAGTTCTTTTACCTGTTTCACCCACTCATAGGCAGTCCAGTGTAACTGGATGATGGGTAGAAAAAGCTTTCCTGCTCTGTCATTTCAAATTTTCTCTCAGAAGGTCAATTGCAAAAGACCTCCAGTGAAATCCTCAGTCAATCATTTTAGAACAAATGTCATCTTGCTTCTCGTATCCCATATGAAACAAGAGAAGTTATGGAGACCTTGGAACTAAAAAAACTGCTCTCTAGTTTTTGAAGCTCATGGTAATATCCCCTGCAATGTAGAGAGCTCTGTGAGACCGAAGGAACATTGCAAATCAGTGTCCTTCCTATAAGCTGCTTCTCTGATTTGGCTGAACGTTTCACTTTTCTGTGTGTTTTTTTGGTTTATTGTATAGACATCCAGAGGTAAGCTTGATTGGAGATAAAGTGAAGGGTATAGTTCAAATAGTTTCTCTTTTATTTCAAATATCATGGCTTTTCTTTGTTCCATTCAGTGAATAGAAGAAGTTCTTTTTCTCATAGGTTCTGAGAACCAAATCTCCCACCCAGAGACTGTATCCTGCACAAACCATCCCTTCCCTATTTATATCCTTATGGTCTGGCTTATCAAGTCACTAGACAGGATTCTCTTTCACTGAGTGCTTCTCGCTTGAACTGGATCTTATTTTGTCCTATCTCAGGCTATTTTCTGAAGGTATATTTGCCATGGACTGAGGAATATTAGACTGTGGCATGACACGAAAATAGAGATTGAATGGTATTACAGAACATTACTTCTTATGTAGGTAATTATGGAGATATGTAGAGATTTAGCTGAAAGACTCCTATTAGTAGCAGTAAAAACCTCATGGCTAAATGCTTGTGCAAGGATTAGGAAGTTTGCAGGTTTTCAAATTTTATTGAAGGGGTGGTAATGCAGCATCATAGAGTACAGCCTTCTTTTTCTACAAACTAGGTGTAATGTAGGCAGCTTTAGAGAAAATCTCTTCCCTTTTCCCAATGGAGAGAGTTCATGACATTCTGCAGTGATCTCTCTGAGCCAGAAGTTGTTCACCTCCTATCATTCCAGCTACAAATGAAGCAAAGATAAACATGAAGAAACTTTTCATGGCAGGTTCCCTCCTCTCTTTGCTTCATCATTGAAATGGGCAGTGTGAAAATTGGGCACAATGAACACAAAGGTTCTTCCACTTCTCAGAGGAAAAGGAAGGTGCATTGTGGCCTCAAAGTGAGATCCCACCTACACAGAAAACTCATGAGAGTAAAACAGGGGTATTGAGTTGGAATTTCAGTGGGCTAAAATAAATTTTTAGCAAAGAATAGGAGCAAATGCTCACCTTCCATGTAAATCTCCACATCCAGCTCAGGCATTGCTTCAGAGACCACAGTAAAAGGCCACAAGGAAGGACTGGGGGCAGAGTGAGAAAGAAGTGTGGCCATCCTGTCTTTGTGACAAGGTATTTCTGTGAAGTGATTTCAGTGAAGGAGAAGCTCAAAATCCTGTGACCTGTGAAAGAAAGATGGGGAAATCTGTGTCTGTGACCAAAAAAGCTGAAAGATCAGTGGGATTTGTGAAGTGTCATATGTGACACAGGGAGGGATGCAGAAGAATAGAACTCATTTTCAGGTAGCAGAGGAGCAGCGAAGGGAACTGAGCCAAGGCCATTGGTGTGTGTAGAGAAGAAGGGCTCAAAATGATTGGAGAGTTCCCACAGAGAAAGATACAGGACTGAGTTTAATTCATAAATTAGGAAAGTGCACCTGAGCAGTGTGTAGGTGAGGTATAACAGGTAATTTCCTCATCTGTTTTGCAATTACCTCACCTGCAACATCATCACTGGGACAAACAGCAGTGGCAACTTGCTGCAGCAAAGATGTTCAAAAGGCACAAATTAAAAACAAATTAAAATAACAATTTAAAAATTCATAGCACAAATGAATCTTAAAGATATATTGTTTTACTTTGTGATTATGCAAAAAATTTGCACTGAATGCCAGCAAAAAATACACCATCATCTATTTCATGAGAAATACATAAAAATTACCTTTGAGCAATAACTGCTTTACTTAGATTCTCTTTATCAGGTGTTAGGTTCTAACTGGGGCTTTATAATTTAATTAAATATGAAATTATTTTAACGTTCCATTCACAAAATTGAGGAAAGCATTGGGAAAATTGATTAGAAACTAAAAAAGTAAAAAGCAATGAAGACTCAAAGATAAAAAGAGAAAGTGTCATATGAAATCTCATTTTGTTTGATATTGATTCCATTCATTCACAAAAGATGATGTTTAAGGTATTACTAATAAAAGTACTACTTTTAAAGGCTATAAAACAATGTAGCATTGCAAAGTTATAACAGATTTCTGTTTTAAAAACTCATTGGTATTCTTTAAAAATACTGCACATTTTGTCCTTTGTTTTTAGTCACAGAAATGACTGAAGTTTATACACCAACAGAAACACTGATGAGGGACAAGGTTTTAGCTCTGATAACATTCCACTTTGCTTGCAACAGTAGCTGCATCAGTACTCTGCAGAATAGGCAGAAATAACTTACTTCATCAAATGCTATATGGCTACACAAGGTTTTAAAATAAAGAAATCATCATAAACTCTGCTTTTCATCATAATATGTTATTCTCTGATTGAACTTTTAAATATCTTGAAACTCTTTAATTTTAATATAAATGTTATATATATAAATAATATATTTTCTAAAATATTTTAATTAAATATAAATAATATATTAATTATAAAACAATATAAAGGGAACTTTCTATTAAAGTCACCTGACTGGATCAAACATATTATTTCAGCTTTTGTTAACACAATAGTTCTTCAAAGAGTGTATATTTTAATTTGAAGTCTGAGTTCTGTTGATTTCCCTTAATCAGGTTGTGTCAACCTATAGAACCAACTAAAGTAACTAGGATTTGGCCATACATTTGGCAATACATAAAACTGAAAAGCATACCAGAAAGAAAATGTGGTTTTAAGTCTGCATAGTTTTGCCACATTCTCACCTTTATGAGGCATGACTTGCAGCCATGCAGAATGAAGAATGTGTGGAGATCAGGAATCCACGGAAAAATACTTCTAAACCCATAGACCTGGGTCCAGTTGAGCACAAACACTGACATTTTAATCTGAAATATTTTTCTGAAACAATATTCAAGTAGGGTGAAAAACATAATGACAGAAATGTTCTGTGTGATGCCAAATGCTGTTCTTTTCAACAGTAATGGCAATATAAAAAAGTGCAGGTGGTCATCTTCTTGCCGCCGCCTTTTTTTCCACATCTTTTTGTTCTTTCCTTCTCCTTTTTGTCACTTTAAAAATATAGATAATTATTTATTTAGACAGTGGAAATGCAGAGAAAAATTTAAAACAGAAAAATAGATTATATCTGTGATGGGCTCAGAACAGTGAGTCTTACTGCACCACTATTCCTTTGAAATTCTTGCACCAATGGCCTTACTAGAGAGCCATTGAAGTTACCTGGAATGTGCAGAGGAGCTGACAGTGTTTAATCAGTAGTAGCATCAATAGTGGTATCTTGCTTTGCCATGGGATTTGCTGCAAATGGATAATTTTCCCCCAACCTCTGTCTTCACTGCCCAAATCAGTGTTCCTCTCTCAGTCACCTACCTCTGTGCTTGTAGGTGTGGGACTTGTGCATGTGCAAATGTTATATGTTGGATCCTTCTCCCAACAATCTGTCTTTCCTTTTCCCCCCTCTCACCTAGACCCAAAGTCATATCACTAACATAATGCCTCCTTTTGTGCAGTGTGATGAGAAGGAATTTTCAGGGTCTGCAGTTCTCAACAAGTCAGGAAAGATATTTTTGAGCATTGGTATTTATTTCCCACAGCAGTGAATCATCTTTGTGGTAAGGGTAATGTCATATGGTGCCATGAATTATGTCTCAAAATGCATACAAATGCTTGTCTTTAGTGGAAGGTCTGTCCATTTTTTTGAATTTCATCAGAGTGGAACTTTGAATGATGACATCAAAGCAGAAGGAAAATCTGCGTGAACATGATTTCCAGCATTGGCCTTGCTGAATAAGAAACAAATAGCTGAACAGAAGGAAATGGTGTTGATGCTTCAGAATGACTACGGGCCAGTAAATGTGGAAAAACCCCCAAACCCTACAATATCTCAGCCAGATGGCTGCAAGATGACTTCAAGAAAGACAGCACTCACTGGCAACCTGTCCTTGCAGCAAAGAGAGGAAAAACTCAGTCGTCCCTTGTCTCTTCCTTCAGAGCATGAGCTCCAGAGAGTCCCCTCCTACCTGGCAGCCTAGATGTGAAGCTTAGTCAGATTTTTATTGCTCCCTGGTTTGCATCCCTTCCAAGGCTTCCAGCCATTTGATGGCCTAAGAGGCAGGGCAGCTTTTGCAATCCTCTTGGAGGAATGCTGTCATCCACGGGGATCATGTTTCACCTTCCCCAAAGTGGAGGGATGCCCAGAAGGAGCCACGCCAGGGAGATCTCTAGTTTCAGAAACTCTCCCTTTAGCATAATTAAGGGAGAGCTTCTAATGCCAAGAAGATGCTACTGGGCTTCCCAGGGCTGAGGCACTCTCCCACTTGGCATCCTGTATTTTGGAAACAATGGCAACAGCCTGTGCCTCTTACCGTGTTTCCAGATAAGTGTTCCAGGAAGAAGTTTCTATCTATGTTCCAGTGCATGATTAAAGGCACACAGCTCACACCAAGTTTTCTCCATCCACCAACATCCTCCTGGTTGTTTATAATCCCTAACACTATTTTTTGTTTATTTAGCTCTTAAAGGCAGACATAAAAGGCAAGGTGAGAAGGATTGTCACTCTATTGACGTCATCAGGGGATGCAATAGCTTCCACCACAACTGAATTTTATTCAAAATCTATGCAACTGTATAAACATTTGCTTTCTTAACACACTAAATATACATCAGTCTGAGTCCCTGCTGGAGAGGAAAAAGTTAGTCCTTATTTGTTTTCCTACTTAGGTGGCACAAGAGAACTCTTCAGTAATGTAAGCTATGTGCTCAAAGAGTGAGAGTTATCTTTTGAATTGAAAGAAGTAAAAATTAATTGCCTTTTTTTGATTGCCTTTCTGTCATTTACAAATTATCCAAGGATGCAGTCAAGTTTGATACACTGCTATGCCTCATTGCAGTTCTGAATGAGTGTTCATAGCTAAGTAATACATCCCTGGATAACAGATCTGGAATATTGACCTAATGGCCCAAACTGCTTCTGTAATACAGGAGAAATTAATGTTTGTCTTCCATTTTGGTGTTTTGATGTTTTTTGGTTTGGTTTGGTTTTTTGTTTTTGTTTATTATTAATTTGGAAAAAGCTATACCCCAATTTTTTAAACTTTGAGCAATCTAATTGTTAAAAAAAGGAAGTATTTTGTTGGCTTCCCAGTGGCCAAATCTTGTCCTTTTGGGAACCTTCTATGAAAGCATGAAGCTCCTTCAGATTTTCAAGTCACATATGAAAGGCTAGCAGGAAAGTAGAAATTCCTCTGCATGAAACATTTGAAATTATCTGAAAATTTTTGGCTACTCAAGGAAATAAAATAAATTTCTTTCCCATTACGAAAAAAAAAAAAAAAGAAAAATAAAGAAAGACAGAGACAGTGCAGCACAGATTAATCAAAAGGAATTAGGGCATCTGCAGATCAGATGGTGCCCTGGTCTGCCTATAGCAAAGGGTTGTGATGAAAAGCTCTTTCTATTCCAGTCTTGAAATCCTCCCTGGAAACTAAGATGCTGTCCTAGGGAAAGTTTTGACAAACAAATTAATTTCTGTGGAAAACCTTGATGTCAATTGCAAAAATACCCTTGTAAGAAATCCTAGTGTATAGGAGCTTAGCATCTTTATCAGCTTTCCTCAACCCTGGAGAAGCCTACCTGAAAGACCTGGAGCTAATGTCCTTATTACTCTCCTGCATTCACCTTTTAATAAATTTTTATCTTCTTGTTCCTAACATATCTCCTTTTTCCAAACACTTTGCTCTTTTGGCATTGAAAACATAAAGAAGGACTCCTGCAAAAGCCTTGAACTCTATGACCATCCACCACCATGTCAGTTATGGCCCCAGATCAGAGCTCCAGCTCTACTGAGCAAAAGACATACCTGGCTTCTATTTTTAAATGCTTTTGTCTTATCTGGGGCTTTGAGTATGACCCTGCAAACCTCATACATACAAGTAGTTTCTGTTGTGCTTGTATAAGTAACAGTTAACTGCTTGGCATGTAAAAGTTGCAAGGTGAGTCCCTTTGAATATCATTATCCCAAGTATAATAACTGCTTTACTGAAACTCACGTTGCCTTTCCAAAAAAACCCCATATTACTCAATAGAGAATTCTGGAGGAAAAAAAATGCAGCATTTTGAAAGCAGGCAAAGGTCATATGAATGCTGCCCAAGATTTTTGATTGAGTAATGTATTTTGGAATAACTTGCTGTGATTCTTTGGCAGAACACTGTTTATTGTTCAAGTGAAATTTTTCACAGTTAATAAGATGGTCAGTTGCAGGTATTGAAAATATTTGCCCTGCCAAATACCACAAGAGTGAAAACCTTCAAGCTGGTTAAATAATGAAACAGAAATCATTCCAACAAACTGGTTGACAGCTGCTGGAGAAATTTCCAGAATATTATATGACCTAAAATGAAACTGTTTTATTGAGTAAAAATAAACAAATTGAAAAACATTTCCGAAGAAAATTGCCAAGATATTTTGATTATGTTATTTGCAAGGAACTGTTTGACAGAGCAAAACTGCTTGATGGTTGTTGCTTTTTTAAAGAAGATACTATAGTTTATCCAGATATTTCTTCACACTCATAGGCTTCCTTCCATTGGCCATATGATACCATCAGTTTTTAAAGATTCTCCAGTGATGTTCATGGAAAATTCTGCTTAGAAAGCTCTAGTTAATTTCTTCTGCTTTGCAAGCAGAGAAAGAGTATGAATCACTGCAGTGAAACTGAATTTGGACAAGAAAACCCCAAAAATCCACACGAATGTGTGATGATTCAGGAACAAATACTTCTTTCAGGAGCTGATATACTTGGCCTAATATGGATGAACACTTGGTGTTACTGAAAATACAACTCAGCTTTTGCTGACACTGTTTACAAATGATATTCACATATCCTGCCCTCATGTTCTGTAAGGCAGAAAAATGCTATTCTAACATGGGCACATCTGGACTTTGCCTACTTCCAACAATCTGAAATACATCTTTGTCATAAATTACTAAAGACACACTGACACTTTCACTAAAATCTCACATAAAAATGCACTCAAATTCTGTAATTACTTAAGTACAAAAATTACACAGATGTCTGTATTGTTTTCATGAGTTTCAGGGAATGAAAATGGCAATAAATGGAATAAATCATGGAACATAAATAAGTATCTCAGAAAACCTAAATCCAAATCTGATTTAAATTAGGAAGGACTTAGCAACAACAGCAGCAGCAGAAGTCTTGTAAAGTAAAATATACCCAGCCAAGAGTGAATAATGCATTACCCCAACAACCAATCCTCCCTTTCCAGTGAAAAGAGCAACTGGACTCCTACAGAAAGCCTGAACTGACTGTTTACATCCGGAGGGTAAAAAAAAGAGGAGACATTTAGCATACACTAGTTCTATGGATAAAGTATCTCTACTTTGTAATTGTATGTGTGTGTTATTTAATCTGTTTCCCACCCATTAACCCTGGGAAAAAAAAAAAAAAAAAAAAAAAAAAAAAAGACTAAAAAGTATAAAGAGGGAAAAACATTAACTACAGTGTGGTTAAAATTCAGACCAGCCCTCTATGCCACAGATCTGTTGTGTTCAGCCTACTTACTCACTGAATGTGGCTAAGATGCTCAGGAGTTTCTAGTATACCCACCCACTTGAGATAAGATTTTAAGTACTGTACTTGGGACTGCTAAATTTGCAACCAGGTTAATTGTGTACAGCATCTGGGAAGCCTCAAATGATTCCTGCAGAGGCCATGATGTTTATTCACTGGGAAATCAAGTCGCTAAAATAGAAAGCAAAACCAGGGACAAACACCGGTGGCTCAACCCGAGCGAGTAGCTCCGGTGATAAAAAGCTCAGGAGAGGATGCCAAGGCTCGTACCAAGTTTTATCTTAAGAGGCTTTGTGAAACCGTAGCTGCTTATTCCTGGAATCACCCTGTGCGAGAGCGCCAGAGCCCCGAGAGGAGCTGCCTCGCTGGTGGCACCTCTGTGCTGCCGGCCCGGGCAGAGCCCCGGGCGCACCCCGCAAAGTTGCGGGAGCGGGCAGAACACCGCGGGCAGCGTGTGCGGAGCGGGGGTGGCCGCCCGCAGAGGCTCCGTGCCCGGCTGCCGGGGGACACGGGGGATACCAGGGGACACCGGGCCCGGGCGGTGCCGGGGGACACGGGGGACAGCGGAACAGGGCGGTGCCGGGGGACACGGGGGACAGCGGGCCGGGGCGGTGCCGGGGAGCCCGGGGGACACCGAGCAGGGGACACCGGGCCGTGGCACTGCCGGGAGCGGGTCCCGCCCGCAGCGGGCCCGGGAGAGGCCGGAGGATACCGGGGCCGGGTGGTGCCGGGGAGCCCGGGGGACACCGAGCCCGGAAGGTGCCGGGAGACACGGGGGACACAGGGCACACCGGGCCCGGGTGGTGCCGGGGAGCCCGGGGGACACCGAGCCCGGGAGGTGCCGGGAGACACGGGGGACAGCGGGCCCGGGCGGTGCCGGGGAACACAGGGCACACCGGGCCCGGGTGGTGCCGGGGAACACAGGGCACACCGGGCCCGGGTGGTGCCGGGGAACACAGGGCACACCGGGCCCGGGTGGTGCCGGGGAGCCCGGGGGACACCGAGCCCGGGAGGTGTCGGGAGACACGGGGGACAGCGGGCCCGGGCGGTGCCGGGGAACACAGGGCACACCGGGCCCGGGCGGTGCCGGGGAGCCCGGGGGACACCGGGCAGGGGACACCGGGCTGTGGCACTGCCGGGAGCGGGTCCCGCCCGCAGCGGGCCCGGGGACACCGGCCCCGCGCCTCCCGCTGCTCCGCCCGCGGGAAAACCCCGCTCCTCGTCTTTCTCTGCGGCGGCGAGAGCCCGTCCGGGCTGCTCAAAGCGTGTCACGTTCGACCCTTCCAAGTGCTCGCTAACCGGCCACACACAGGGTTAACAGCATCCCCGGTCGGACAGTATGTGTTTAATATGCGAGCGCATTTGATGCTCATTGACAGAGCAACAATAGGAATTATCTTGCTTTATGTACCAGTTACAAGGTTTAATATCATTATATTGCATGCGATATTAGTTTTTATTAGTCGCCATTAACAAGATGTTTTCTACTCGAATTCTCATTTACTTGTTCAATGCAAAAATTATCTTTGTAAAAGAGAAAAACACATCTTCAAGTGTCAGCTATATTAAATTAAAGAACTGTTTACCCTTCCTAAGGAAAGCATATGTATCTAAATAGGCATCTTTTACCGTTTGCATAGTAGATTGGAAATTAGCATTTTTGTTCATTTTCCCATGTATGCACAGCGCCTGGAAGAGTAATACTCCATGCATATCAGATCAGCCAGCCTACAATTTTTGTGCAATATATTATTTGGCAATCTAAAATTTGTAATTTGCATGAAATTGCTTAATTAAAATACAGTCACTCAGGGTATTAATTTCTCTGTCTGGCAGTTCAACGTACTAAAGGCGGGCTACAGAAAATGTGAAATCCTGTCAGATGTAACAGTAAAATATTAGCAAAAAAAAAAAAAAAAAATCCACTTCTGGCAACAAAGTGACAGAGTGATAATGCTTTTGCCCTGATTCCGGGTTCAAATACGAGCTTGGGTTGACATTGAAACCGGCGAAGAAATTTACAATAGCAACTCTGGCTTTTTGCCAATAAATCTGCATCACGGACCTTTCCTGGCGAGACCCTTTTCCCTCTCCCCACCCCCTCTACATTTTTCCCTACTAGCTAAGACAGAGAAGAAAAAAAAATTCCTTTTTTTGAAGCCCAAGCCCCTTACTATTTTTGGCAGTTTGCTTTTGAAATCAGCAACCCTACTGATAAAATGATCCAATCAGTCCTTCCCAGTTGTCAAGACAACAGTTCATAATTGTACCAGCTCTTTCCATTGCAGCTAGACATTTCATAAATAGATAATTCTCTAATTGATCCAGCCAATCCTACTTTGCATACCCTGCCAAACTAGGTAAGCCCGGGTTCTATTCTAGAACGGCAGCAACTT
The DNA here is from genome assembly GCF_029582105.1 of Oenanthe melanoleuca. Lineage (NCBI taxonomy): Eukaryota > Metazoa > Chordata > Aves > Passeriformes > Muscicapidae > Oenanthe > Oenanthe melanoleuca. The sequence goes on from NC_079334.1 coordinate 46,168,397, forward strand.
TCTGCAAAGACAAGAAAATGGGCTTTATTTGCAGGTCGAGACAGGGGACAGAGGGAAAAAAAAATAAAGAAGGGGAAGAAACTTTAATTCTGAATAAACCTGGGTTGGGTTGGGGGGAAGAGGGGCTGATTTTCTGTGGCAGCTCCCGCGGAGCAGGAGCAGCGGTCGGGCTGTCCCGGTTCCGAGCGGGCCCGGAGCGGCGGGCACGGAACGCGCTTCCCGAGGCTTCGCGCCCGCAAATTGCTTTCCTGTGTTTCTGAAATGAATTAAACATACAAGTTACTGATCTCCAGC